>NC_081824.1:207454345-207756926 GCF_030867095.1 Alligator mississippiensis
TGTTCCGTAATGCTCCCCTGTTACCCAAGAAGCATAAATGACAACAGAGTAGCCTGGAAGGCAGGCCTGGTAGAGTACTGTATCAGCAGATCTCCACTCTCCACAGAGGGAGAAAGGAATATGCAGAAGTCCCAGTAGCAGTACATTCAAAATAAAGAAGAAATAGGTGGTCCTTGACTCCAGGCCTCTGTTTTGTTCCAAAGGATCTCACAAGTTCTGCTGCTTTGAGATAAACTGTTAATGATGACAACAAGTCTGGATTTTGACAAAAATTAAGTCACTCTGCCCTAAGCAACCAGTGTTAACTGAGCAACACATGCAAAATGGTATCAGAATTTCAAAGTACTTGTGCAAAGCTATACCAACTACCTCACTGCCCAATAAAAACACTTCTCTCCCTTGCTTTTATACCCTCGTTTAAAAAAAATAACATCAAGTAGATCCTGTGGATATCTGAGTTGTAGGAACTGGAAAGCAAAGCATCATACAGCAATTTCCAATTGATCAAAATTATAATACACAAAAACTTATTTTATACTCATGCCTCTGCTTGGTATCAAGAATGCAAGAAGCAGGCTTAAAAGGGTGTCATATGCCAGAGTTCCCAAAGCCATTATTTGATGCACATATAGTGTCATGGTTGTCCCAGGACCTTTATAAATAAGTGAATCCAGCCGCAGTTGTGGGAAAGAGTGCTGCCAGACGGGCAGGCAAAGACTATATTGAAAACACGAAGTAAAACTCTACATGTCAATTCAACCAAAAGTAACTTAAGATTCACACATGTAGATTCACCACATTCACATATCTCAAACATGGCATTAGTATTTATAACTTTTAATGGCATCTAATAAAAATAATGAAGAATGTATTACAGCAACTGGAGGTTTTACCCATGGAACATATGCACATCTTTTTCACTCTGCAGCCTCCAGGCAGCAGCACCATATGAAAATGAAATCACTGAATGACCAGAAATATTTACTCCTGTACCTCACTGCACAAATGTTAAAGATTAATTTTTTATAAATATTTTATGTGGCATAATGACTAACTTGTCTCTATTTAGGCATACATGGATATCCAAAATTAGCTTGCAACCTATACATAAATTTATAAAAACATGTAAACAAAAAGGGGTTTTATGGCATTCTGTGGAAATAAAAATTCCACCTACTTAGTTATCTGTTCAGTTTTTGTTATTTTTAAGTCCCTCCTTCATCAAGTTTTTCCCCATATGCTACCAATCCCTGTTTCTCCAGCAGCACATATAAGTAGTTCATGAAATAATTCATATACTATGGGTGAAATTCACCCCTTCCAGATGGTACACATATGAGGACCCTGTTCTGCCCTCATGGAAAGAGGAAATGGAACATGGAAAATGTCTGGTGTATTTGAAATTTACTTTCTTGTCCAGTTTCTTCAAACTGCTGCTTTATCTAGATACGGTGTTTTGCTAAAATAAGTTCACCTGCTATTTCTAAAACTAACTGTGTTATCAGCGTGCTAATTCTGTCTCTAATGGAGCTCAGAAATAGATCCACAACTCCATGATTACCTGAAAAGCTAATTAGCTTGTGATTCTTCTATTTTTATTGTATGATTTAAACTCTTAATTCTCATTTTTAATTGGAAAAAGATTATTTGCTTGTCATTTAATCTGAATATTTTTAGGAAAAACAGCTCGTTAATATTTCGCCACCTAATATTAAACATTATATGGCTGTTTCATTATTGTAAGTGCATCTGCAACACTTACATTTTACACTTCTCAAGAGCAGTTACTCCAAAGTTTTAGAAATGTACATTTTTTCTTTTACATTTGAACCCAGCTAAATCTCACTTTATTCACACTTCACACTTAGAAGTGAGCAAAGTATTCCAACTTCTCAAAAAAAAATTAATAGCAGAATATGGTATTGAGATCTCAAATTACTAAGATTTCTTCACATTTACAAAACAAATTATGGAGACTTGCAAGCATACTATGAAGCATTAACATTAAGGCTAAGTCACTGAAACAAAAATCTACAATTTAAAATTAATTAAATAAATGTGTTTGCCCCAAAGATTTCAACTTTTGTGCTGACAATATATCCAACCTTCCCACTTCCTTGACCCTATTTCTTTATTTTACCTTTAATCGCAAATCAGATTTCTTCATTATGAACTGGTAAACCCAAGACCAAGTGTACTGACCTACAACCACACTCATCAATGATGCAAGTGAACACCTTCCAGAATACAAATTAAAACTGTGACTAACATAATTACTCTCTATTCTGTCTCAAGGGAAAGACTGCCTCTACATGCTATTTTTAAATCATCGTCATCACCACCACCACCACCACAGTAAAAATAATTCTGAAACTGAAGAATGGTGTTACTGAAGACATTTGAGTACACAAGGTTTGGTAAGCCACCTGGTGCTCTGGGCCTAGAACATTTACCAACTTAAAAATGAGATCACAGATTTTAAACGCATGGCTTCCATAAGCTATAAGAACAATGGGGTAATATGGCTGGTGCTACTAATGGTCTTAGCTACTGTGCTTTTTTCCACTGCTGCTTTCTTCAGGCTAACACTTTTATTCTCAGGTAGAAGTAGTGTTATTATCAAAATGAGACAATGACAAAGGTATGTACTACCAGAGCCAATTCATCACCTATAAAAAGATAAAATAAAGGGATGAAGTCTCCTAACCATCTGAAAGCAGAAAACATGTTACATAGGACAATGCTATGCAAGGTATCAGCACCAGCAAGAAGCTTAAAACAGCTCCTGAATAGGACAACTTTGATAATCAGGGGGTACATAGGATAAGGATAACAACAAAATCTAAAGGTTAATGTCCACATGAGCATATATGGTTTACAAGGGTTTAAATTCTAATTACCTCTTCCTTACCCATGCACAGACATCAGCTAAACAGTGGGTTATCCAGATACCCCTAATTTTATTCTACAATATGTCAAACTACATATCCTCTCTCACAGGGGATATAAAAAAAGCATTGAACAAGACTGGGAAGAGTACCGAGGCCTTTATAACTCCACAATCAAGGGGTGCGTGAAAACAGAATTTAAATTTTCAGGCATCACTTTTAGTAAGTTTTTTTTTTTCTTATCTTATTGATTTCCTTGATTTTCTTTTAAAAGAAAGAGTAAGAATCCCAGACTAATTTTCTCTTTGCGATATATTATTTTACATTCCTCTGTTACACTGCATCTCACTTAATCTTTCTTTATATTAAATATTTATATATTTCCAATGTTTATGCATATAGAAGGGTTTATATCCTTCTAATAATTGTTAGTATGTCTATAAAACCGTTTCAATTTTTGTAATATCATTTTTCAAGGTGGGTAGCCAGATTGAATGTGGTATTTAAAGTGAAAACATCCAATCAAATTATAATGTTATAACATTTTATTTATAACTTAGGTTTATATACTCTAACACTATTCATTTTTTGCCTGGATGTCAGGACTTTATTGAATGTCACAGTGACACTTAAATTTAAGCAATATAGGTCCAATAATCCCTTTTAATAAGCATTTGTTGGATTTCATCTGTCAATTTCCTGCCTGTTTTCAAGTTTTGTTAATCCTTCTGAAGTTTCCTACAGACCTCTTATTTTTTACTACCTTAATAATCATTTCATCTGCAAATTTCACCACATCACTTCATTCACTCAGCCATTTTACAGATAATATTGCTGGCCCAGAAAAGAACTCAGACTTCAAAATTTTATTCTTAAAGTTTTTTCCTCCCACAATGTCTAGGTTCTGTTCCTAGGTAAGAACTTCAACTGCCTCTTCTCTTTTATCTCTTTGGTTTTTCTGAAATATCTTAGGAACAAATGCCATCCTACTTCTATTTTATCATCCCACTTTCCTTATTCAGTTGACTTCTAAAAAACTACCTTCCATCATATTGTCCGCAAAAAGTGACTGATTAAATATAAGTTGCAAACAAGCTCCCTCCTTTAGGTTTGCCATATTAAGTATGTCTTTTAGATCTCAATCCCAACTGAGCCTGCACAGGAGGGCCTTTCTACCCATGGAGAGTTTTGCTGACTTCATATAAAGCTCAAAGGGAGTAAATGCTTGAACTTCTCCCCTTGAAAAATGTAATTTATCATAAAAGACTGATTGACATATATTCAAGTGCAAGAATCTATCAAACTGTTTTCATCTTCATTTTTTTCAAAGTTGTCAAAATAAGACAGAAAAAGCAACATCAGTGAGGAAATCTCTTTAAAAAATACTTAATGTGGTTAGTTTAGATTAAACATATATACCTCAACTCTAGCCTTGTAAAATTTGATATCATGCAGCCTCTCTTTATATCTGCTGACTTCACTTTCAAGCTTGTCAACTCGAATTGCCTTCTCACGAAGAGCATCTAACTCATCTCGGTATACCCTTGCAGAGCGAGCATCCGAAAGCAAACTCATATTCTAGAAAACAAAAAATAGGTATGTTAGGTAATATACAAAATAATACCCTGCTTCTAATTAAAAAATTTAAAACTTAACTATACATAAAAATAGTCTTTGTAAAAAAAAGTCACTATTTTATTAATGGGAACAACAGAACAATATGGATGCTTCCACAGGAAAAACAGAATTTCTTTATACTTTCATATATGTATATATATACAAACACACTAGCATCATAAGTTTCCAACTGAAATTTTATTCAGACATAGTTAAAGGGTCTTGATTCCTTTCCTTTTTTAAGTCAAAGGTAGAATTGCCATCTGTAAAGAAAAACAGCATAAATAGGCCCTCTGTATCAACTAAAATCAGATAAAACCTTTTATACACACTTGAAATTAAAATCAGATTAGACAAATGGTTCAGTCAGACTGAAAGCATTTAAAATTAGTTACTCTGGGAAGTATTAACAAATATTTAAAAGGTAAGCAAAACAAAAATTAGGACTAATGTCACCAATAACACGTTGGTTCTTTCTTATCAGCCTTTGGAAAGGCAAGCATTTTATGGCTTTGATTGCTGTTAATTATATTTTTAAAACACCTGTCAATTTGCATTGACACTCATAACATTTAATTAACCTCAAAATTGTTTTTTTTTAATGTAATCACATGAAAAATTGAAAAACTAAAATGATTAAGTACTTCCTTCAGTTAAAGAAGAAAGTATTCACTACATTCACAACCTTTCTATATTTCCTTATACCAGTGGTTTTCAACCACTCCTGCAAAAATTTTCAAAATTTAGCAGCATTTAATTAAAAAAAACTAATTTAGATATATTATATGTATTAAAATATACATATTATAATTCTATTATTCATTAATATGTTAGCAACTGATTTGAATAGGTCATTAGAATTACTCTATATTCACCCCGCTGCCACCGCCACTTCAGCAAGTTGAACTACACCGCACGCATCCTGCACACCTTCTGCAGAGCCAGATCAGGAAACAGCTTCAGCACGTGTGCATGCTCTTGCCTCAGCTCTTCCTGGTCTGGCCCTGCACAGTGTCTCCCAGAAACAGAGGCACACAGGACAGATGGAACTGTCTAATGTGCCTGTTTTCAGGACACATTGGACACAAACTGACAAAGCAGCTGCAGCATAATGCAGGCAGGCATACTGTTTATGCTACAGCTCTTTCTGGTTTGTCTCCAACATGTCTCATGAAAATGGAGGTGCATGACACAGTTCTACCTGATCCAGGGGCATTTATCTCCAGGCTGCCACTGCCATGGGGTTAAATTGTCCCACACCTCCATTTTCAGGAGGCACATTGGAGCCAAACTGGGAAGAGTTGCACCAGAAAGGCATGCCTGCATTACATGCATCTTTCTGCTATTGCCTCTTCCCATTTTGGCTCCAATGTGCCTCCTGAAAACACAGGTGTGTGGGGCAATTTCATCCCACAGCACTGGCAGCATAAGCATAATGAAGAGACAGATATAGTTCTGCCTGGAAACAGCACCTCCTGAATATTTGAAAAGCAGCCTCTCCAGTTGATGAACATGGTGTCTTAAGGGAGTCCTGTCCACGTATTCTCCTTGAGAAAGACTGGATTGATACGGCTCCAGAAAACAATTTCTGATTATATATATTTGTGGCCTCTGTCAAAGGAAGTAGAGGTGGATTTTCTAAGAGGAAGTGACAAAGGCATCCAATTGCCTTCTGCATAATAGGCTGCAACAACGGGTGCTTTACTGAAATATTTTTCAACTGCTGATTTTATAAGATAGTGTGTTGGATAGGATCAACAATGTTTAAGGACCTTGGGACAGCACCACCAATAATGGTGGTACAAATGTTCAGGGAGCTTGTGGACAGTTTAGGACAGGGGTGGGCAAAATCTGGCGCACGGGCCAGATCTGGCCCATGGGGCCCCTCAAAAATTTAAAAAATGTTTATCTGCTCCTGGCTGCCTGTCAAGGATGACAGGAGCAAGGGGCTGTAGGACCCAGGGGCAGCCTCAGCAGGAATGCAGCAGCCCAGCCCTGCCCCACCCCACCCCACCCCCAGCCATTTCCCTACCCCAGCACTACTCTGGCGCCACCTGGCTCCCAGCTGCATCACTGGACCACGCAGCACGCGGCTGCGCTGGTACCCCAGGGGTGATGAGTGTGTATGTGTGTGTGTGTGTGTGTAGGGAGGAACTGTGTGTGTCTGTGTTCATAGAGCGAGTGCCATACACACACCCCTCCATACACCCACCCTTCGCACATGCACCCAGACCCCCACCCCCACCCGTCACACATCCCAGCTACCCTCCCCCCCACACAAACCCCCACAAACCCCATACCCACCCACACCCCACATATCCACACACACCCATATACTCCCTCACCCCACGCCCCTACACCTATCCACAACCCACAGACACACCCACAGTCAGGCTATGCAAAACAGCTGTGTTTTGAGTCGGTTTCGGATTTGGCCGTTTCGAAGGACAGTGATTCATTTCGGTGTTTCAGATCACTGTCCTGTTTCATTTCAGCCGAACCTCCACCGAATCTGTTTTAAATGGGCTGCAAGCTTCTCATAGCCCTACTGCCTAGCTGGGTGGGGCTTGGGGCCCCAGCGGAAAGCAGGACAGGGCTGTGACTGGCTTGTCTGGGGGAGGGCCGATGCCCTCTAGCAGGCGAGATGACTCCCCACGCGGAACTGTGATCTCCGTCACACCAGGTTGTAGGGCAGGGAAGAAGTGCGGAGCAGCTTCTCTGTCCACAGAGCTAGTTACCTCACCATAGAAGGCAATCAGGTTGGGTCAGGCATGACTTGCACTTGGTGAGTCCATGCTGACTGTTCTTAATCACCTTCTCCTCCAAGTGCTCAAAAATTGATTCTTTGGAGGACCTGCTCCATAATTTTTCTGGGAACTGACGTGAAGCTGATTGGTCTGTAGTTCCCTGGATCCTCCTTCTTCTCTTTCTTAAAGATGGGCACTGCATTTGCCCTTTTCCAATCATCTGGGACCTCCCCCAATCAGGTAGTACCTTTGCTTCTCCCAACTTTTTACCCTGCAGCCCCTTCCCCATCTCCTTACTGTCAGACTCTGCTCTCCCTGAGCACATGGACGTGGGGAGAAAATTTGAAAATAACCTTGAAATGAAATATGGCTGTAATAATTTACATATAGTATCAATGCACTTAGTTCATCCAGAATTGATGCATGCTACTTTAATTTATTTTTTTTAAAATTTATTCAAGTTTCAGCACAGGTACTCTATGAACACACTTTTGAGCAACACTTTGATACCTACTTATATGTAGTACAGGTTTTTTTGTTTGTTTCAAGAGCCTAATCAGATCCAAATTCTATTGGGCAAAACCCAATAGTCATGTTCCAAATTTTGAGTGAGCAGAGGTAAATCATTCAAGTCTGTGTGGCTCTACCACTGGGCAAGCATCCTCCTGTTCAGACCCATCTGTCCAGGGCTTCACATACTCCCCAGAGCAGTGGCAGGCATCTTACATGAAAGCCCAGGGCCCAGAGACACTGAGGTTTGGATGCCTCCTAGCCTCACCTGCTCCTAGCCAAAAGGCCAGGGAGCAAGCTAGGGGGAAAAGCAAAAAAGCAGTCTCCCATTGCCACAAAATTATGCAGTCAAGTTTCCTGCATTTAGGGAAACTCTCAGGGGTCAGCCTGCCTGGATGCAAAGGACAGGCCTCACCCTGGAAAAATTACCTTGCTCCAAAGGCAAAGGCTTGAGATTTACCACATAGTTCACTGGGTTGGCCCCCACCAGAGTCAAGAGCATTTCAAGACATGGCTCAGCACTGCTCAGTATATGTGTGTACTCCAGATACCCCCCACAAAGGACCCATGTGCTAATTAGCCCCCACTCGTGACTGGAACCAAGTGTTCTTGTTATGAGTCCTAGGATGCTTCAAAAATGTACATGCAGACGAGGCACAGGGCAACCTAGTCTGGCTTCACCTCATGGAGGGCAGGGCCATACTAATCACATGCAACAGGCTGAGGGAGTGACAGAAGGATTCTGGGTGAACTATTTGGGGCTCTGTTTTATGATGTCTGCCAAGCATTTAAGGCTGGTGAAGAAACAGGAATCATTGGAAATCGGTAAGAAAAGAGCAGCTCCAATGTTGGAGTGAAGAGGAAGTCAAAATATATGCAATGTTGTGGCTAATCATGACTTAAGAAGAGTTGATGGTGAGGAGAACTGTGCTTAAAAGGCACTACCATATGTCTTATTCAGATAGACTGCACTACCCTATCCTTGTGGTAGGGTCCCATCAGTATCTCAGCCCTTTTGACTAAGGTCAAATGTAGCACCAGGTTTAGCTGGCTTCATGTTTCACGTGCAGCTTAGTTGCATTTCCACCCCTATCCCTGTCCTCCACTATGCAGCCCCCTGATCAGGTCTTTCTGTATGTCCCTGTGCTTTGAACTTTGTCATCTGAACTTTTACATTTTTGGCACCAAGGGGGGGGGAGGGGTGTGGGAGAAGTGTCAGGGCTAGCTCTGGCCCACCTGGTTGGTGCCAGCCTGGCAGCACCTCCAGGCCCAGTGCCAGCAACCTGCACAGGGAATATCATTCTCACCCTGCCCCTTTTTTTAAGCACCATACAAAAATAAAAAGGTTCCCATCAGCATGTCTGTCCAATGTGGGCCATATGTTTTATAGTTATTTTCAGTGTTGGCTGAATGTATACAGCTTCACAGTTGGTTTCCATTGCTGAATACATGCTGCTTTTGGTAGCAATTTAATGACAGACTATCTATTTTGTGAGACTTCCCTGTATGAAATTTTAAGACAAGGGGCTTTCCCCCCCATGCCGATAGGGGGGGAAAAACCTTGTCTTGTATTCATGTAACTCAGGGGTTCTCAAACTGTGATACTGTAACCCCGAGGGCTGGATGGCAGCGGCAGGAGATGGGAAGCTCGCACGCAGCAGCTGCCACCATCATCCATGCCGCTGCCACACACCACTGCTGCACATACTCTGTGGGAAGTTTGTGGCCCCCTTTTAAGTTGCTTGTGACCCCCCGGGAGGCCATGACTCACAGTTTGAGAACCCCTGATGTAACTAATAAGCTATGTTTCCCCATCCCATTTCCAACATATTGAACAATATAAATCTGTATCTGAAAGATTTCTGTTGAGTTTCCCCTGGTATCTACATTAATTTTACAAACTATTATTAATCTCTAGCTGTCTCCTAAGGCAGAACTATGCTGGCATTTTGTCAACAGAATCCAAAAGTTACCCCTCACCAACAAAGATCTGCGTTTGTACCTCTCCCCTCTCACTCTACCACCACAACAGAAAAAAGAAATGTCTTCCATCTACTGTGGTGAACTATGAATGCCCAGAAACACTTTTATATACAGTCATCCTGAAGAATAACTGAAGTTATATAAAAAGTGAAGGTTAACAGAGTTCCTCAAGATGACCTCTATAAATACCCATTCAAGGAAAATGTCAGAGAAAGATATAGTTTGGGACAGGAATATACAGCAAAGTGAGAAAAGAGAATTTGTCTAATTAAGTGGATTAAACTCACTGGATCAATTAATAAAAATTCAAGTTATACAAGTTCACAGTTACAAGTGTGCAATTAAACAAAGAACAATATAAAAATTGTATAAAATGAAAAAGAAAACTAATACTATTATTGTGGTGGTAAATTTCTTATAAACTGCCTTTAGAGAATAGCTCCCAAGATGCATACCTCCTGCTGTAATCTCTTTAGTTCAACTTCCATCTGTTCAAGTTCTTGTTTACAGTCCAGCAACTGCTCAGTCTTTTCCTCACTTGAAAATACAAAATAATATTATTAAAGTAATATAATCCCACATAACTGAATCATTATTTTCTTTGCTAATATTTATATTATTTTGTCTTTATTTAATCCATAACCATGTTGTGTAGGAACCATAGATGAAAATCTATAATATTTTAATGAATGTGTTATACAGAAAAATATTTGAATATTATTGCAACATTTAGAAATATCTAAATAATATTTGTGGATATCTGTGGTATATTGGACTTAATATTGTCAATATGTATCAGAACTGTATGAGCAGAAAACAACAGGTATATTATAATTATGACAAAAACAAGCATTCCACACCCAGGAAAATAAATAAGTTAAACCTAAAAGAAATCCAAACAAATTAAGATAAGGAAATACACAATTAGCCATTCATATGGTCTGAATATTATCTTCTTTTAGCAACATCATGCAATAACCTTAAATTTCTGATTGATGAATATCTGTAAGTGGTCCCAATTAGATGGGTGTGTTTTTGGAAAAAAATAATCATTTCTTTCAGTCAGCTAAGTTTAGTTGAGTGCCTCTACCTAGAATAACAGGATACAGCTTAGCAACTTTTTTTTTCCAAATGTAACCTAATGACTTTAAAACTAGGAAAATACCCTGCTTCTCCATAACTAAATATATCACTTGAAAGTTAAAAAAATGTTTCCATTTGAACTCATACATTCTTATATCTTCCTGTATTACTGAATACGCTAAGATTTTAAATGTCTAATGAAAGAAGACAGAAACATAAGAAGGGGTAGATTACAAGAGAATTTACGATAGTGAGTTACCGTGGAGCATCAGTTAAAAAAAAATTAAAATAACAGTCTAAAAAGAAAAACCAAAATAAACATTTGCTTAAAATAAACAACTAGAATAGCATTGTTCTTTTATAAAGGCTCCTGTCTTAAAATAAATTCCAGCTGGATAGGTCCTGTACCAGGGCAGAGTTCCTTAAATCAGTGGGGCTCCACGTGTGCTCAGGGGCCAATCTTTCACTGCTCTATCAGGACTCATAAGAACAGCCAAAGACATACCCATGTACAGACTTCCAGAATCCACATAGAGGGTGTCTACACGTTGCCATACTGCAACAGTGTGCTGCTATGGTGATGTAACTGGTGATCATGTGTAGACCCATGTGACTAGAAGGATGATGTATAGATGTGCCCATAGAGAATTAATGAAAACTCCAGAGTAACATCATCAGAATAGATAACTATGGTCCCCCTCTCTTACAGCTCACTAATATTTTAATAAAGAAGATTATCTTTTAAAATAAAAACCTGTAGCTTGATTTTAGTAGAACAAACTAGGCTTGCAACTGTTATGAATAGAATAGAGTCCTTTCCAAAACAAATTTACAGCTGATGTTGTATTACATTCTGCAATTCCTTGTGCATCATGTAGAAAATACATCTCATGAGCAAAATATTATGTACTTTTTTATTAAGAAACTTCACTATTGCAGCACATTAAGAAAAGAAAGTCCTCCACCAAAAATAGGTTATATTTTTCATAACAATTTATTTTGGCTCAAGATATTAATTTATTTGTACGTTCATAATTTAAAACGAAAAATGCTACATAGTATATGGTACCAAGTGTTATGCATGGTTTAATCATTTAAAGTGGTCTAGAATTTTAAATATATTTCTTTGCCTCGGGGAAATTTATTTACAAATTAAATTCAAATACAGTGCAAAATGTTCAATGTTCAGAGCCATCACTGTGGTCTTAATTGCATGCTTCAGCTACAGACTAGAGAGGATTGTACTAAATTATACAGAACACTGCAGTGTTCACTGTTTAGGCTATCTATTATCTGTCAATCAAACTAATAACAGCAATTTTTTCACTAATTTTCCTGCTGCAGCTGTTTATAGAATATCCTGGGCGGGCTCATTTCAAAAGACACATAATAATACAGACATCAGAAAATGAGAGCCATATCTTTTTATTCTAATCTTCATGAAGACCAAAATGTAGTGGGGGAGGGAGTTTGCTGAATGAATCAACCAGATACTTAGCATAGTCAATTTTAGATGATCTGGTCTACTGAGTTCTATAAAAGCAGATGAGTGATCTAATAAATGTGGTTTATTCAACTCTAAATGTTATCTGTTTTCTCTCTCCAGCAGACACATTGGGATAAACTCTTAGGTACACTTTCTACAATACAAGTTGTTTAGTGTACACAGAGAAATTGTATCCCTTTAAATTACACATAACTAATCTTCGGCTGCATATATTTCATCCTAACAGGTTTAATCCTAACATGTACATGATTTATCTGAAAGAAATAAATGGAGAAAGTGTGGTTAGGGGCAGGCGGTAGTTTTAACTCTGCCCTCAAACTAGATTCTCTATTTGCTTCTTTCTGAATAATTGCGCACATACACAGTTGTTTTTAAACTTTCTTCTAAATAAATGCTCCTGCCACTTAGCTCAAAACATGCTTCCTTATATAGCCAGGCTCACAACCATGCTTCAAGTGGAACAGGAGTTTCAGTGGGGCTTAAGGTTTAAACTTCTCTTTGTGGGCTGCAAGAGATGGAAACTATTACAAAGATAGAAGAAGAACAAGCAAGTGTAGGAGAATGAGTGACTCAACATGGGGGACCGTGTGGAAATTATAATGGCAAGTGTTTTCCACCTATCCTTCCTGACTTGCCTGTAACACCAAATTCTGTTTTGTCCTACTGCCTCAGGCCATTAACATGAATGATAAATTTCCACTTCTAGAAATGTTTCAGAGAGAGTCATTCAGCTTGCTATTACCCCCTCATCCTTTGAGCCTTCCCAAAACTTTAGTGATCCTAGTCTGGGGAAGGTACTCTGGTCTGAGGAAGCACTGGGAGCATTGCCCCACTGCCTCAGGGAGGTCTTTCCTGGCCCAGTGGGCCGAGTGTTGCCCACTTGGGTCGCATACACAGCATTTAACTAGAAGACATGGGAACTGGGGTGGGGGGAATCTCCCCAAGCCCACTTCTCACCCTGTCAGCTTTTAAATCACTACCCCACTGCCCAGTAGGGTGGTGGGACAGCAAAGAGGAGACAGCCTCCCCAAGCCCAACTGCTGGCCACATCAGCTTTGCAATCCCTGCACCTGCTCCCCAGCCAGGAAGCAGAGATGGTATGTGAAGCCAGCAGAGCCAGAAGCTGAGTTTGCACCCAGCATCTTCAAGCCCAGTTCCTGACCCTGGTTTGAGTAAGACGTAAGCATTGCCCCACTGCTCCCCTCCCAACCCCTCTGCTCCTGGACTAGTCCTGGAGGGGAGCAATGAGGCAAACCCCCAGTCCACTCTCCAAAACAGGCAGTCCATGGTCTGGCTAAGAGGCAGGGAGCATTGCCCCACTGCTCCTCTCCCAGACCAGACTGGAAGGGAAGTGCACAAGCATTCATTCTTGCAAGAGAAACTGTCTCACAGGGAGACCTTCAACGCTGACACCTGAAAGATCTTCCAACCAAAAGGGGTACGTTTTCCCTGAGAAAAATTGAGTGAATGCATGTCTAGTTTTTACCAGGATAGCAGCAATTTTCCCAATAGAAATAGAATTCCTGGACATGGCCTCAATAGCTAAGGTCAGAATATTCCTCTACAAGAGGATACCTATACATATTAGATACACTCACTACTGATAAAGAAAGTACCTGGGCCTGAAATAATGATACTGGTGTAATATGTAAAATGAAAGGTAATGCTGAATTATCTAATAAGAGAAATCACTCAGTTACACTAAATGGGCAACCACTGATCAGTGTAAGTACTGACCTACACGATGCATCAAGACTGCTGAAAACATACCTGGGAACCCTAAGGAAGCTCCATGACATGCTCTTAGGTGCATTTAACTGTCATCGTTCCACTGTATCACCACAGCACAAAATGACCATAGTGTACACAAGGAGATCACCCTTTATTTAGTTGGTGTTTTCTAGTAAAAACATCATCAATAGATTCCTTTAACACATTCTAACATGCATCTGGAACTAGAGCTACTCTCCTATTAATATTTTCAGTCCAGGGATTATCTTATCATAACAGAAATAGTTATAAAATGGATTTCAAAACTGCAAATATTTTTAAACCAGACATATTACATAAAGAATACTACATATTGTGTGTCTTCAGCAACACTTAACACCCAACAATACATTTTCGCAATCAGGTTTGTTTTCCACTGAATATATACTTACAGTTCCTGCCTAAGTCTTCTTATTTTTGCTTTGGCATCTGCTAACTCCACTGACAAGTGCTGTCGGCTTTCAGTGCGTTTCATGCCCGGAGAGCCACAAGGTGATTGTGCTGCTGATGCATGAGGTAGAAAACGAAGACAGTCCCGCTCTTCTGAGAGTTCTATGATAGTCTAAGAAATAAATCATGAAAGACATTATTTCAGACTGTTTCTATCTCTGACAAACAAACAAACACCTTTTATAGCTGGAAACCTTTACAGAAGACCAAAAATTGACATGATACAAAAAATAAATTAGGATGGTCTTCCAAAAAGGCAGATAATGATTTTTACCATCTAATGTGTTTTGAGGTAAAATGAGTGAACGTTGCAAGATACTACATCACATAAAAGATGCTATACAACTGAACAGAATGATTAACAGTGCTGTCTTAGTGCCTGAGGTATATTCCAATCAAGTGTAGAGAACCATTATTCTGTCCTGTACAAAACTTTTAAAATAACATAGCCCCATTTTAAAGTTTCCAATCCCAGAAAGACTTACACATTCTTAACTTTATACCCTATGGGGCAAGTCCCAATGCATCAAGTCTGGGATGCTCAATCTTTTCCCCCAGTGGGCTGGATGGGCAGTGCCCTGTTCGTCCTCTGGCTGGATCCCACTGGTAGTCCCCACACCAAAGCCAGTACAGAAGGCACCATCTGGCCACATGGAGGGGTGCTGTGGGGCAGCCCAGCCACAAACCAGCCCTATGTGGAAAAGGTGGTGTGGCCTGGCCCCATGTGGGCAACGGGGGTGTGACGTGACCCCGCAGAAGAAAAGGGCATGGCCCAACCCCAACGCGGGTTGGCGGGAGGCCCCACAGGGAAAGAGAGGCGTAGCTTGGCTCTGTGGGGGAAAAGGAGGCATGGTTTGGCTCCAAACCTGGCCCTGGAGGGAAAAGGTGTCTAGCCTGTCCCTGATCCAGATACAGAAAGGAGGCAAGGCCTGGCTGCAACCAGCTGCGCAGGTCTTGGGGTTTGAGAATTTGGTGGGGGAAGGGTGACTATATTAATGAACACCACCCTACTGCCACCAAATTTTCACCCCACAGGGCAGATGCCATGGCTCCACAGGCTGTATTTGGCCTGCAGGCTGGAGGTTGTGCACCCCTGCATTAAGTTAAAGACATTCATTTTGCAAGACTGAGGACTAATTTAAGAAAAGATGCAAAGAGGAAACATGATAAACAAGGAAAGTGAATTAGAAAGGAGGAAAGTAAGTGTTAAAAAGCTATAGTTAGACTGTTTAGCTACATACAAAACTGAACTATTTTCAAAACATTTCTTTCAACATCAATACTAGCAATTTCACTGACCTTCTAAATGTATTTTATTGTTTGGCTGGTAATAGTTAATAAAATATAATTTCTCTCTTCAAGGTTACAATTCTACACTTGCTCTGTGAAATCGTACAAGCCTTTCCAGAATTGCCAACTTCCCATATAATTCACTTCTCCAAAATTATCTCTAACTTGTATTGATGATGGGTGTGCATAGACATTACACTGAGAAATTCAAGAGGTTAGATGAGTTAAAAATTGCCACCCAATCTCAGTGGTTACATAGGTGACAAGAACCCAATCTAAGATAAACTGGGGGAGGGGCAGGTGGGATCAGGGGTGGGGGGGGGCTACCAGAACCATGGGAAGGCTTGGGGGATTGAGGGCTAGTGGGGTCCTCATGGAGGTTTGGGGGAGTTGGGGGGCTAGTGGGATTAGGGAGGCTAGCAGGGTCCATGGGGATTTGGGAGGATTGGGGAAAAGAGTTTGGCAGAGTCAGAGAGCCTCCCCATTTCAGGCAAACCCCTCCTTATCCAAAAAACTGCTCCCAGTGCCAGTTTTACCAGCATTTGCTAGTACCAGAAGCCTCAGGAGGAGGTGAAGGCAGATTGGGGAGGGGGCTAGTGGCTCTGCAAAGGGGGGTTGGTGGGATTGGGGGGGGACCAGAAGCTCCATGTGGAGGTTGGTTGATTCCAGGGTGGGCTGGCAGTTTTGGGGTCTACCAGCTCCATGGTGGGGGGTTGGTAGAGTCTGAGGAGGGTTGGCTGGATAAGGAGGTTCTCTACCCTCCCCCCACATCCCCACCTCCAAATGAACAACCTCACCCTGCAGACCCCTCCCCCCTACTCTGACATAATTTGATCAGGCTACCAGCACAAGTGAATGCTGGTAAAACCAGCCCTGTGGTGGCTTGCAGGGTTGGGGGCAGTTCAGAGGGCTCAGTGGGACTAGCTGGCCCACACAGGGGGTTTGTCCATTTGGGACAACAGCCCAGTGGCACGGGGAGGGTAGGTAGGGATCCTGGGGCTGCAGCGAGCAGTTGGGTTTTTGCAGCCCCAGGGCAGCGCTACAAATGTGTATGGATGTTTGGGTAGATTGGTCTAACCATGTCCGATTTAACTTAGTACATATCCCAGGTGAACTAAAGTTAAATCACACTGACTATTTTTTAACCAGTCTGACCTTCGGGGAATGTCTGTCCGGTTCAGCACTTAGACTGACCTAACTGGGGATGTAAGCTTAAGGTCTACACATAGGTGAACTAAATTAGATTGGATGGCCATTTTTTACCCAATCTAATTTCCCAGATGTCCTGCTTGACTTACAAGAACAACATTTTCACTTCTTTCTTTCCTGCAGCTGAAAAACTTTTCTAGATTGGAAATCAAAAACAAAGGGAATAAGCAAGCCAATAATTTAACTTTTCAAATAATTTAAAATAAATAAGAACATATTGGACTGGCAGACCATTAGGTAACTGATTGAGGCTTCTGGGGGTTTTCAGATTCAGCCAACTATACTTATGTGATCAAGAAAGCAATACTATACCTAAAAAGCTTTAAAAAAATGTTCTTTTAGCATTTTTTTTAAATGGAATACTCAATTCTATGTTAAAAGAATGATATTTATGTTTTAAAGTGAAGCACAGAAAAGTTAGATAATTCCAGATTTCCAGTTGCCCATGAAACCATTACATGGGATGGATATACATGGGAAAAAATTAAGGGATTTCCTAACTTCTGAATACTCAAATTTTCAAATTAGTCATCTTTTAACATAATGAGATGGTATATACCAAGCACGTACCTTTCAAATCCCTTCTCTACGTTTATCATTACTTGTCTCATATGACTAGAAATAGTATGCATCTACCCAAACACAGTTATGTTTTCAATTGGGTCTTTTTTTTTTTTTTCTTTTTTTTTTTTTAAGTGTCTGGAGACTCTTCCTTTCCTTACTAGATTTTCTGAAGGTTGGCAACTATTCTACTTTAAAATCATTTGCTGGTATCATGATAGATTACCAGAAGACATTATTTTGAGTATCTCTCTCTTTGGGAACCTTGAGAGTTCCACTGCTTTCCAGACTTCTATCCACAGAATCATACAGTAAATTAGTTAGTTAAGCTCTTTTTTGTTTTTCTACCCTAGTTTTTATATAATCAACAGGGCACTAAAGCTATTTATTCCGACATACTAGTCACACCAGTAGCAACCTATAAAGTAAAATGCATGGGCTGATCTGGGATTTTGAAAAGTGGGGTGAAGATGGTATGGTGCATCATCCGCATGGTGCATGTCCATATGGTACATGTCCGCCAGGCAGCATGGAGAGCAGCTCCTGCAGATAAGTCTGGGTAGGGAGGGGGAAATTTTGCCTCCATAGTGAGGAAGGGAGGGAGTTGGGCAGGGCTGGGGCTGTTGCTCAGCCTGGGTGGGGCATAGAGCTTGGGGCCATGTATGGCCACAGGGCCCAGGCAGGGAGCAGGACTAGAAGCTTTACTAATATGCTAGGGGCCTAGAGCTATGTTATTCAGTTTAAGATCAAATATAACTTTATTGGAATATGCATTAATATGCTATACTGCAAATTATGTATAAAAAAAAAACAAAGTGAGCAAAAATGATCAAAATGTGTTGTTTTATTAGTTTGTAGTCCTTAAATGTACTCTCTTATTCAGATTCATAAAACATATATAGCCTTTTTGTATGTCTAGACTGTTGGTGAAGTTTTGGATGCACTGTCATTTCTACAGCTAAGTTAATGCTTTTGACTAGAGTTAAAGCAGTCTGCAGGGCTGTGAAATAGGAACTACATTACCAGGAATAGCTAATAAATGACAGATGAAGCATAGCATGATTAACAGAATATCAAGCACATTAAAAAGAAGAAAGGGTTGTTAACATCCATAGAGTGAAGAGACATTAGCAGGAATCAGGTGGATTATGAATCATGAAGTCAGCTAACTCCCTCACTGCTGCCTAAATGCCTCTGCTAAACAGCTGGTTTTAAACTTTGGGTGGAGCAGGAATCAAAAGAGAGATACAACTGTACCACCTCACCTCACTGTATCTTCTCTGGTTAAATATACAAAGACAAAATTTAATATTTTCTAACTCCTTGTTTTCAGATGTTTAGAACTGACCAGAACTATTCACTGTTAGGCTAGCTGCACAAATAGCCTCTAGTGATTTCCTTTAGGATGGAGAAGAGAAGGAATCTGAACAAAAATCTAAGCTCTTCATGAATCATAAGAAACTTGAAAAACTCCTCTTTTCTCTTTTAAAAATGCTAATCACATCTGAACAAGAGATCCAACTGCATTTAATACATTAAAGTTGTTTTAAACTTAGGTAAGCCACAGTCTTCCTGAAGAATGAGTACCTTTACATGATTCAGAAAACAGGTGTTTTTGATTTAATAATTCTAAGTAAGAACCCTCAAAAACTACATACTTAGCAAACTCAGGGCTTTTAAAATTAAATCCAGAGTGCACATTTTAGATAGGCATGCTATAGAAGAACACGACGCACTCAAACTATTAACAGCAAACCAACAAAAATTACACCATTCAGAAGAAATAGAAACCAAGTGCGGTTTTAAGTTATGTTCTTACACTGCATCTCTCGATATTATTTTCTGAGTAACCTAAACATTTATTGCAGATAAGTAGGGGCCTACCAAAATCATGATTTTGTGGATTTTGCAGAAAAAGCAAAATCCAGCATTGCCCACAAAGTGGGCAATATCCGTGAAATCTGCAACAACAAAAAAAGGGAGAAAACTTACTGAAAATAAAATGATGGCTCTCCAGAGGGAGCCAGCAGTCCTCGTGGTGCTTGTGGCACAGCTGCTGAGACACAAGGGAGCCCAAGAAGGCTACTGCCCCCACCCCTCACTGCTGACTGGCTGAGAGGGCTGCCTGTCATGCAGGCCTGCCCCTCTCCACCCACCAGCGGTGAGGTGCGGGGCTGCATGATAGGTAGCCCTTTCAATTAATCAGAACAAGGGCTAGGGCTGTATGACAACAACCCTCAAATTTAATCAGTGGCAAGGGGCAGGGCCACCAGGGCCCCTCAGCCAACCAGAGGCATGGGGGGCAGCCATGATAGGCCCAAGAAAATGGCAGCCAGCTCTGAGATCTGCCTGTGAAATTGACCAGCTTCCTCCTTGAGTTGGGTAGACCTGTACAGATAAAGACAAGAGTGGTCTATGTATCATCTACTTTTCCCTTAAGTAAATACATTTTTTTTTATAAAAAGTTACATTATGGTAGTGAGGTAAGGATAGGTTGAGACAGTTAGGTTTGAATTTCCAAAGTACAGTGCTAAAGTTTGTGGTAATTTGTCCTGATAGCAAATTCCACAGTCAAAGGGCTATTAAGTACTATCTTCTGCTTGTCAATGCAATTCTCACTTGAGGCTGATAGCTGCATCTTTGTAACAGAACCTAACTATCACTGGAGGCCAAAATCAAATCCAGTGAAGCAATCCCTCAAGTAAACTGAATAAATCCCTTGGAATATGCTGAAGAGCAAGATTGCAACCCTGAAATAACCCCTGTAGTCAAATAAGAAGCTAATGAAAAGAATGGAGAAGTGGAGCAACATACTTTTAGTGGCTTGTGTAGTATAGTCAAAAAAGAAACAAGATGTACTGAACTGATATTTAATAACAGCTTCACACAGATGTGAAACTTGATGAAGAATAGAATGGATCCTTGTAACTTCCCAGGCAATGTCTCTGAGTTGCAGAGTGGGTACATATATCATCACTGTGCATACAGTCAAGTATCAACTATAATACTACTGACCTATGTCACCTCTAAAGACAAAATCATTCTATGGCCTGACAACTGTTGTAGAGAGTCCCAGTAATACCAGCATGATCACAATAAAAGAGAAATCAGGGTCTCCAGTCCCATTTTTGACCTTCTCTTGCATGCAGTTTGTACCTTTGTCCCCAAAACTGGGATGCCTGTATTATGTGGGTAGGACGCTGATATTTCACCCAAGACCAAAGCACCCTTTGCTTTGGGTAGCGGGGAAAAGGGCATGGGGGAGTAGCAACAGAATTCTGCCTGCATACCAGTATGGCCAGTTTCAGCAGCGGGGAGGCAGAATAGAAAGGAATGATGCAGTGTGGGATACCTGGAGGACTGACTAGAACCTTGTCATAGAATGCTTGGTATCCACAAATAACATTAAACTGATTGACAGTGAACCAGTTCAAACAGTATTTAATTTTCTAGGTACAATTTTGAACCATTCCAAAACTTTAAATGAGTTTAAACAGGCTTGTTTGCTTCAGGTTTCAACTCCATTTAAACTGGTTTAAGTGTTATGTGTGTTCAAGCCCTAAAACTCCAAGATTTTCCTTTAGCTAGAGGTACCAAGTTCTCTCAGTTATCCAGTTTCTCAAGTAATTTTTACTCTATTTGATCAAGCAAAAGTGTTGGGATCTCCTACTGTTTTCAGCTCTCCCTGTTGTGAAACAAAGTGATTCAGAAAAAGCAGGCGATGTGGTTGCATTGCTCCTCATAGCTAGAGAAGTGATATGGGATGTGAACAATTTTCTCTGAGAAGTCTTTGCAGAAGGTGCTGTTCTAGGTGCATTTTTGATAGATAAAATAATTTGTTGATTGCAATGGCATTTAGTGTGGTGTGGTTAACAGCTGTGATTGTGAAAGAAAGGTAGGCCGCAGACTAGTGAAAGGCAACCATATAACTACTCATGTCAAGAGTTTTATAAAATCACTGTAATTAAGAACAGTTAGGATGGATTTGCTGTCATGTCCTGGGACAGAATTTTCTAGCACTGGCAGCAAGCAATTTTCACCAAAGAAAACTGCTTACTTACCAAAAGTTTGGCAGGAAAGAAGAGATCAAGCCTTTATTTGTTCCTTCACATTGTACTCTCTTTTTAAATATGGCATTATGACAAGAAAATTGAGATAATTGGATTTTTTTTCTCTGGAGTAGCAATTCCACACCCCCAACACAGATGTATTTTGCTTCACACTCCTGAAAATGCGATAGGAAAAAGGATACAAAGAAGCACAGACATATAGATTAGACAGAATTTTTAAAGCATTTTCCCCCTTACCAACAAACCACTCTTGAGCTCAAAGGCAAGACTGCATATGCCTATAGCTGCCTCAATTTCCCACAAGTCTAGAGAAGTATTATTTTAAATTATGTGAACAACTGATATATTAAAGGAATGCTCAATAAACAGTTTGAAATACTTGAAAAAGGTGGTTTTTTGTACTCTTCTTAAAAACGATGGGCGTTTATACACGTGCTCTGGGAAGAGGCGCTTTAATTAGAGCAGGTCTGAGAGCTGCTCTCATTAAAGTGCCCAAAGCGTCATGTGTATCAGTGTCCCAATGCCGAAAAAATGGTGTCGGGGGTGTTTTAACTAAAGCTCGTTGAATGAGCTTTAGTTAAAGTGCCCTCGCCACCATTTTTCAGTATGGGGATGCTGATGCACATGATGCTGGAGTCTGCTGGAACGCGGTAATTACCATACTCCAGCAGACTCAATTAATCAAGTCTGCTCCAATGCACTGTAATTACAGCATGTCGGAGCAGCCTCAATGTACATGTAGAGGCGACCAATAAGCACATACTTACCTCAGCTTGTTCATCTCTTTCATCTATAAGTCTTTTTAAATGTAATGCCATATTCTTCACGAGAGGTTCAATATACTCTTGTAAAAGTACGTTGACATCCATCCACTGCAGATCAAATACATTTTCCTGATTATGAGTTACCTATATAAAGTAAGAAGTAGTTGTGAAAATGACCTTTATGTATACTCAAATTGTAACAGCACCAAAAAAGTTTTTAAAAAAAGCAAAAACTGGGCAAACTCCTCTTAGCTCGTCTCCAAATTCCATTTAATCTTTGCAAGTTGTAATTTATTAGAAAATGTATAACTATTAAAATTATGTTAATTTGGATTTGATGCAATAGTTTCTCTTTATGTTATTAAAATCAGGAAAACAAATTTATGTTCTCTAATTGTAAATACATAAAATATGAGCAAAAATGCTACTTTGTCACATAACTGTATTTTTATTTAGTTAAATAAGTACATTTTTATGAAGAATTTTCACAAAAAAATCCAGTAAATCAAAAAAAAGTCCTGTTGTTTTAGGGAATTTTTGGAATAGTAGATTCATACATGGGAAATTAATTGTTATAAACAGTTTCAGTTGAAGTTTTTACATAAAGAACTTGTTTGTGACATCTTCCTTTTCTTCATCCATTTACAATACCTGATTTTTTTAAAGGATAAAAAATACTTTTTCTAAGTTGTTTCATTTAAGGAAGTACATCTTTGTGACTCGTACAAGAAAATCGTGCAGTGACTTGCTTATGTAAAATGAAAGAATAATCAAACACAGCAGAAAACTGAACACAAGCACTGAGTGAGACTAAACCCTGCAGAGTTAAGAAATCATGCAGCGGATCTGTGTATGTTTCTGTAGAATTTCAAGTATAGCAAAACTGTTGTAACTTTTTACCCTGTTTCATTTAGGGTTAAATTACAACAATGCAGCTTGTTTGTACTGCTACAGGAAAATAGGACCCTAACAGTTTCAGACTAGCAGTTGATGTACAGTCAGAAGCAGCAACTCCCTCTTCCATTCTGAATCACTTAAATATGCCCTACATCCATAGCCAGAGACTGCATTTTAAAGTAGTTTGTTAACAAATAAGGAATTTTAAAAAGGCATTTTTTTCAAGCACTCACAAAGATCAAGAGATTTGATTAATAAAAAGCAGCATAAGCTCTTGATAGATGTTTAAAGAGAAGGAAGGAAACTGCACTGCAGAAACAGTGTCTGACAACATGTGGATGACTGGGAGCACAGTTGTTCGGCATTCTCCTGTCCTATAAACATACAACAGTATTTCACTTCAGCTCATTAAAAAAAAAAATCAATCATTAAAACTAGTAAAATACAAAGCTTTACTGGTACTTTCCTTACTAGGTACACCACTATACTGCCATACAGTAGATCCATGTAGTGACCCCAGGATGAGGTACCTGGGTGCACTGTAGAAAAACGTTTTTTTTTCAAACCATGCTGGGTTTTTAGTTGCATTATAGGGAATTGTCTGTTTTTTCCTTCATATTTACAAAGTTGATAGCAGGTGATAATATGGTTGCAATAAGGAAAGGAATGGTAAAGCAGGTTTATTAGCAGAAAAATACAGATGAAGTTCATTTTATGAGTTATAAAATTATGAAGTTATTTAATTTTAAAATCGAAAGGAAACACGGAGTCTGAAATCCCAGACTCCTCAATGCTTCCTCAATGCTTCCGTCCTGGCTTACCAGGCCTCTGTGACAAGTCCAGCTAGTGTGTTAAGAACTGAGAGAGCAGAGGAGTTCTAGTAGTTATGGAGCTGCTTACCTGAATGGCAAAATTAGGAAATAACTTAAAATATTATATCTAGAAATCTGCAGTATGCAGTATACTTCACATGTAGCTCAGTGGATAGATAGCTGTTTATTGTCTCAGATTCTTTTAGGTAAGGCAGAAATCTCAGAAAGTGAACTTTTAAAAATGTTTCTGGCAAAAGTCACATTTCTTTCTAAAATAATATTGTTTACATTTCAACAGGACTCCGAAGAGCAAGTATAAAATTAGGTACTTACTATTTTTTGGTTAAAAAGAAATACTGATTTCTGAAGTCAGCTTTAATGATGGAGTAGCTACTGGTCCTCCCAAACATGTACATGCCCTCCAAAACACACAACATCCAAGCATTTTTTTAAAATAAAGTGAAACGACTAAGTAAGAACTAGATCCCACAAAGAAATGCACTGCTGTGCTCACATGGAGCCCAAATGAAGTCTGCCGTGCACTTGGAAAGATCCACTGCAAATCCCATTCTAAACCAGCAACCAGGGCTGACCAGTTGGCAGCCCACAAACTGCAAGTGACCCCTGAGGAGAGAGAATGGCCCCTAGGCTCCCAGTCCAGATGCCACTCTTCCCAACTATTCCACCTGCTGCTATTGCTGCCAGAGACTCCAGGCTCCCTCCTTCAGCTTCCACTAATTGCCCCTACTCCTAGGAATGGGGTAGGGTACAGTAGGGTAGGATGGCATCCTGCCCTGCCCCACCCCAAGGGAGTCTTCAGCAGGGAGATTATGGGGATCCAGGGATTCTGCACAGTATGGGGTATGTTGTGCAGCGGGACCACACAGCACAATGTGTGTGGGGGGTGCTGGTACAGTGTTTTGGGTGTGCACCCATCACATAGCACCTGTGTGGCATTATGCCATGGCATGCGGCCCATGCAACAAGTGGCCAGGGGACTTGCAGACCAAAAGTTGAACAGTCTTGCTTAAACTATCAATTTGTTCCCTTAAATCCTCAATAGACCACAATGATAATTAATTTGTTGAAATTATGATTCATAAAAGCAATCACTCTTTTCTAGTGCAATTGATACTATCATATTTAATATTTATTACATATTCTAGTATGACAGGAAACTAAGTATCAAATAAATGTGCTATTTAAGTAGCTCTTATAGAAAGAAATGTAATTTATACTCATGCATATAAATCAAAAGGCCTCTTTTCATTACAAGTCCCTTTAGTGTTTGTCAAATAGAGTCACTTAATTTTGAATGAATTAAATAATTCTCTCTGTAATATTCCACAACTGCAAAAATGAAAATCATTTGGCTATCATATAGTACAAAAATAAAAGTACCTCTTGAATATGAGCTGCAACAGCTGCTCTTGTATCAAAATCTAAGCCTTGGATCCTTTCAATAAATTCTTCTTTCTTCTGACACTGTAACAAATACATTAACCATAATTATTCCCACATCCTTGCATTTCTGAGCGCTACAAAAGATAAAGATGAAAACTGAAAATAACAATGTAGTTCGTTTAAAGGTATGTAATCAATAATTATCAGCTCTCTAATGTTCTTGTCGACTGGTACAGATTTTTATTTAATTTATAACGTCACTGTATCTGTTTTTATTTCTCAAATTTATGGTCTTATAAAATATATTTAAAAAAAAAATCAAAAAAGAAATTGGATAGTGGAACTTTTTAAAATTGCTAATTTCTTGCTCACATTCTATGACAAAGTTTTCCATAATTATTTTTAAATACCTTCATTTAGTACTCATGCAACCAATAATACGTTATTAAGAAAATACACCTTACATGTTTATATATTATTCAACTAAACCCAGCTATACTTTACTTTCCAAACTTTTAGCCCATTAGAAAATAATTTACTTAGAGAAGTATAGTAAACTTGTGTTTTATATACAGATCTTTCATGGATAGACTGGTCATTAGATAATGAAAGCAAGCTATTATGTTCTTTAATCCACTCAAACTGTAGCAAGTCAGTAATGTATACAGGCTGTAATCCAGCTCAATTGCATAGTAACACTGCCATTCAACTCAAATGATTATTTTTAGATTAGGAGACACAGCTCATTTAATAAAATTCAACCTCAATTTTATGTCTGTTTTAAAAGGTTAATATCACGTTAATTAACCTGACTTGGTAGGTGGGTTTAGTAGACTGATGACACTAAAATTTACTCATCTACATGATGTTATGCGTATGAACAATGAAAGTAAACTTTATGCATACGGTCACCAGGCATGTAAACATTTACAGGATTGGGGGCCTAGTAAGGACCCCAGTCTTTGCTGTTTCTGCAGTGCTCTCAGGATCACTGCTTTCAATGAGCATGTCCCCCTCAGCCTGCTTCCACTCTGCACATACAAAACTTGGAAATGAGGCGGTGAAGCTATTCTCTGAGAGGACCCCACGCACTTGCTCCCAACCACACAGGGAAGATCCGTAGGGGGCAGCTTTGGAGTCCTTTACCACCTTATTTCCATATCTGATGCGCACAGAACAAAAGCAGGTAGGTGGGGCACGCTCCAGAGTTCTGCTCCTAAAGCAGTATAAACATGTACTAAATGTAACTCTCCTCAGCCCTCTCAACAAGAAAAAATTAAAACTACACTAAACTTTCAGTGTAATAAAAATAAAATTATAGCATTACCATATGATCTATGTCTCCTAATCTGCAAATAACATGGCCAACTTCAACTTGATGCTATGCAAGATATTTGTACCAGGCAGAACTAAATTTGGTAAGCAATTAATTAATACTAATCTCATTTAGCTTTAGCACTGAAAATCAGGTAAGATATTCAAGTACAAACACAAATAGTTACAGGCAGCACCTAGGACCTAAAACAAATCACTTTAAAACAGGGGTGCTCAACCTCCAACTCGTGGCCCAAATGAGATCCATGGAGCATTAGAATCCAGCCCACAGGGCTCCCCAAAGGTCAAGATATTTGGCAATGGGGAAGCAGTGGCCACTAATACGGTCACCCTATCCCTGCCGAATTCCCGAGCCCTGCGCACCCAGTCGAAGGAAGGCAGCACCCCCTACCCCCTAGAGGGCCAGGCTGGGGCTAAGTCACGGCCCCTCTCCCTGTAGGGCCAGGCCACGCCCCCTTCCTCCCTGCAGGGCCAGGCTGGGGCTGGGCCATGCCCCTTTCCATCCCCCACAGAGCCAGGGAAAGGCTGAGCCATGCCCTCTTCACTTATACCCCCAGCAGGGTCATGACTCTCCCCTGTGAGGCTGCGTGAAGCCCCCTTCTCCCTCTGCTGGGCCAGACTGCCCCTCTTGCCCCCCCGTATGGGCCCTAGTGCTGGATCCGAACCACCAGTGGGATATGGCCCATGGCCAGACCAGGCACTTCCCATTCAGCCCAGTGAGGAAAAAGATTGACTACCACGGACTTGGAAGAACAACCCAATTACATGTTGGGTCATATTTTATAGGTTCCAAAACAATCATCAAATGACTATTATCCTGTGATAATATTCCATTCCTAGAATAACATAATTATAGACAAAAATAATTACTTACAGGTTGTATTGCTTTTTACATAATATTTAGCGTGTCAATTCTGTTTTTGTAATTGCAAATGACAAACAGCATTTTAATAAGCCTAAAGTAACACTAACATACACATCAAAGATCAATTATTTGTCATTATTTAAATTATTTAAAGCCATTCTATGAACCTGGAACTTCCTTCTGAGTGTTGCTATCATACAAGTAATTCCACTGAAGTCAGACTACTTGCCTAAATAACTGCTTACCAACAGAAGTACAATCTATTCCTAAGAAATGCATCCATGTTACGATTTGTATTAAGAACTTATTATAAGGAATACATACAGAAGATCTGTTGTTTTAGTTTGGATTGAGCTAAATCAAGCATATAAGTAGTCAGCCAAAATGCAAATATTGCTTTTAAAAACTATTTCATAATACTTTTTGTTCTGGAAGGGTAAGATAATTCTTTGGTAGTTTCAAAAACTCTCTCAAATTCACTTAAGAAGGAAAATAATGTAAACTATATTTTAAAGTATCATGTCATTTTGTCTTAAATTAGCATTAATAAAACAATGAGAAATTCTAAAAAGCATCAATTCTAAATAATTAATATGGTATATACATAATATAAAGCATTCCAGATTTCCTTACTAAATATAAATCAAATAAGTTGTGTCATAAATGCTGTTATTATTCACTTATGCCATAAAATATTTAGAACGTATTATTGAAACAACTTTACTTGTTAGAATCTCCTCATTTCAATTCATGTATTAAAACTGGGGAGAAGATACATTATCAGGAAGCCACAACTAAAGAAAGGAGTTACATCTGCACAGTAACATATTTCAACTTACCTGAACTGCACAACCAAGTAAAAGTAATAGTAGCTTTTTTATTTCTTCAGTACCTGGTTCTAAAATAAAAAATGATTCATTACACATGGAATTGTTTACATATGGTTTCAAAGCATTTTCCAGGCATAAAAGAGCCCTTTTACTGAACTGCACATTCTGCATATTTACATAATTGAACTTTTTGGCCTAGTTTAGAAAAATCACAAGGCAGATGAAGAAAAATGGTTCAAACTTTTAGCTCTTTGATTGGCTTGTCATAAGAAAGGCAGCTTTCATTGTAAAACACATACTTTACTGATCATGAATAGTTTCAAGTATAAAACATGTTATTCTACTTCAGAGCTGTCCAGGTTCCAAGCCCCTGGAGGGCCACATGCTATGGCCACAGCAGTCGAGCCACAGCCACTAGGCTGAGTGACTACCCTCTCCCACCCTCCCACTGCACCTCACGCCAATGTAGGCAGCCCACTATCTACCAAAGCACCAGGCACCCTACCCCCTGCCCCGCTGTACTATGTAGGCATGCAAGTGCGATTCTCCCACCCTGCAACATGTGGGCAGGCGAATATAATTGCACCGCATCACTGCAATGGGTGGATGTACAAGCATGATTTCCCCCCATCCACTGCAACACACATGCTTACAGGTGCATACCCCACCACCACCATTGCACCACACAGGTGCAATCTCACATGCCCAGCTCCATTACCACCCCCCACCATGCAGTCTTGTGCATGGCAGAGCCATACTGCCCCACCCTGAGACAGAGGCAGGTAGAGCAGCCAGAGGAATTGGGGAGAACAGCAGCTAGGTCAGAGCCTGGGGTCCACAACCTAACCCCCAAACCACTAGTTGGACAACCCTGTTCTACTCTAACCAGCATAGAAAAGTTAGAATAGCACTTTGCCTGAGGCCACTAAACACTTTCTCAGCAAGAGCATTTAGCCTGGGTGGAGCACCAGTGACATGACTTTACTGCATATGGGCTAGGGACAGACATTATATATAAACTGGTTTAAGTGATCAGAAACTGGTTTAAAACCGTAACAGAACAGATGTTCAGTGCACATAAACCAGTTTGAAAATGGCTGAAATGTGTGAGATAAACCTGGTTGTATGTAGTACCAGACTTAACTGATTTGGCTCAAACCGGTTTATGCAATGTCTGTCCCAGACCCCTTCCTGGTTTAAGTTAAATCAGAGTCCCCCAGCACCTCGGCATGCTCTCTGGACTGGACTGGGCTCTCTGCTTCACGCAGAGCTGGCCTTCCCCTCTTTTCCCTGACTGAAGCTCAGCACAGACTTGCAGGCACAGCAGGGTCTGCCTGCCTTCCCCATTCCCTCCTCTTCCCCCACCTTCCCACTTGCTGATTAAGCAGAGATCCCTTCCTCCTCTCTGCCACATCAGGGACCGTAGCCAGCTTGTGGTATGCTAGCTAATGCCGAGAGGTGTCTATGTGTGTGTCCCTCTCCAATTTCACTGGGATAGGCAGACAGAACAGTGACTGCTTAGGGCTTTTGGAGCTAATCAACAAGTCACCCAGTAAGCTGCCTAAGAAGTTTGAAATAATGTGGAGAGAAGCTATTGTTTTGCTAACTGGGTGATAAAGACTGTTATCAGATACCGCCTCTTCCCCCACCCCCCCACTGGCTTGCTCGTCTGTCACTTTGCTGCAGACAGTATGACAAAGCAGGGAGGAAGATTGAAAAGCTCTGTATCATCAACGGATGCATGCACTGGACACCCCTCCTTGCCTCAGAGTGCTAGCCTGGGGCTGGTGGCTGGCAACACTCCCATCCCTTGAGCAGCCAGTGGGGAAAAGCCTGGGACCATGCAGGCAGACATCCCTGCTGGGACCTGGCCATGCCGCCCTCAGCTCAGCTCCCTGTAGAAGCAGGGAGGGCTGCTCTAGCACCCCTTAGCTTCTAGCCTGAGCCACTGCAGGCATGTGCCTGAATTTTCTCAGTCCAGAGATAATGTCTGTCCAGTTTCAAACCAGTTCAGCCTAGTCAGGTTAGACTAACCTGCAAAGATTGAATCAATTCAGGCTCAGGCTTTTTGAATGTTTGTCCCTAGCCATGATGCTTAAGTTAGCTCTGGGGTGCACTGTGTCATGTCATGAAGACATACCCTAAGTACCTGAAGTTGTTGACAGGTACCCATTAGGATTTACAAAACCACTTATACAGACTAGTCACCCACTAAAGGCATGATCACTTATGATCCTTTTGTAACTTACTGAGCCAAGATTCAGCAACCTCTGCATCAGACTCACAGACATGGGGCTTCAGCAGCATATTGTGATGGGGATACCTTTCGTAGGCGTTTTCCCCATGCTGACAGATAACTATAAATGCTTTAGGAACAGCAGACAGGAATGAAGTTTTTCAAAGGAAAAAGTTGATTTAGTGCTGTTCAAATGGAAAACTTCCTTAATTTGGCTGCCCAGCACTAGATTAATACCACACCAAGACAGCATCTACCAGCTCTTTCAATGACAATCAGCCAGCCAGCAATCAGGCTGTCAAATATAATGATGCTAGGTCTGGATATAAACTATGACCTTCATTTTGCAAAATTATATTAGGTAATGGGGAAACATGACTGGAAGCTGTGTTGACAGATTCATGTTAGGTTCAAATGCCAGAACTGTTTAAACCAAGCAAGGACAGCATGATTATTCCTGCTTTATATTTATCCAACAGTCTTGACAGCGTGGATAACGATCCCCAGTGACCGTGAGATGAGAAAAGCACCCAACAAGGAAACTGGGCAAAACTGTCTTCTTGAACAGAGTATTTAACATTTCTTACTTTGACATCTAGCAAATATTCTTGGATGTTCCTCACCTATAAAAGATGTTCCTCAGGACTGAGCTTTTTCATGAAGATCAGAAAAATACTGCTGAGTTGATCTAGCAAGAGATTCTGTAAGCCTACTGAATGCAGAACTGCTAATATAATTGGATAACAGATGCAGCCATTCCAGAGAAACCACTCCTTACTGAGTGGAGTAGAGGAAAAAACAGTCACGACTTTCCCTGTCTCATAATAAAACACTGCTGCTGCGTTTTTCCAGAAATGTGGTGCATGCTAAGCTAATGACTCTGGATGTGGACAAACATACTAGTATAATCTGTTCCAACATAACTGTTACATCTATATGCCCTTATAAAATTATGTGGAGCAAAAGCCATTGTAAAAAACTTTAATCAGTGTTAAAGTTTGGATGAAACAGAGTTAGTTACAGCAATTTAGCTTACTTATAAATGGAAACTACTTCTCCCCTTTTTAAAAGGACTTAAAAGTTATATCTGTCCACAATTACCGAGTCCTAAAAAGGTTGGGATAACTATAGACAACCAAAAAAGTCCAAGACTGAATTCGTTTAATCTTTGCATGTTAGTCTAAACTGCGTAGATTGAACTAAGAAGCAAGAGAGCAGACATCAACTTTTGATTCTGGAAATGCAGCCACATGCCTGCGGTGGCTCTGGCCAGAAGCTGAGAGGCCCTAGAGCAGGGGTGGGCAAAATACAGCCCACGGACCAGATCCGGCCCGCAAGGCTGTTCTATCCGGCCCGTGGGGCCCCTAAAAATTTAGAAAATTAATATTTATCTGCCCTTGGTTCCTGTAAAAACTGACAGGAACCAAGGGCAGTAGGACCCAGGGGAAGCCTGGCAGGTTCCCACAACAGCAGGGCCCGCCCAGCCCCACCTCCCCCAGCCGGACACCCCAGCAGGGTCTTCTGGCCTGGGACCATGAGGCTGCCCTGGCAGCGACGGAACCTTAGGTAAGGGGGAAGGCGGGGGAGAGGCAGGACTCTAGGCAGGGAAGGAGCCCGGGAAAAAGTGGCCCCTCGCTCTCCCCGTGGCCAGCACCCCACTTGCAGCCCGCATGGGGCTGCCTGTGCCTTCTCCAGACAGCCCTGCGGGCTGCAAGTGGCTGCAGCAGGGGTGCTACCATTCACAGGGTGGAGGAGGGGCCACTTTTCCCCCACACACAGCTTTTTCTCAGGCTCTTTCCTGTCGTGGAGGAGAATGGCCCCTCCCCTACCCTGTAGCCAGTGCCCCACGCTGCAGCCACCCTCACCCTCTTCTCAGCCAGCCAGAACAGTGATAGTGCTCTGGATAGGGAACAGAGGGGTGGGCCCAACCCTGCTCCTCTGGAGCAAACAGCACAGCCCAGGGCTGCAAAGCATCTTGGGATGCTGGGGGACTGTAAGTTAATTTGAACTGGGAAGGGGTCTGGTACAGAAGTTCCATAAACTGGTTTAACCTAAAGCATTTCAGTCTGATACTACATCCAACCAGGTTTATCTTAAACCAGTTTCAGCCATTTTAAAAGCAGTATAAGTGCACTGAATTTCTGTTGTGTTACAGATTTGAACCAGTTTCTGATCCCTTAAGCCAGTTTATGTGTAATTTCTGTCCCTAACCTTATACACATATGATCTTCCTAGGGAGCCCAGGCACCTGAAAGCAAGCTACATGAACTCCCCCATCCAAGTTGCCTCCTGGGGAGGCAACTCTAAACTGCCCTTTGGTAAGCAAAAGAGGAGAAAATAGCAATAGTTTCAGATCTCCTTCTACCAATTTACTCAAAAACATTTTCTCTTCACTATCTTAAGTCTGCATAGTGAGTAAATATACTGCTTTTCACTTATATTCTGTGTGAAAATGGTTAAGTTTGGTATACTCTGTGACATACAAGTAGCAAGTAGTCCATGTGTCCTGCTTTTATATGTTTCTGGGTGAACCTGCAGATACTTCTGCTTTAGATGCGCTCTTCATGATCTCAACTCTAACGCTACCACTACAAATTCTATCCTTGAAATTGTTCACATTGTGAACTTTTCCTTGTTGCTCCCAATTCTCAAGGTGGAAAACAAATTAATTTTAAGTGGATGGAATCATTTGCCTGCTACAGAGATCCTACATGATCCAGTTGTTTTAATATAGATAGATATTCCTCAATCCTTTGTCTCTTGAGGTGACCTGCCATGACCATTAAGCATTTAGTGAATATCTTTTGTGCTGTTAAAAGACCAAGGACTAAGAAAGAGCAGTGAGATGTTCCTTCTTTAAATCTGAGGTATATTCTGTGTGAATATGCAAAAGCCTGGACGTTTTGAGAAGAAATTTTGCATAGTATCATCCTGAAATCTGAATCTGAGAAGTCTTGAATCTAGAGAATGAGCTACTAATGTTCCTTCTTCAGCATTAAAAGCCCTTCCCTCTGTATTCCAGGAAGCATCTTTTCCACAGCTCCAAGATTTAAAGCAGATTTAACTACTTTCTTCAGGGACCCTTCTCATGAAACACTGTTAGAGACAGTGAATGAGGATGTGGGGTTGGAAGTAACTGACACTGGATAGAATATCCCTTGTTTATAATTTCCAAGACCCACAGAGTCAAGGCTTCCAGAAAATAATTTGGCATTGACAAAAAGGGGGGGGGGGGAATTATTATTGCTCTCCAACTGGCTCCTGATAATTGTATCAAGCCTGTTGCCATGAGGCAGATGTGAGATGTATATTCAAGGAAAATGAGACAGATGGCCTCTTATGACAGCAGCTCTTCTTTCTTGGCAGCTCCAATGTCCTCTGTGAACTGTGATAGTGAGTAGAGGGTCTCTACTTGGTAAAACTGTGTGGAATAGTACTTGCTTCCTAAGGGAAGATGTTTATAACTCCAATTGAGTAAAAGTAGCTTTGAATCTTTTAGAGACTACAGGGATTTGTCAGTATAAACATAGACAGCATTATATCAGAAGCATCTAACAAAGTTCTAACAATACTCTGACTAATAATTCTACAATCGCACACAACAGACTTTACCTCTCCCCCTCTACTTACAGGACCTTCTCTATAAATTACAACAACTTATCCCAAATTACGTAATCATATTTGATCCTTTGCTAGTCTGAAAAAGGCATCTGTAGACTGACAGAGGAATGTGTGTTTTGGTCAGACACCAAAATTTTTGGTCCTTTGTTCCTTGGTGGCATCTGAGGACAACACCACTTTTTGGAATTTTTGTTTTGGAAGAAAGGAACTCTCTTCATCCTACAAGTGTACAAGATGCATAGAGGAAAATGTTAACCTTTTGGATGAGATTCAATAGTGCCCAACTGCTTTTTTATAGTTAGGTGTTACAGATGCTGGTGTCTACCACAATTTTTTTTGTGTTGGTTTCAATACCTCCCTGTTAATGGCACAGCTAGTCGACTAGGCACAAAGCAGTGCAGAATGTACCATAACTTGTAAGACTTCTTGTGCTACCTCCCAGAAATCTCCAAGGTGTTTGCCATGTGAGAACCAAAAACACTTTATAATTATAAACTGGTTCACAATAGAAAGAACTGGTGAGAAAGGAAATATGGCTAATAGAATCTGTTTCCTGCACATATTTTTCTTCAAAGCTTCTAGAAAATTAAAAAGCAATTACCAAAAGGGGGGTAAAGAATTACAGTGGTCTGAATTGTTTTGATTGCCTCCTAATAATGGCAACACACCTGGTGCCAAGAAGTGGGGTCAAAGATACAGTCCCTGGGCTGGATCCAACTCCCAGTGTTGTGAGTCTGGAGTTTACCCACACAGCACATGTAGAACCAACCCTACATGCAGGGCCCAGGATGTGTGATGCACATAACACACCTCTTTCCCCCCACTCAAGTCTGGGACACGTGCCACACACAGTGCCTACCCTGGCCAGTCTGGGACATAATGCTACATGTAATTGCTGTGCCAATCACCCGGCTGCACGTGGTACCCCACTCCCAGCTGCTTCAGGGTGAGTGCCACATGCAGCATGAGTCCCAGAGTGGGTGCTGCACATAGCGCAGTCCCAGTCAGGAATCCTAGCAGGCACAGCCCAGCTTGGGCTAACTGGCTAAGCAGTCACACCTGCCTTGAGTTCCCGGCTAACAAGCTCTGCCCAGCTAGTTAACCAGCTGGCTTTCTGACTGGCTGTTGGGAGCTCAGTCTCCCCATTTATTCCCAACTGTGGCAACACACTTCCGGCCTGCCCACATTTCTGACCCCCTCTGCTGGGGCAAGCCTTCTGGTTCCTAAGCCTAGTTTTGGCTTGTTTTTGGATTTCACTCTGTGGATTGTCCCCCAGATTTGGTAGCTTGGCATTCAATTCCTGGACCCTACTCCTGGCCTGTGGTGTGGACACTGCCCCTGGATTTAGTAATGTGGCTCCTGAACTCTGACCCATCCCTGGTTTCCCTTAGTGGCCTAACCATTATGCCAAGCCACCTATGACCCTTACAGTTCCAGACAAGCCAGAGCAAGCACCACATGAGCTAGATCCAGCATGTGAGATGGGGGGGTGCCTGGGCCCAATCTAGCCCATAGGGCTGGCCACACACCATGCATCTGGCCTATGGACTGGCCCTGCACCAGTCATCCAGCCTGTGGGGCTAGATGAGTTTGACACCCCTGCGCTACAGAAAAGCAGAGTCCTGCTCCTGCTGGTGCAAGCTGTGGGACTGTACCAATTATTTCTCTTAAATAAATATGATGTGTTGCAGAGGAGGGAGCATTATTCTCCCTTGGGAGAGTAGATGAAGGATTCCTACATACCAAAGGAGCACAATGAACACCAACAGAGCCACAGTGATGAATATTATGATGAATGTTTTCTACTAGATCCCAGGCTGGAGAGGAAGAGTGTTTAAAAGAACAACTGGATTCCCAGCGGACTGAATCCTGTATCCACAACCCCAGATGCCTCTTTACCACCTTTCATTCACATTTCCCTTCTTTTGCCCCTGCTATGCTCTCTTTCTACAGGGTATGGTCACTTTTATTTCCTCTTCTTCACTTCTCTTTTCATCTTATCAGATGCAAGAAATTTCTCATCTGCTTTCACTCAATCTCCTTCCTTACTCCTGTAACTTCATTCCCATCTCAGCTCCTGATCCCCAGTGCATCTAAACCATTTCTCCTCCCTGACTACTCTTTAACCTCTCACTCTCCTCAAGCTCTTTCCCCTGATAATACTGACATGTTTGAATGTCTCCCATCTTTAAAAGATGAAATTATCTCCAGCTACCATCCACGGCTTCATCTAATATACTAGTTAAAATCTTTGGGTGTATCAGTAGACTTGTTCTGAATGGACTAATTATGCCAATTTTTTCCTAACCTTCTTAGACTTTTTACAAACAATTTTATGCAACAGGCTGAGACCACCAGCAGACACTATTTTCATTGTGCAACAGGTACTGAGGAATTTTCTTACCTGGTGGAAATGTCCCTGGCTTCATTTTCAAAGGGCAGCTGCCTGACAGGGGTCAGGGGACAGAGGTGGGGCAGAAGCAGCACAGGAGTCTGCTGATTTAGGCACGTGTCTCCAGAATTGAGAACAAGGCAAGCACATATTCATGGCAGAACATGTATAAGGACACTGTCTCACAGAAGAGCTTTCAGTTGTTCTATATCTGTGAATGGACAAAGTCTTCTTGGTAGCAGCCACAAAAAGCTTATATTGCTACATATTTGGATTGGGTCTGTCCATCAGTGTAAAGAAAAGGACTTCCAGGGAAACTGTGACCCCTAGCCCATGCTCTGTTTATATGTGGCAAATAAACCTTGACGTGATACAAGATATATGTGCATGTCAATATTCATCTCTACATCTTTAGCAAGTTCTAACTTGGATGCTCACGCAAGACTGAAATGGCCTATGAAACTAACATCAAATTATTTCTTTATGTCAATTTAAAAATGTTAATTACTTACCAGAAAAGGGATTTTTGCCAATTATTAAGACATTTGGCAAAGACATCATGATCAACTGCTGCAAAGTCTCCTACAAAAATGAATACAATAAACCTTTTATTAATGTGTACTGAACCAAGTTCAAAAGCAAATGCTATGTACTTTTAAAACAGAAGTTAATAAAATAAAAATAACTGCTAAATAATATAGTAATAATTTATTCAAATTCAGTTCACACACTGCAGACTTAATTATATAGGCTTTATTATAAAAAGTTATTGCAGTCCCAAGATCCATAAAAACTTTGTTCTCTGCTGGCTGCGGAGCTGGAACCACTAGGCAAAGGAAAATCATCCAACCTGCTAGAAACTATATAGCCAGTGTACTGATCCTATGCCAAATGAAGCCACTGTCTGTACCAGGGGTCAGAGAACACAAGGGTGGTAGGTTGGTTTAAAGCAGAAATAAGCTGCACTGATATAGACTCTCACTTTACCTGTCTACACTAAGGATTCCACATTGACAACTACGGTGACCATTAGGCACCAAAGTCTGTAATCAAGGCAGATGCCCAATCTAGGCAGAATTGAGTTTTTCTGAGACAGAACAGTTTTTCTCCAGTGCCAGGTGTTTATCCCACAACAGAATCACCCTCTATGGAGCTTTAGTCATATTTTGATTTCTCTAAACCAGTGGTTTTCAACTGGGGTGCTGCAGCACCCTGGGATGCTGTAAGGCCCTTTCAGGGATGTCATGGCATCAGCAACCAAGTAAAACTGCTCTGTGTGCTCACCTTGCATAATCAACCGAAAGCAGGCAGTAAAGCTGTCTTGTGCTATGCTGTGCAGTGCTTCCTGGTCTAGCACCTACTATGCTCCTCCCGGAAACAGATACAGGTAAAACTTCCATATTTAACTGAATATAAAATGAGGTTCCCTCACCCAGTCAGCATGGGGGGGAAGCAGCCCCTTGTCTTACATTCACATATCAAGCAGAGGTGGGAGCACACAGCTGCTATGACTGACTCTAGCCCTGAGCCCAAGTCAGAGCCAGAGTCCGGACCACAGTAGCCTCCTGCACCCCATTCCACTTCCCCTCTGCTGTTTCTGCTTCCCCCATCCATCCCCTTCACTGTGATATGCTGCTGGGCTCCAGCTTGGGCTGGGGTCTCTCCTAGGCATGGAACACATAAAACAGAAGCGGGCAATTATTTTGGGTGGAGGGCCACTTACCAAGTTTTGGCAAGCCATCAAGGGCCCCATGATAGGCAGCCAGGGGCAGATAAATATTAATTTTCTAATTTTTTTAGCGGCCCCACGGGCCAGATAGAATGGCCTGGTGGGCCACATCCGGCCCGCGGGCCACATTTTGCCCATCTCTGACGCAGAAACTCCTTCCCCTGCCCAGCCAGTCAGCAGAACTGATGCTGTTGCGTTGCGTGCCTGGACAATCAGCAGCACCAACAGTGCTACATGGCTAGGCAAGAGCTGAGCTTCCATATGCTGTGCTCCAGGATGGAGCAATCCAAGCAGCATCTGACAGTAAGGGGGCTAGAAAGGGGCAGAGAGGGAGGGGGAAGAGGCAGTGACTAGGGGAGAACTGGTGAGGGAAAGAGGCAGAGATTGGAGGGATTTGGGGGTGAAGGGGAGCAGGTGACAGGGAAGAAGGAAGGCTGCAGGGGGAAGAAGTGGGAAGGGCAGAAGGCAAGGGAGCCAACCTGACACACTCCCCACCCTCAGCCACTGCTTTCCCTGCTGTAACAGGCAGGGGTGAGATCCAAGACAACCTTCCAATACTTGGATTCTATACCTGGAAAGCTATAATAAATTTATATATTTTCCATATACAGGTTTTCCTCCATTTATGCAGTTTCTTTATATGTGAATTCACTCTTATGCGATGAGCATGTTTAGACCCATTATTCGTTATATGCAAGGTAAATTCACTCTTATGCTTTCAGCATAGATCCCCCCACTCCCCACCCTGCCAGCAGGTATGTCTGTGGGGGGAGGGCAAAGGGCCATGACCCCATTCACCCCAGCCCTGGGTGCAGCAGCCCCAGGAGCAGTCGACACCAGCTGCCTGAACCAGGGCACAGAACAGCCCAGGAGCAGAGGTGAGTAGGGACAGGTGGAGCACGGTGCAGCCCAGTGGCTGCAGGCAGCTGGCACCAGCCACTCCCAGGGCCACTGCAGCCAGGGCTGGGGTGAGTGCTGCTCTGTTCCCTATGCTTTGCCGCCTTGTGTATCCCTGGGAGCAGCACTCCTCTCCCCATCCTTTCCCTAGTCCCAGCCTCACTCCCTCCCTCCCTCACTGCCATGGGAACCTATCCCTATTTGTTACATTGTAAAGTGGGTTTGCTTTATATGAATTTGATTTATGCGCTGTTCTCCAGGAACACATGTACAGCATAAATCAAGGGAAACCTGTATCGAACCAAATTACTGGGGCATCATCTTCAGGGATCCATGTTTTCCATTTCTCATAGAAAAAATGCAGATTTTCCCTTTCAACCGAGAAAAACATGGATTTTTCATATTAAGGGAGAAACATGTGGATTTTCCACTTTTGCAAAAAGCTCTCTGTAGGCTGGCAGAGTTGCAGCCTGCAAGGGGCTAGGGGGAGTGGGAGGAGGGCAATCAGGCAGGAGGTGCCATATGCATGTGCAAGCTCATACATGCACATGGCTGTCAGGCAGCCTAAAAGCAGCTCCTATAGGTAAGTATGGCAGTGGGGGAGGGGGGATTCAGGCCCCAAAGGTAGGGAAGGAGGAAGGGAGGAAATTGGATGGGGCTGGGGCTGGTGCTGCTGCCCAGCTGGTGCAGTACATGGGGCTTGTGCCCCGGGGCTGGAATGTGCAGCTGCAGGGCCCCAGCAGGGAGTGGGATGGGGCCAGAGGTGGCTCGTCGGGGGGCGGTGGAGGATGGCTCCCTGCTGCTGCATACATTCCCGCGGGGAGCACGTGCCTCCCAGATCTGAACGTGGTGCAGAGATGGGCTGCCCTCCTCCTAGGGCCTCCACAGCCCAACCGGTGTGACTGAGCACATCAGGGCAGAGTGGGCCAGGTGAGAAAGCTCTTTGCCACTGCAAACCCCACACCGCCATGGTGAGGCACCCCCTGCCTGCCCAGCAGCAGCGGGGGTAATGGTGCAGGGTTGTGCCGCCTGCCCACCGCCCCCCCCACTGCTGCTGGGAAGGCATGGGGGGCCTTGCCATGGCAGCATAGGGCTCCCAGTGGCAGGAACAGCTTCCCCACCTGACCCCACTCTGCCCTACCGCACTGGGTCCCGCCCGCTGGGCTGTGGAGATCCCACAGGGAGGGCAGCAAGGCTGGGAGCCTGAGCCTGCAGTAGGCAGCCCATACAGCCCTGGTCCCCCACAGGTTCCACTCTGGCTGTGCTACCCATGGGAGGGAGGAGGGGAGTCAGGCTCTGCACTCTGCTCGATGGCAGCTGGGGTTCAGGTGCTGCTGCAACGGGCTGTGGACCCAGGTCTCTGGCTTTGTAGCCCTGGCAGCTAGAGGGGCAGAGGGATGTGGGTAGGGAGTGAGGGGCATTAGCAGGGCCAGGGGGTGGGGGGTGACAGGAACCGGCAGGGCTCAGGGGCCTTGGCTTGGGAGTGAAGGGCCTGGACCTGCATCCTGGTATGCGAAGGGGGCAAGGGGAGCTCTGATTTTCCATGATCAAAAACCCAAAATCAAATACCAAAGTTTATAGGTACTTAGCATTTATTTTATTATAGCGATTGAGGCACTGGTAGGCTTCCAAATTACTTTAAAATTGTAAATATATCAATAAAACATAGTGTTTAATTGATTCACACACGCACATACACATACACACACACATATACACACGGGGGGGGGAAGGAAAGAGAGAGAGAGAGAGAGAGAGAGAGAGAGAGATCAGGTGGGGAAGCTTGTTCCTGCCACTGGGAGCCATATACATCAATCGATAGAGATAGATCGATAGATCAATATACACACACCTATCTCTCTCTCTCTATATATATATATATTAGTGGCATTCCCCCCCCCCCCCATATATAGTGGCATTTCATTTTAATTGCATATTTTGGGTCTTTTAACCAGAAATTGGGGGGGGGGGGGGTTAAATCACAGAATTTACCATTTTTAAACACAAAAAACCAGGATCCCCATCCCCATTAAGTAAATTCAGTATATGTTCAGCTTCTATTTCCAGGAGGCGTATAGGGGATGCCAGACCAGGTAGGGTTACACAGCACAAGGCAGCTCCTGCCTGTTTTAGGCTGATTAGAGGGCCCTAATGCAGGGAGAATGCATACACATAGCACAGTTCTTCTAAGGCTGGCTGTGTAGCAGGCATGATGGGCAGTTCCATTTGGAGGCAGTTCCATCCAGAGGCAGCAAAACCTGGTTGAAAGTAATGAGGTAAGCTGAGACAGAACCAACAGCTGGGGGTTCTGCCACATTCAGAAAAGTAGAAGCTGGGTGCCCTGAAAAGGTTGAGAACCACTGCTCTAAACTTAACTAATTCAGCCACATGTGTAATACTGGTTCCCAATACAAAACAGGTATTCTGACCTACATTCAAAGGTATTTAATTATGTTTAATATAGCAAACGATAGTGTTTAAGAATCAAAATGAGAAAAGCTAATTCACTTCATGCAGCATATATGAAAAAAGATGTTATTTACTGGAACTTTGCCAGTTAAACACCATGGGAAAATTTGCTTTATCTATGCCCCTAGTGGGATACATTTTCAGCACACAGCATAGAAATGATCAAATTTAGAGCTCAACTGGTTAATATTAAAGGAAATATTATTAGACCCAAGTCATACTTAATATTAACTCAGTGGTCCCCAATCCGGGGAACAAGTGGCAGGGATGCTCGGCTCCTGGTCTCCAGAGCCCTGTGAAAACTATGGCAGCTGGAAGGGGAAAAGCAGTGGAGACCTGCCCATGGCAGTCCTATGCACTCACACCCACATGGCACAGCACAGGACCGGCTACAGCACCTGAAAACGGCAGAGCTGTTTCAAAGAAAGCCCCACTGCTCTGGGACAGAGCATGGTCCCACACCCACCATGTTCTCAAAGCAAACAATTCTCTATTCAGAAGATGCTGTTCCTTCCTTTTTCGTGTCCTTGTGACAAAGTATTTAGCAGAATTTGCAGATCCATTGGAATCTAACAGGCCAGCCATGAGCGTTTCTGCTATGGCCTCAAACTTGCAATCTTTAGGCGGTCAAACAGAAGCCCATACCACCTCAGCCCCTGAAAACGCTGGCAGAACACTAGGAAGCACAAGGAGCTGAGGTAAGGTATAGTGCCTGCCAGCTGGGCAATCTCCATCTGTAGATTTAAATCAGTAAATTTAAAATAATGCTACACAATATTGATTTTTTTCCTTTGTATTAATAAACCTAAAATGACTAAAAGGGTATGTTTCCTTTCTAACATTAAAATAATTTAAATTAATATACAAAAGTATAAAACCATAATACTTTCCTATGTGACCCTCAGCTCATTTCTGATTTTCAGGTTTGATATTTTTTTTAAAAGGGTGAATGCCACTGCTATAAAGTGGTAAAAGAAGAAACACAGCAGTACAAAGACTTATTACCAAGGGGGGGGGGGGGGGGGGGAGGGGGGCGCACACGCGCGCATGGTGACAACACTTAACTTTTAACATAAAATTCCAAAGGAAAACAAATGTTGGTCTTATTGTTGTTTTGAAAGTTAGGTAGAATATATAACTTTGCTTCAAAGGGAAAAAAGACAACTTTTTTTTTACTGTTGAATACCTTTTGAAGACTGATATTAAAACCAACATCCTTGTTATATTCTTTCCCTTTATTGTCTGTACACACAAACTTTATTTAGTACTTATTGATGACATTAGCAATAAGCTACCAACACTAACAATTATTTTACATATAAACAAAATATAGAGAATACACTTTCACACAACAGCTCCACTGTGTATCTACTGGATTCTACCACTGCTGATAGACAAAAGTAAAATAATTTGGAAAAAAAATACTACACAGGAATTTTTCATCGTCTCTCTGGAAGGAAAAGGGGGAGAAGGATTAGAGTAACATCTACTTAGTTTATTAGCAGAAAGGTAATTCCTAATGAAAGCTAATTATCAGTAGTTACCCATTTTCAAATTTTTAAAATATATTTTGCATACCATACTGAAATGCGTAAAACTGATTTTTGATATTTATTATAATGAAGAAAGAATATTACAAAAAATCCGAGTGAAAATTGTACCTACTTTAGCTTGCTATATGACAAATATAAGATTAAATAAATGTTTAATGTCAAGTTTCTTACTACAAAAATTTAGACAGCTCACTATGTAAGAACTACATTATAGTCTTGATAAACAGTCAAATATTTTTCCTTTATAGTCTTACCACTTAGTAAGACCACTAAGTAGTCTTACACTTATCACCAAAAGGGGTATTATGTGGCAACCTTCTCATGGTCTACTCAGTCAGTACCTCTTTGAGGGAAGCTAATACTGCACTTTCGTTGTCACTCCTGCATTCAGATTACTACCAGCCAAGTAGTTTATGGGACTCCTAGCAGGAGTCTCACACAAAGCACAGTACCCCTTTTAGGGTGAGTGGTTACAGCCACCGCTAGTAGGCAATGAATCTCTGTCTACCATCCTACATCTCAACATCAAAGGAAGCAGCACAGCTAAGCTGTCTGTTGGTCAGACTGCTGCTGAACATTACAGTGCAGCTGTCATCCTCCTGCAGGAAACACACTATGAATCACCTGATAGACTAGAGCTGCAAGGTTTTAATCTGGCTGCCTTCACTCTCAGCAAGACCTACATACTTGCAATCTTTGTCAGAAGAGACACTACACTGAGTGGTGCCAAGTTGCTTCCTCACCAGATGATAACATTGAGTGGCTCACTATCAAGATCAGTGACACTTCCACTGTCAATGTCTATAAGCCTCCAGAAATTCCTCTATCTTCTGCCCAGCTGCCACCAATCCAACACCCATGTGTTGTAGCTGGCGATTTCAATTTATAGCACACGGAGTTGGGTATAAGAACATAAATCTTGATGGGGAGAGTTCTTGGTTAACTGAGCATCAACAAACAACTTGCATCTGCTATTTGACTCCAAAGAACCCAACAGCTTTGAATAAAGAAGATAGCAGATACCCTGACCTGGCTTTCTCAAGTATAAGTGTCAGCTGTCAGCCTACCAGATGAGTGCTGGAGAAGCTCCCACGGTTACACTGGCCATTGCTAATTGTACACCTAAGCTTTGTAGCATCAACTAACAGCAGACTATCACTTAGGTAGAACTTTCGCAAAGCCAGATAGGAAAAATTCAAAACTGATACAAACTGAAAATCATCTCAGGAAAAGGAAACAAAGCGTAATCAAGTGTGAAGTCAAAGCTGATGCTGTTGCAGCTCAACTTGTGCATAATGGCCTCTACATCAAACTTGACAAGGAATTCACTAGGCAGATAAAGAAAAGTCAAACAGTTCTGAAAGACTCACGGTCCCAATACCTGTCTGGAGAATTCAGCACTGAGGAAATGAAGGTAGCCCTTAAGCTTTTAAAGACCAACAAACCACCAGGGCCTGATGCCACACATGCTAAATTTCTTCGCAACTCTGGGGAGATGATGATCATTTGGCTTCATGAGTTCATCTCCAACTGTGTCAAAAGCAACAAGATCCCTCTCATTTGGATAAAGACCATAGTCATTGCAGTCCTAAAGCCTAACAAGCCCAAAGACGATGTAAAGATCTAAAGACATATCTCCCTCCTGTGAATTCCATTTGAGCTACTGGAACACCTGAGTATGCCAGAGGCTACCCTATAATTGATCCGCACCTGCCTAAGGAGCAGGCTGGTTTTAGACATGGAAGTTCAACAGTGGAGCAGGTAACTCTCCTTAGTGAAGAGAGCTTTGAGGCTGGGGAAAAGGTCGATGCTATCCTGGTGGACTGGCTCCATAGCCTCTACTACAACCTCCTCCGAATGATACCTGACAAAACGACTGTCAGCTTTATTATGCTCATGCTTCAGAACTGAGGTTTCACTCTTAAGACCACTGATGGACAGGAAAGCTGCTGTAGAAGTCTTAAGAATGGTTTCCCAAAAGGCTCAATATTTTCTCCATTGCTTTTCAATGTGTACATTGTCAGCCTGCCTGTCCCAGAAGTAGAGCTATGCCAACAACTTGGCTCTCATCAAATCAAGTAAGCAATGGGAAGCTACTGAATCTACTTTTACATCAGATAGGAATACCCTTGCTAACTACTTCCATAAATGGTGTCTCCAACTCAGCCTCATTAAAACAGTGGCAACAGCCTTCCAACTAATTAACAACCAAGCAAAGAAAGAGAAAAGTCAAGACTGGCAACTGGGCACTTGAACACTGTTACTTATTTAGGAGTCAAGCTGGACCAGATCCTTACCTACCACCAGCACCTGGAAGGGGTCCAGGGAAGGGTTAACAGCAGAGGAGCTCCTTTCCATTGCCTTGCTGGAACCACCTGGGGTGCAAGTTTCCAAATACTTCACACCTCTGCTTTGGCACCTGCATATACTCCTGCTGAATACTGTGCACCAGTATGGGGCCAGAGCACTCACACTAAGTTAATGGATTCCAGCCTTAACAGCATCATGAGGACCATTCCCGGATGCCTTATGCCAACCCCAGTTCGCTGCTTACTTCCTCTCACGCATCCCCTCCCCCCCACCCACCATCTAGAGACAAGCTGCTACCCTTGTACTAAGCCTCAAAGCCTAAGATCTGGACTAGTCTTTACACTGCAGCCTAGTAACAGCAAACCAGAAAACCAACTACCACCAAAAGACTCAGAGTCTGTTCTCCACTCAGGCCAATAAGCTCATCAAAACTTCAGATGGTACGTCACTTATGGCATGGACATCCCATCTGTGGAGCAGGAAATATGCTGTACAAGAACTGCAGCTAAAGAACTTCAGCCCCAACAGCAATTTCTGCCCTTCAGGATGGCAGCTGCCCTGCAGGGCCCGGACTGCATTTAACCATCTCAGAACAAGCATTGGGCAGTTTAAGGCAAGCATGTACTCTTGAGGCCTCTCCAATGATGCTGGCTGAAGATGTGGTGCTCAAGATCAGGTGGCTGACCACATCATCTATGAATGCCTTTATGGTCCTCCTTTGGGCACCCAAGGTCTTATTGACATTGACCATTCTACCTGTTGCTGGCCCTCATGTTTCCAATATACAAGTGTGGTGACTCTCACTTCATCATCATCAAAAACATTAATAATGCTTAATAATAATGTCACTGCACCCTAGCTTTAGTAGTGAGAGATGATCAAATAAATAAATCCCCATTTAATTTCTCCACACCATTCATTATTTTATAAACTTCTATCATGTCCCTTCAGTCATCTTTTCTCTAAGTAAGAAGTTCTAGCCTATTTATGCATAGTTTTGCTCTTCCAGAAGCTTCTCCATGACACTCATCAACCTTGCTGCCCTTCTCTGTACCTTTTCTAATTATAGCATATCCTTTCAGAGGTAGGAGTGAGGAAGCACTCCAGAGAAGGAACAGAGAAGGGTAACAAGGATAACTAATGATATGGAGGGGCTTCCATATGAGAGACCAGAGAAGCTAGGTCTATTCAGTTTAGAAAAGGGACACTTGAGGGGGCTTTATAAAATACTAAATGGTGAAGAGAAAGTAGATAGGGACTTATTTATCATCCCTCACAATACAAAAACTGGAGGTCATAAAATGAAACTAGTAAATAGTAAGTTTAAAGCTAACTAAGAAAGTTCTTTTTCACATGTTGTATAATTAACGTGCAGAATGCATTGCCAGAAGACGTAGACGCTGACAGCTTAACCAGATTCAAAAGAGGATTGGACAAATTCTTGGAGGAAAGGGGCATCAGTAGCTACTGAACATGGGAGTTAGGGGAATATCGTCTGAATCAGAATTTTCTAGACTTTAGACACTTAATTTCTATTTAAGTGTGTAATTCTCATTGAAATAAAAAGAAGATAGGTACATAAATACCTTTTGTGGACATGGCTCTTAATCTTGCCAATTCATTTTGTGTGTGATCGTAGAAAACAACAGGATTAGACAGAGTAAGAAAGAGATGTAGCAGAACTGTGATGCTTTTACTGACAGATGCCAGCATAGTCCCTATTACAGCAAGACAACAATCTGAATCCTCCTCATACCACATTTCATCAATAAAACAATTCCCATTTCAAAGAAGTTTCAAAAGTGAACTTGCAAGGACTCCAAAATAGATTTCATATAACATGCTTTTCTGTAGCTGTGTAACTTAGTTGTAGTTTACATCTAGAAACTGACAGAAATACGTCCTTCCAGAAATTACATATGTTAACTGCAATGTTGAAGAAGAGGGTAATGCATGTATATCTAAAAACTGGGTTCAGTTCCTCTGGACCTGAGTTACTGGGATTTAGAGGAACTACAGGTTGTTGCAGGTTGCCTGGCAATTTACAAATCAGAGAGTATACAGCATGGACAGCTGGCTATGGCTAAATGATACCATAAGAAACATCAAATCTCTATAAAAGGTGACAAATATTCAGAAAACCTATTACAATTTAATTTATTTTGAATCTTGTACCTTTATCTATTGCACTGAAGGCCTTGCAGAAAGTACATTAGTTAATGGCAGCTTTATGCAATAATTACTTCTTACTGGTTAAAAAAGGACCATGCAACTTTCATAAACAGAGCAGAGAAAGGTACTAGCTACCCCCCAGGGAATTACACAATTACATGCCCATGTAATTTTGCATGGAAAATGTATGACTGCACATAATATTGCATAATTTCCTAGGGTGTAGTTGGTGAGTGGGAAGGGGAGCTCCTGCCTGCAGGACAGGAGGGTGGATGTGGGGGTGTGTGTGGGGTTCGTGGCCGGGTGTGGGCCACCCTGCTACACCACCTTACCCCATGGTGCACAGCCCCCACCATTAACTGCATCAGCGGATGGTGGACCCTCAGGGCACTCCTGACCAGGACACGCAGAGCCCCTGGTGGCACAAGGCTGCAGCTGAGTGCCTGGGGCCCCACATGGTTCCTGCCTGCAGTGTTGTGAGCACCACATGTTGGCACAGATCCAGCCCAATCTGGCCTAAAGGTGCCTGCCAGCAGGCCAAACTAGGTTGTCTTTGAGCTACCACGTGCAGGTCCTAGGATTCGCCAGGGCTGCATGCTGCTGTGGACTCTGCTTGTTGTGGCCAGGGTCAGCCCAAGGGCCTACCGGAGGTGGGGGCTGTGCTGGGCGGGCATGTGGTGGCAGCAGCTGTGCAGTGGGGCTGCGTGTGACAGGGGCCTGTGCATGGGGGAGGCGTGTGGCAGTGTAGGGCTGTACTGGGGAGGGTGTGGTGACAGGGACTGCACACGGTGGGGCATGTGGCAGGAGGGCTGTGCGCAGAGGGGCATGTAGCAGTGGGGGTTGTACTGGGGGGACATGTGGGTGTGTTTGGAATCCTCCACCACAAACCTGGGCGGAGATGGAACTGGGACTAGCTACCCGGATCAAGGACAACAAGAAGTCTTTTTTTAAATACATAGGGGGTAAAAAGAAGGTACCGGGTAACATGGGGCCTCTGCAGGACACGCTAGGAAATCTGGTCGTCGTACCAGACAGCAAAGCTAACCTATTTAACATTTTCTTTGCCTCCATTTTTCTAAGCAGGGACTGGGTCATCCCCCCCACTGAGACCCCTGTAGGCCTCAGGGGAGGCACACCCAGGCCTAGGGTCAGAGAGGACCTAGTCAGGGAACTTCTAGAGGGACTGGATGTATTTAAATCAGCAGGTCCTGACAATTTCTACCCTAGAGTGCTGAGGGAATTAGCACAGGTCACTGCGGGACCCCTGGCACGGCTTTACGAGTGTTCATGGTGCTCTAGCATTGTGCCAGAGGACTGGAAAAGGGCCAATGTGGTTCCCATTTTCAAAAAAGGGAGGAAGGAGGACCCAGGAAACTACAGGCCAGTTAGTCTTACCTCGGTCCTGTGTAAGCTTTTTGAGAGAATTATCCTGGCGCATGTCCGCGAGGGGCAAGCAGGGAAGATTATGCTTAGGGGTAACCAACATGGGTTCATTAGAGGCAGGTCCTGTCAGACCAACCTGGTGGCCTTCTATGACCAGGTCACAAAATCCTTAGATGCAGGTGTCGCAGTGGACATAGTCTTTCTGGACTTTAGGAAGGCCTTCGACACGGTCTCTCACCCCATTCTCATTAAAAAACTAGGCGACTGTGGCGTTGATACACAATCAGATGAGTCACTAATTGGCTGAAGGGCCGCACCCAGAGAGTGGTGGTGGACAGTTCTTATTCGACCTGGAGGGATGTGGGCAGCGGGGTCCCCCAAGGCTCAGTCCTCGGGCCCGCACTTTTCAACATTTTCATCAGCAACTTGGACGAGGGGGTAAAAAGCACCCTGTTCAAATTCACAGACGACACTTAAGATGTGGGGGAAGTGGGCACACTAGAAGGGAGGAATAGGCTGCAATCGGACCTGGACAGGTTACAGGGGTGGGTGGATGAGAACAGGATGGGTTTCAACACTGACAATTGCAGGGTACTGCACCTGGGGAGAAAGAACCAGCAGCACACCTACAGGCTGGGGAACTCCCTTCTCGTCAGTGCAGAGGCAGAAAAGGATCTTGGAGTCATTATTGATGCCAAAATGAACATGGGCCAACAGTGTGTGGACGCAGTCAGGAAGGCCAACCGTACCTTGTCATGCATCCACAGATGCATCTCAAGCAGGTCCAAGGAGGTGATCCTCCCCCTCTATGCGACACTGGTCAGGCTGCAGTTGGAGTACCGCGTCCAGTTCTAGGCACCGCACTTCAGGAGGGATGTGGACAACATGGAGAGGATCTAGAGATGGGCCACCAGGCATGATCAGGGGTCAGCAGGGCTGGTTCCATGAGAAGAGGCTAAGGGACCTGAACCTGTTCAGCCTCCACAAGAGAAGGCTGAGAGCAGATCTAGTGGCCGTTTACAAACTAGTCACTGGGGGCCAACAGGCATTGGGAGGATCCCTGTTCCCCCGAGCACTACCAGGAGTGACAAGAAATAACGGTCACAAGCTAGCAGAGGGTAGATTCAGGCTAGATATCAGGAGGCGCTACTTCACTGTCAGGGAGGCTAGGATCTGCAACCAACTTCCAAGAGAAGTGGTGCTGGCTCCTACCCTGGGGATTTTTAAAAGGAGACTGGATGAACACCTTGCTGGGGTCGTTTGACCCCAATACTCTTTCCTGCCATGGCAGGGGGTCAGACTTGATGATCTGCTCAGGTCCCTTCCAACCCTACCAACTATGAAACTATGAAACCCAATATACTCTCTCACAAGCCCCACACACTCCTATACCCTCACCCACCCCCAAACCTCACACACGCACCCACACTTTCACAAACCTCCCCACAAACACACCCAACATCCATCTCCCAACCACACCCCTCCCACATGCACAAGTACCTGCATATATTTCTAAAGAAGGTTCAAACAGTGATCTATTTAGTATAATTTGTAAAAAAAAAAAAATGTAATTAACTTTTAGAGGCGCACTGAAACATCGGTCCGATATCAGATCGGTACTGATATGAAGAAAATTGTCTATATCGGATATCAGCCCTTTGGGGCCGATAAATGCCTGTGCTGCACCACAGCACAGAGCAGAGCTAGCAGCTTGGAGAGCTGCCTCCAGCTGGTGAGTCGGAAGGAGAGGGGGGAGGAGATGGGCATGGGGGGGCAGATCAATGCCCCTCGTGGTGAGGGAGGGGGCACGGGCAGGCACTGCCCAGCCCAGGCAGGAGGGTGGTGTGGGACAGAGGTGCAGCTCATGGGGTGGAGGCAGCTCCCACTGCTGTTTGCACCCTGGAAGGGCAGGGGGGCATGTGCCCCTGGATCTGTGTGACATGGGGTGGGCTGTAGCTGCAGGGTGGAGCTGGAGCCAGCACTGCACAGGGCTTTTCTCGCCAGAGGCTGGGCTCGCAGCAGGCTCCAGCAGCACTGGCAGGAGACTGCAGCCACCCCAAATTTTGCTGCAGCTCCACCCCCAGTGCTGCCACACCAGCTACCTGGCACAGTCTTGCCTGAACGCCCTGCCTCCACCCAAGCGCTGGGAAAAGGTGAGGCTGGGCTGGGCTGGGAGCAGAGCTGCGGCAAAATATGGGGTGGCTGCAGCTTCCTCCCAGCGCCGCCAGATCCAGCTCCAAGCCCAGCTCCCAGCAAGAAAAGCCCTTCACAGCACTGGGTCCAGCTCCACCCTGCAGCTCCAGCTCACCCCATGCCATGCAGATCTAGAGGCATACACACCCCTGCCCTCCCAGGGTGCAAGCAGCAGCGGGAGCTGCCCCCACCCCACGAGCCATGCCTCCGTCCCACGGCACCCCCCTGCACCCAGCTGGGCAGCACCCACCCCTACCCCCTCCCTCACCAACAGGGGCCTTGATCTGCGCCCCCCATGGCTCTTCCCCTACACCAGACTTACCACTTGGAGGCAGCTATATCAGATATCGGATCGGTATTGGCTGATATGTCTCCTTAAATACTGGCTATCAGTATTGGCCCCCAAAATCTCCATTGGTGGGCCTCTATTAAGTTTGCATTATTTTGAATTTTCTACACATAATTTTGAATATTTCTGCCCATAATTCCCTGGGGTTTAACTAGCATAGACTAAGTCAGAACAGTTGTGGAATCACATTTACAAAAAGATGAGTTATGGTTAAAAAAAAGAAAACATTCACTAATTAGTCCCTTATGTCTTAATGCAGTAATTAGAATGCATGATAGGGCCAGATCATATAGGGATCTTGAACAAATAGCCATTTTTCCTTTAATGGGAATCCTTAGCTCTCATTAACATCAATGCAAGTTAAACATTTGCATTTAAAGGAGAATGTAGCATTTTTTCTTTTTCATACCTTAGAAAAACTACAAAAACCAAGGAGACTCAGAATTTCAGTCAGTGGACAGGAGGAGAACTTTTAGAAGTGAAAAATGTAAGTGAATTTTTTTTCAAATCTTATGAAAATTCAGTTTGGCCTTTATCCAGTAGAACAATCTAAAATTTAACAGATGTTATACATGATTTTTCTTTTTCAGTGAGAAGGTAGTAAGGAGAAATAGATGAGTGACCTTTTCTTTATTAATGACATATCGTAATAAGTCTGTAATGAGTATGTACATTATCTAATTATAAACTACTTCATGTTTGTAAGGCTAGCTTTTCTTCCTGCTGAACAAAAAAAGATTCAGATTAGGTTAATTTAAAGAAGACAGTTGTATTATTCTTTTTATTGTGTAACACAGCTACAGATATTGTGTATATAAAAGTATATTTTTACACTGTATTATTTAACTATAACAGAGTAATTTTCTATTTGATGTTTTCATTCATAAATTATGACAGCCTCTCAGATAAACTAGTCTGAGGCCCTTGACAGAGGTTAAAGTACAGGTGAGATGGAATCTAATCAAGTTTCCAAACAACTGTGCTTCCTCCATGCCACACATGCATAGCAGGAGCTGCAATTGTTGGATCCCATGTCAGATCCCATCACACCATACTGTCAGTGCAGGGGGAGCCCAATCTTGTACCAAGTAGGAAGCCTGGCTCCCTATGCTCCCCGAACTGAGAGCCCCAAACAGCTGAGTGTGCCATGCCTCCCATGCCTGGGAACCCCAGCCTGATGATAAGAGCTCCTAACTGGGGGACTGCATAGTGCACCCCCAACACTGGTCTAAGAGCTCCAATCACCTGACCGGGGGCTCCCAGGTGAGGGACCACATGGTGAGCTCCCCAGCTGATACCCCCAATCAGCTGAAGGGTGTTCCCAACCTCTGGAGCACACAGGAGTCTTGAAAGGCTCCTGTCTATTTGTAACATTCAAAAAAGCGTGGGCCCTAATGCCCACCAGGCTAATGAGTAGCCCCTATTGTATGGGGGCTACTGGGTGAACGTTACAACAAAATACTTGGGACAACTAATGAAAAAACAAGGTAGGAGTGACATGTGGGTTAAAGGGTCAAAATGTGAAAATAAGTGTGCCTGAGGAGGACACCAAGCAGAGCCGAGAGGGGAACACCGAGAGGAGGTTCTGGAGGTGGAGGGGCTGCAGCCTGGTGCACTCAAGGGTCATGTGCGCCAGAGTATCCCTCTGCCCACAGAAGGGGCAGGAGACTGGGGTGTCTGTTAAGCTCGCCACATACATTGAAAGGCTCCTGAGTGCTCCAGAGGCTGGGCACTGGCCACATTTTCAATTAAAGATGTGATAAGAACCAGCCAAAGAATTATTACAAATACTTTATGTAATAACTTTGTGGCTTATTCCTTATCACTATTAATTGACTGAATGTGTGGCCAGGTCACAATTTAAGATGGGATTAATTAGTTAATCAAGAAACTCTCTTAAGTGAAGGCTTCTGGTCGTTATGCTTGCTTTCTGGCTCTCTCTCCCATTATGTGTTGGAGGAAGTGGGAGGCACAGTAGAAAAGTCCTTGATTGTTTCATACTGGCATCCACCATAGCTTGTATGAGCACGGGGGACATGTGCTTCTCCCTGAGGGGAGAGATGAATCAACCTCACTCAAGAAGGGTGCAGACAGAAGTTACATTTTTTCATGCAATCTGGCCCCTTACAGTACTCTACAGTCACGTCATAACACACATGCCTGACTGCAGAGTGCTTTTAAAATGGCCTATCGCATAAAAAAAGTAACCCTCGTTAAATCAAGTAAAAAAATGAAGGTGCTCTAAATTAAAGCACCTTAGGGAACTTGCATGCTCCCTGCAAGGGTTGTGTGTCATGCTCCTGCTCTGCCACAGGGAGAAGGCAAGAAAATCTCTTCCTTGTACAGCTAGGAAGGGAGAAGGAGAGCACAGTCATTGGGGGTGGGGGGCCCTGGATGGCTCCCCACTCCCAATGGCACCTGGGAGGATCATCACTCTCCCAGGACAAATCAAAAGTGTACAGAAGTTCAGGCTTTTTCTCCCAGAGAAAAATAGCCCTTCCGGGAGAAAAATAACCTGGGAACAACCAGGATTAAATCACTCCCAGTAGAGTCTATCCTGGGAGAGAAAATGTCTGTACATGCTATGGGCTTCTCTCAAAAGAAAGCACAGTCCTCCAGCACCACCTCAGAGGAGCCAGGGAGACCTGTCAGCACCACCTCAAAGCAGCAGAAAGCAGACCCTGTCTTCCTGAAACACAGGCTGACCACAGGCAGTCTGAGGCAGCCATGCACTACTGCCATCTGTTGTCAGGCATACTAACGTAGCCTGCAAAGAACACTGAAAAGTGTGCGCAGGAACCTCCCCCCACCCCTCCAACACATTCAAATGTCTGTACATGTGGCTGTGGCTACGTTTCTCTACCAACAGAACAAACCTAGGGGAATGATTATTTGAATGTGTAGTCATAACCTTAGACACTATGCAATCCCAATAACAAGTTCCCACATGGAAATCTTTTTCACTAACCTCCCCCTGGATACCAGGAATCATCTGACTCCAGTACTCCTCTTATAACAGGAATGGCAAGATATACACCTTTGTGCCTGTGACCAGGCCCAGAACACTGGTCAGTACTGGCCATAGCGAATGCTGGCAAAGGGTGGCTGACACACAGAGAATCAAGAACCTGCAGGTTGCTGCTTGCTTAAGAGTCCAGAGAAGAGACACTTGCATGATTAGAGGCCTGAAAAGCAAACCATACAAGGAAAGGCTGACAGATATGGGACTGTTCAGCCTAGAAAAAAGAAGATTTCAGGGTGGCAGTTTACAAATATATCAGGGGTGAGCATCAGGGGCTAGGCAAACAACAATTCACCAAAGTACCACAGGGGAAAGCCAGGAGCAAAGGTCATAAACTCCTAGAAGAAAGTTTCAGACTGGATATAAGGAAAACCTTCTTCACAGTTCATGTGACCAGATTCTGGGATAGACTCCCAGCAAATGTGGTACAGGCCCTGGAGATTTTCAAAAGGAGACTGGACTCATACCTTACTGGGGTTATTTGACCCCAGCAGTCTTTCCTGCCCAGAGCAGGGAGGGCTGGACTCTATCATCTCACAAGGTCCCTTCCAGGCCTAAACTTCTGTGAGTCTGTAAGGAAATCTATCTGTACATACATAAAACACTGGGCCTCAGAAAGCTACTTTTTTTCCTATACTCTTCATCTCTTCTTTTTTTTCACCTGCCAGACACAGAAACAACTGAAACTTGAAGCTAATATTAAAGTAGGACATTTCAATTTTTTTGGCCATGGGGAACAATTACTCCAGGCCTCTAGACTTGTTATCTTGAAAAAACAAATCAGGAAGGGAAAAATCTCTCAGCAACCTGAATTCTAGATAATCCATCAATAATTATGTTTTATGCAAAACTGCTTCTCTAGACAGTACTCATGAAACATCTCACCCACCAAAGAAATGCTGCCACTCAGAGTGAGTGCCATAATGAAACAGTAAAATTAGACAAGAATTTGAGAGAGGCAACTTCATTAATAGTTGCAGCTGGAGATGGTAATTTCAGAGGTAATTCCTCAAAATGGATCATTGTCAGGATATCACAATTAAAGGTTATTCTTGAGAACAGGATTAACAATAATAAGTGGCCAAAATCTTCATTTTACATCTCATGCAAATGTGAACACCATGCTGCAGAACTTATATGGCAACAGTTCAAACAGAAAAGAAATCCCCCACTAAATTACCACTTCATGCTGATTAAAACACTAAACTAGCCTTACCCATTTCAAAATGTGTAACTTTGAAAGAAGTTCTAAGAACAGCAGAAATTCAAACCCAACTTGAAATGTGCAACCTTAATGAATTTCAAACTGCAACTACCAAAACCAGAAGAAAGTGTTGCATCCTTTTCTGCTTCTTGTGACAGAAAGAAAAATTGAACTAGAAAGACTTACAAATAAAAATCAAATGTGGAAAGAGATGCATAAATAAACAACTAAAAGAATTCCCAGGAGTACAACTAGCTTAAAGGAGCTTCTCAAAAATCTCAAATTATTTCCCCATAAGAGACAATGATTCCCCCCTTCCCCATCTTCTCTCAAAATCCCAAACGTCTGGATTCAGGCTGGCATATGTTTATGATAATTACTTCTGACGCAGTCTCAGTCAGCTGATATCTGCAGCCCAGTGGTTCTCAACTGAAGTTGAGAATAACCTTCTCAAAAAAATAATAAAATATTATTATATATTATAAAATAAAAACTATAAAAAATGAAAATCAAACAGTCACTGCAACAGTGTGAAATCTCATTAAATTTGTTATGAACACAAGGGCAAGTTGCAGATTCTGATTCTGTAGGTAATATGTTTACTTTTTACAATTATAAAATACATTTTGAATCATATACTACTGACAGTCATATAACCTAATATATAAAGACACTGATAATTATATGAAAAGAACATCAGTTCTATATAAGTTGGTTTAGGAGCCCTCTTTTTGTTTTAAAATCTATCATAGGAACTAAGTTTACACTAAATAGTGATACATTTTGACTAAGGGACATTTAAAAAATAATCAAAACTCACATAGGTACGAGCACTCATTTAACATTTTTTGTGCTACTATCCGAACATTTTTAAATTCCACACAAAATGGAGCAAGGAAAAAAGTACTTACCTGATAATAAGATTTTATCTGTCTCACCAAAATGGACAAATTTTGAATTCTAAGAGATGCATCATTGTTGACTTTTTTATTTATTCGCTGAGTGGCAGATTTAGGATAGCTGAAAAAAATTTAAAAATTAAAATTAAAATTCTTATCTTGAAAGATCATCATTTTCAGGTACTTCTCTGAAATAAACAGAAATAGAAAATGACTGGTATAACCAAAGTTCCAGTACTGGTCTTTCTCTTTCAATGTGAATTCAATTGATTTAAATCAGTTAAAAAAAAATCAGAAACCTTTCAGCAGGCTAAAGTTTTCTCTTTTCTCAAGAGCCTGTCTTTCACCAGTCTCTTCCATACTAATCTTTTGGTTGTTCTGATCTATTCCTGATGCTCATTGTAAACTAGGAGATGGATGGGGAATCCCATTGCCAATCCATACTCAGTCCCAACTGCACAGTGGGGCACAAGTAGTTTAAATGAGCACACAATACTAGTCCCAACAGGGGTCCTGGTCATTAGGGGTGTGCGAAAGGGACTGTATTCTATTTGGATTCAGCCTGAGTCGGGGACAGTGTTTCAATTCATTGATTTGGATCACTGTCCCGATTCGATTCGGCTGAATCCGAATCTGAAGATTCGATGCTGGTTTGGAGAATCAGCGATTCAGCCACAGACACAGCTTTAAATGTTTCTTCTACATACCTCAAAGTACCAGGTGCGGCTCGTGAACACTGTGATGCTGGGGCACGTGCATTGCCCCCCCCAGTGATCAATGGTGGGAGGACCCTGGGTGCCCCACCCAGACGGAGGAGGCACCAGCTGCTGAGCCAGGGGAGCACAGGGCCCCTCCCGCACTCCCCAGCAGACCCAGAAGTGCTTGTGGTCCACTTCCAGGTCTTCTGCCAAGTGTGTTGGGGACCCCCCACACACACTCCTGTGGGATGCTCCATCCACCCCACCATCTCAGCGTTCATGAGCTGCCTGGTACCTTGAGTTATGTAGAAAAAACATTTAAAGCTGTGTCTATGTCCAAAACATCGAATCTTTCTGAATCTCTCCAAATCCATTCGGAGGGTTCCGATTCGATTCAGTGAGATTAAAGGGCCTCCTGATTTGATCCAGATTCAGAGATTCAGCCACCAAATCAGGACGAATCTCCACCGAATCGAATCAGCGACCGAAGCTTTGAACAGCCCTACTGGTTGTAGCCATGTTGGTCCAAAGACATAGGCAGACAAGATTCTTTGGGTAAGTCTGATATCTTTTATTAGACCAACTAAAATAGTTGAAAAAATTTTTCTTTGCAAGCTTTTGGGTACAAATACCCTTCTTCAGGATACTCCGTCTGAAGAAGGGTGTTTGTACCTATAACAGGGGGCCTACTCCAGGCCGATCTCACTGTGGCCCGCCCACCTGTTTCTGGGCGAACTGCCCGCCTTCTCGCCTGCCATGCCCTGTTGCTAATTGATTAATAGATGTAATTAAGTGGGAGGCTGCCCATTTCCTGCCCTGATGCCAGGGGCAGCCCAAGCCTCGCAGATGACATCTCGATGTTATCATTATCACCGGCCCCCACACTGGGCCCCAGAATCCTCCTAATTGGACCCCACCTGGATTCCTCTCCTCCGGCAGTCTCATCCGCCTTCATACCGGGCAGCATAGCTCCCTGAACTGCTTCCCCTTTGGGTGTGGTCCCCCCCGGGACCTTCAACTCACTAGCCCTGGCCCACCTCCAGGCCACTTAGAACCCCAGGCCCGCAGCTCTTGGGCGTTTCTCGCGATGGGTCCCTGGCCCTTCGACCCTTCCGGTCCTGGTCCCAGCATGGACCAGTCAGGGGAAGTTCAGACAGGCGTGAGTCTATGGCCTCACTCTTTCTCCCTGGGGTCCACCTTCCAGACCCTCCAACAAGGGGTAACCCACCCGGCTGTGGGGGTTAGGGGTTAAGGCACCCTAACCCGCCTTTCACTGGGGTGGTAACTGGCCTGGTATTTCCTGGGGGCTCCCGCACCACTGGGAACCCCACCAGGCCACCCACTCGCAGCAGGGTGCAGTTTTAAGTCATATCCAGGACCAGGAGCCTCTTTACCATCCCCTACAGCTCCTCCCTTACCTCCAGGTGATACCAGCAGCTCTGCAGCCAGGCAATGTCATTGCCTGGCCTCCAGCAGCAGAACTTCCCTGTTTATATGGGCAGCCCCTGATTCAAAATGGCTGCCCTCATCGGGCACCTGGCAGCTGCCAGCTCCAGGCCCTTAAAGTGGCAGGCACAAACAGTGCCCTGCCACAGTACCCAAAAGCTTGCAAAGAAGAATTTTTCCAACTATTTTAATTGGTCTAATAAAAGATATCAGATGGTTCCAAGACAACAGAAAGCAACATTTGCATGTTTTTGTAATATCAGTTTCCAGTCAGAAAACAAAACTACTGATCAGGTCAAAACTACGGATCAGGTCAAGGCTTTGAACAGAATCTTGGGTCCATCCTGTTTATTGTTCTGAATTACTTCCTGAATCACCAAAATTTGAGGGAACTTGTAGCAAAACTTCTGAGCCCAGTCAAGCAGAAAGTATCAGTGAAACTGGCTTCCCACCTAGATCTAGGTTATACCTTGAGATATTTTGCACACCCTGTCTGCTGAAAGAAATGGTGGACAGCTTGACTTAATGAAGAAGTGAATCCTACACAAAGACCGATTCTGCTGCTGATAAAAAAACACACAAAGTATCTGCCGCATCATGTTTCACTAGCAAATGAAGAACTTTTGGAAAGATCTGTTCATGACTGTTGTACTCCTCAAGCAGGTTACCAGTAATTCTCAGCTTCAGCTCAATAAGGAATAGTCTCAGCTCTTGAACAGCAAACAACAACCCTCACCCTGCACACATACCCACAAGCACCTGGAGAAGAGTTTGGCCTCCCAGGCCCTCCCACACTCTCCTGTGGGGTTACAATCTCTGTGGGGTTACAATGTCCTGCCACTTTCTCAAATGCACTAGATGCAATCACGCGCTGGACCACGCCAGCCTTTGGCTACTCTGGCTCCTCCAGCCACAGCGTTCTAAACATACACTCACTAGCACCCACATGCAAGGAACACACTCATTCTGCAGGAGACAACAGATCCCTCTGATTTGGTCCCTTTTATAACCTTCAATCACACCACCTCTGTCAATCATACTTTGGACCAATCATCCTCACAGAGGTGCTGTCAATCATCCAAATACCAATTACGTCACTGCTTACACCTCAGGGAAGGTGACAGTGACCAACTTGGCATTTGGCACCAACAAAGTTATATAACACAGAACATACTGGGCATGCCCACATCTCAAAACTAAGTTAATACCTCACCACAGGTGAGAAGTTCATCTTCTCTGGAACCTTCTGGTCCTTGAGCTTACAGATCATGCGGGGCACTATATTAACTACTTAACTTTAACGTGAAATTACTAGGTCAGGGGATGTACCACCTTGCAGTCTACAGCTGCAGTTAATGGGCTCTTTCATATCCTTTAACTGGACACTTCTTTGCTTTCTAGAAATAGAATTAATAAACCCACCTTGAAGCATCCTTAAAATTTCTTCAACAAATATTTTCTTTTGTCAGTCTTTCCTTCAAACACAGTATAGGCAGGGACCTACCTAAATTGCAAAGGAAGTTCACAGCACCAGTGGCACCTTCAATTTCACTCTTTTTGCCATACCCACTGAGTATGGGAAAACTTGGGCATTAATTGACTCTTGGAAACTCAACAGCAAGGGAACGCATGGCAAAAAGAGTAAGATTAAAGGTGCCACTGCACCATGAACTTCTGGTGTGATTTAACAGAAGTACAAAGAAAATAAACCCTTTCCCCCCTTATCTAGAAAAAACACAGGACTGGAGAGTTCAATCAAACTTTGATACCAAGAAACAAAGTATCTAACTTGAATGATCTAGAGCAGGGCTGTCCAGTTCTCCAACCACAAAGTCAAGGGGTAAAATTGTGGCCTGTCAACTCCCACCTGGGTACCATTATACCCATCACCCTGGTTTGCTGTTGTCGCTGGTGTCTCCAGACTCCCCCTTCATCCTCTTACTCCCTTACCCCCATTCTGTGGGTGGGGTGGGTTGGGGCAAGAGAAGAGGACACATGGTATGCGACCTGGGAGGTCCCAAAGCCCATATGGCCGTGGTCCTCGGCTTCTCACAAGCTGGACAGCCCTGATCTAAAGGATGAGAACCAACCAATACAAATTTCTCATGATCAAAATCAATGTCAAACCAATCTATTTTTTTTTCTTTGACAGAGTAATTGGCCTAGTGTTTTGGTGGGGTGCATTTCATGTTATATATCTTGGCTTTAGTAACACTAAACACAGTTCCGCAACAAGATCTCCTAAGCAAAAAGGTAATATTACTATTAAGTTAGCATACAACTGGTGGGGGAGGAGAAGAGACACACTGGGCATGTTTACACAAGATGTTTTCTGCACAGTTGACTAATTAACAGTGCAGTAAATGTCTCGGCATCTACACATGTGCCCCTATTAGGCCAGAGTAAACTAATTTAGTTCACAGCAGCGCACATGTAGATGCTACCCAGGCTGGCTGGGACATGAGGGTGCTTCACTGTGGAGGCTGCCCAGGGCTGCTCCCCCCCAGCTCACCATGCTGCATATAAATACATTCTGTAACGTATTGCTCCAGAGTTTATTCATGTGCAGTAATTACTTGTATAGATGCACCCACTTAGTAGTTGTCAATACCTTGCTGTCAGTTGAGAGAATCTATTAACCAGGGTCCTTCAGATTACAGTTTTTGGTTTAATACCTTTGAATATTGCCACTAATGACCTTATGATGGAATAGAGCATGTAAGGCAAGACACGGGCAGGGGGTACATGGGTGCTGTGTTTTGGTCTTTGCGGGCTAGAAGTTCCAGCCACTGCCCCTCCTGCTGTGTCTGGTGCACAGGGGCTTTCACTCCCCAGCGTCAGTGTGCCGGGGGATAGGGAGGGAGGCCCCACGCAGGCTTTGTCCCGGGCTGTGGTGGAAAAAGTGGGACTCAGCTCGTGACAGTGAAACCGGAAGTGCCATGGTGGGACTTCCAGTTTTGCTTTTGTTGCATCGATCGGCAGGGGATACGTAAGGTACCAAAGGTTGAGAACCACTGGAATAGAGAGTGAACTTATAAAATCTGCGTATGACACCAAGCTACAGGGACTAAAAAGCACTCTGGACAACAGGATTAGAATTCAGTGAGCCTGATAAATCAGAAAAATGCTCTGAGATGAGTAAAATTAAATTAAATTAAGAGGAGTACAAAAAGCTATACTTAGCTAAAAGTAATCTAATGTGAAAATACAAAATAGGGGATAACTGGCTAGATGGCAGTATAGCTGAAAAGGATATGAAGGTTTTATTAAACTACAAACCAAATGTTACAACAACATGAGGGTGTGCCAGAAAGGCAATACATTAACAGGAGCATTGTATGTCAGACAGGGAGCTATTTATTTCTATCTACTTGGCACTAAGGCCTCAGATGGATTCCTGAAACTAGTTTTAGGCAGCACAGTTTAAGGCAGATGTAGACTAATCTCTGGAAACAGTGGGGGGAGGGGGTGGACTGGGAAGCCCCCAGGGTGAGGGGCTCCAATCCACCAACCCCCCAACTCCAGCATGGCTGGGAAAACCCCAGAATGGACCTCCCTTCCCCCACCTTCTCCCCCATCCATCCATCCAGAGACAGCACTGGGGGCCAGGCTGTATTGCAGCAGGCCAGTGTTGGAGCAGACAAAAATTAATGAAGGTGCTCCACTTTGGCTACCCGTCAATCTTCAGGAAGGGGTGGGACTTCCAGGGCCCCTCAGCCAGAAGTGCTAGAGGAACCCACTGTGCAGTACTGCAAAAATGGCACCCAACACCGTGAAACACTGCAAAATCTGGAGCCAGCCTCCATGAATTAGGTAGGTCCCCAATAATAATTCACTCCCCTCTTTTTCCTCAGAAGTTGACATATACAAATCTCACTATCTTCTATTCATCTCTGCTTTAAAATTTTTAATTTATTCCAAATTTGTTCTCAAGTGTTAGGGCAAATTCTGTGAGCTTTCTTCTCTCAGTACTGAAAAATGTTTCTCAAACTTTCTGGTTTGGAAGCAGGAAAAGATTCCTTTTTGTAAATTCCAAGAATTTCCACCAAATTTCTAAGTCAGAATCTTTTTTTTTTTTCCCCTTCTTCTTTGTAGAACACTGACTCGATAGGGTAACATTTTCCATTACTAAAACTTCCCAAACTTTTTAAAACCATTCAATGATTTTAGGCGTTTTACTTCTCTTCCTGGCTTCTGCAATTGCAATTCTTGTCGCCACTACAAAATGAGAGGTTAATTCCTTATAACTCTTACATCTTGCAGAGCTTTCAGGAAGGTTCAATAAGAACACTACACAGATTATTTGATAGCTGGCATCCTGTTATTCTCACTACATATCCAACCTTATTCCAGAAGTTTGATTCTGGGACACACACCATATACAGTAAATTCTCCCAACTGAATGCATGCATTCTCCTCAACATTTGCCTGTTTGTAGCAAAATTGTTTTTATGTATCGTTGTTTTCAGATTGAAGTAGGGATCCTCCTCAAGTGTAGAAACTTCTATTCAGGGGTCCTTACACCAATTTTTAGATATTTCAGACTCCCTCCCCAACTTCTATGAACCCATGTGTAAAGCTTTTTAATTTTAAAAAATCCAGAGAATGAGGCCTCCATACTGGCCTGCATCAGTGTGAAACAGCGTAATTAATTTAAATAATTTTAAGAAATAACTTTTTTAATTAGGTTGAGCCTTTGCGAAGCTAATTTGCAAGTCTTCTAAGCAAAGTTCCATACACAGCCTGTTGGCATTTCTCTGCTAGTCTGTGGACGCATGTACACAAGACATTAAATGCACAGTGAACTAATTCTACTGCACATTAGTGTGTCACAACAAAAACCATGCTATTGCGCAGCAGAATTAGTCTACTGCACATCAGCATCACTAAAAATGTATGCACCAGCACTACTGCGCAGTAGCACTGGTTACTGCACATTGAATTAGTACCTGTTATTACAGGTACTAAACTTAATGCATAAGGACAACAGCACATTAATGCGCATGTAGACATACCGTGTGCGTCTGTCTGAATGTGACATAATAGTGCTGGTACACCACATTAAACATTTTAAATATAAATCTTTTTAGGGAATGCACTGGATTCAATTTTCTGTTGCCCTATACCTGGTTTTATACTGTGCAAAACAATACTAGTTTGATTTGGAAGCGTGGGAGTAAGGTTTGGGAGATTTTTTTGTCAGTATTTCTTTAGTTTAATTGGGATAGGATGGAAAGCACAGTAGAGCATCCAGATCAAAAAAGGAGGCCAATTCATTTTTTAAAATCCAGCTTCCAAACACATCACAGGTTTGGATTTTTTACGCACTATTCGTGCATTTTTTTCTGGCTTAGTTTTTTATGAAGATGAATCTAGCAAAATTTGTGCACAAGCTGATCCTTACTTGGGGAATCACCAAATTCCTAGGGGATAAATCATATTTAAGTGTTATCTTTGGTAGGATGGTCCATAAATAAAAATAAAAAGCCATCTTGGAGTAATTAATCTGAAGACGAAAACAACAGTCACAAAAGTGACTAAGTAGAGACTACACACTCTGTACACCCTGCACTCTGGATTTAATAATTCCTTCCAGAGCCAAACTAATACAGACATCTATGAAACTCAACAGCCAAATTGCAAGACAAATTTTATGGACATGATGGCAGGCAGAGACCAATGGAAGTTTTGTACTTGTGTATTTATATCTCCAAAAAGGCACATTTAAGCCCTTAATCTTCGCCTTTAATTATTATTACACAGGCTTCTCTCTCTAGGCTTTATCATCATGTTTGGCAGTACTTTTACAGTCATATATTTTAGTTTCAATTCCCTCTTTCTGATCATTCCCAAGTACTCTACAACCACCTAGGTCATAATCTAAAATTGCAGTCTTACTCAATTCAAAATTTGTTTGCAAGCCACAAAAAATTCAATAAAGGAACTCAAGACACAAAAACAGCTGCCCTGAGGTGCCTGAAAACAGATTCAAAATTGCACTTTACCCTTATACAATTATAATTTTTACAAATTAAGAACAAGTAATAATTCTATGTCTCCCCCTTCATGCTTTATCAATAATTATTCAATACAATGTTAATTAGAATCTGGACATGGCATAAAATAGTTCCATTTTTTGCAGAATTTTGCAGAACATTTTAATTTGGTAAGAAACGGGTTTACCATTTCCCTTCTGCTCTTCTACAACATGCATGATGAGCACACTTGGGTTTTTTTCTTCCTTTCATCCTCATCAATAGATATAAAATGATCTTTTTATATTCACCTTTCCTTCCTACTACTTTGCCTTCTCCAAACCCTGTTCCATCCAGTTTTTAAGCTTATGGCTAACAGCCATAAGCTACTCCCTTGAGCTTCTCATTTTCCTTTCCTCCTAAAATCAAGTTCTCCATTTTTCTCACTTTCATACCATCTCATATTATAACAGATCTGTTTCCACATGTACAACCATCTTGCCCAATCAACCTTTTAATCATCTGGGAACCTATTTTTAAACTAAATTATTGTTCTTCCCGATATCCCTCTTTCAACACTTGCTATTCTTTGAAAAATTGACACGCTCTCATCCTGTCACTCATTTCTCTTGTAATTTCTAACCTCCCAGTCCTAAAAGTAGCAGAAGGGCTTTCTGTTTTTCCTGATACCCCTGACAGTAAGGCAGGGGGGAGGGGGTGTCAAGGAAGTCACCTGACCTCTGCTTCCCAGATTCACTTTCCCTGCTGTAGCAATGGGAAGGGGACAAATTCAAGGCAAACCTCCAATAATTAGATTATCTACCTGGAAAATTATAACAAGTGTATACATTTTTAATATTCAGAATCTTATTATTAGGGGGTCATCTTCTATCTGAGTAAATATAGTAACTTTTGTTCTGTGTTACTGTGGAAAAGAAATAAATATTTCTTTCCTTCACCAGAGTACCCAGTGTCAATTAAGCAGATTTTTCCTGTAGAGTGCAGAACTTTACTTATCTAGGCCATTTCAATGACTGAGCAACATTCCTTGCATTTTAAAGAATATTTAGTATCTCCTTATGGGTATTAAAAACAATAGATTAGAACCAAGGCAACTTGGACCATATGCTGTCCATGAAACCAGTACAGTAACCGGAGTGGAAAAGTACTCAGCCCTTTTTCTTGAGTTTCAGGAAGCGCTGCTCAATAGGAGTCTGAATTTGCTGGGAAAATTCTGTCACAACTTGTGCGTCAGACCCATGTCAACCCTTTGATAATGAAGACTATGGCCATGAATAGCAGGGATGTGAAAGGTTAAACTATTAATCGTTTAACCTATTAGTGCAGTGATAAATCAGTTAACTTATCTTTTTTGGACTCCTGTGCTGTGTACAGGTGAGTTTTTAAAATAAGAGTAAATGTCCGGGTTTTCTACTCTCCCGGGCTGACTGCTTAGGGCTGTGAGCAGCGGGCAAGGTGATTGGCTGCTGGGGGTCATGTGCTCCCCGCTCCAGCAAGCTGGGGGGAGTGGGAGGGAGGAAGCGAGAGAAAGAGAGACAGTCCATGCACAATGCGGGAGCTGCGTGGGCAGCAGGGGTGCAGTGGGGCAGAGGTCTGTGGGTCGGGCAGGGGGGCAGGGGCTGCGGATCAAGAGTGAGGGGCACGGGGGATGGGACAGGTGACTGTGGGTTGGGTGTACAGGGCACTGGCAGTGCCAGGGGGCTATGGGTCGAGAGTGAGGGGCCCTGCCAGGGCTGGGGTCAGTGGGTCTGGAGTGAGATGCTGCTGCATGGCTGGGGTGGTGTGGCTTGTCAGTGAGGGGCAACAGAATGGGCAGGGCATTGGTATGTCACTCCCCTCTCCCATCATATTCTCCCTCCCCCCCCACCCCCCGCGACAGGTGTCTTCTTTTTTGGACCTCAAAATATGGTAACCCTAATCTGGACAGTCATGCATGCCTCACTGGAGAGCATGCCACTAGATGCCTTTACAACAATTTTATAGCACTCCAACCGAGGAACTTGGAAGGAGGGTGTCACTACATATAGCAGTATATTTTTGTAGCGTTTCAAAGCTCAGTGGCACCAGTAATGCTACAAATGTAATATCTGTCCAAACCCTATCAATACCAACATAGGAAATGCAGAATTCTAAGTTGCTCACAGAAAAATCTCAAGATATTCATACTCTATCCATAGTCTTCAATTTCTGGATAAGAGCATGGAAAAAATATAGATAATTCTTACAACATCAGTAAGCATTAGTTGCTTTACAGGAGTAACTTAGAATAAACTGAGCCAAATATTCTTAATCAGTTAGACTGAGAGAAATAAAATTGAAGGAACTAGTAGCAAGCAAGGCAGTGTCATAGGATGAGATATCTGTAGAGCTATAATAAAGGTGAAATGGTACAAGGACAGGGGAAGAACAGGGAAGTGAAAGTTTGGTCTGACTTGGTTGTATCTACTCTGACTGCAAAATAATAGAATAGAAGATGTGTTTTAAATATTAACATTAAGACCAGTTCGCATTATCATACGTCCTCAGATGGTGTCCCTCTCTGCACTAAAATTCTGTTTAGGAAGAGAAAACCATCTGCAGAAGTTAGATACCCTTGCTTTCAGGACTTAGTCTCTGAAATTTGGGTAAAGTACTTTGTCCTAACAGACTGGCACCTGTTAATGATTTTAAAACCTTAGAACTTAGTAAATTTGAAGTATTAAAAGAACTTCCTTTGTTCTTCAGGATCACAGAATTGTAGTCTTCTTTTCTTTAGGTTTTAAAAAATGTGTTATTTGTAACCTTTCCAGATTTTTAACCATTATCATTTGTAATCATTTAACTTTTCATTTCCATAACCTGCCTGATTCTATATAATCGTTTCTTGTTTTCAAGTTTAAAAAAGCCCATTATCAATTGTAACTGAAGTAACAAGAGTTTTTACATCTTTCCATATTTACTTAATTAAGAGTTCTGCTAAAGTTTTCCTTTAATCATTCTTTTAGACTGCTTAATTTTGCTCAGACCTACCTTGGCCTTTCAGATTACATCTGGATATCAATGCCCCTTGTTAAACTAGACTACAACTGCACAGAAAAAGCACTCTTGTTCCCTGATTCATCTGACTCTTGGTGATACCCATATTAATAGTACTGGCTCTATCAGAAAACTGCTCTGATAGCTTTGGGGTTTTTTCCTATAAAAAAAAAATACATGTAGCATGAAATAACTGCTTTGCACGCCTATGCATTCTTTTGTGAGATGCTATACACTTACTATCAACTCTATCTGACACTTACAATAGACTTTTAGGACAAGCAGTGACAAGATATGAACAGGCATTTTTAGTGCAATAGCAACACCTAGGTCTAAGTCCCATTTCATCCCAATGAATCAAATGTCCTTGATCCAGAATAAGGCAATGAGAAGAAACAGTCAGTTGAGATTCAATCCAAAAAAAAATGGAAGAAAGGATCCATAGAACACAGCAATCATTATAATACTTGCATTGATAGAGGTTATCTGTCCATTGCTTTTAACTTGTATCTTGCAAGTCTGGTTAGAACAATTACATATCAAGAGTAGCTAAGCCCGTTATCCAGTCTATATCTCGAAAGACTATTCAGAACTTGTCTTGGGGTAAAATCTCAGAACCATAGGAAACTAGAGCCAAAAGGCACCTTATGGGGTCTTGTAGTCCAGTGTTTCCCAACCCATGGGTCGCGAACACAAGTGGATCACGTGAATATATGAAAGTGAACAAACTTTAAAAATGGATCAACTAACTTTAAAAATGGATTCTCCTTTAAAGGAGAAAATCATGGGAAACCGTGGCTTTTCCTTTGCAGGATAGAAGGGTTCCAGCCTGAAAGAGGCTGCTTAGGGCCCCCATGCCCCTCACATACCCCTGCCCCACACACTGGGGAGCTGGGGTATGGGGACAGGGGTTAGCAGGTTGGAAGTGAGGGGCGCTGCGTTGAGACTGGCCATCAATGTTTACAAATGGGTCTTGGTACAAAAAAAGTTGAGAACCACTGATATAGTATATCCCCCTGTAATAAGGTGCTCTTTCAGCAACAACTGGGTGGCCGCCTTGGGGTGGAGCAGTACCTGGCTGCCTATTCTGGTCCCCTAGTTTGGCCCCCTTTCTTTCTCTTTCTCTCTCCTGCCACACATCTTGGTGTTGAGATGTTTTTCGACAGGCTGTCTTTAAGGAAGCTAAGCTTAGGCCATAGGCGCCTTGTCTCCCTATCCTGTCTCCAGCCCCAAGTCTAACAGGGCTGCACAGGTCTTCACCCCCTCTTTCTCCCATGCCCCCTTCTTTTTCTTGCCAGTAGGTGGATGCCCTGGGTATGACCATAAACTGCATCTGACTGGAGGACATGGTGGCAAGGTGGTGAGGCTACTCATGGTGGGGTAGCTCCTATAAAATACCACAATATTGTAAACTCCAGAGTAAGTCCCCACTGCCTTGTGGGTACTCCTTGGGCAGGAAGGGTAAGAGATATCACCCTGACAGAAATGCACCCTGAGGTGTTAGACAGTCAACAGTTGTTTTTATCTGTTACTCTCTAGCACAGGGGTGGGCAAAATGTGGCCCGGGAGCCAGATGCGGCCCACCAGGCCATTCTATCTGGCCCGCGGGGCCCCTAAAAATTTTAGAAAATGAATATTCATCTGCCCTGGGCTGCCTGTCATGCGGCCCTCAACACTTTGCCAAAACTCAGTAAATGGCCCTCTACCCAAAAGAATTGCCCACCCCTGCTCTAGCAGAAGCTGCAACCATCAAGAAAGGCACTGAATGTCTGGACTTGGTCTGGCCTTTAGATTCTGTCTCAATGATCTAAAGGAGGGATGGTAGGTCTTGGGTAGCCTGCACTCCTCCATACTCTTGCCTAGGCATACGTATCAAAGATCACAGTGTAATGGTGTGATGGTTGCCTGACTCCATACAAGTTGATTCATCAGGCACCTCACCAGACCTCGTATGAAAAAAAGCATGATCCAGAGGATCAGCAGTTGCCTACTGGCTGTCCAGTGCTGCCAGGCTTCAGCCTGTCTTAGTCCTCCTTTTTGCCCAGGCTCCTTTTTATCCAGGATCTGTCCAATCTGAGTTCTGGCCACCCCAACCTGGTTTCTCACTCCCTAAAACCTGCAAAAAAAACAACAACCCCAAAACCCCACAGAAAAAAAATCAACCCAGCTGTATGTACTGAGCCCTCTGTCCTGCAGCTTCCTTGCCTCCCCTCACAGCCACCCTGGTCCACAGGGTGTTACTACTGTCATGAGTAGAGAAAAAAGAAAAAAGGAAAAAAAAGAACAGCAACCAGGCCTGCATTGGGTTCTCAAGACAGTCTGTGGTCCTTAAGGTAACCCGCTTCCCCAGGCCCCTCTGGTGTCACTACAAACAGTTCTTAGTCTGTTAGGGCATACTTAGCACCTCCCCCCTCCCTTTTGGGGCTCCTCCAGGGTGAACATAAAAACCACCTCCAATTTTTGTATTCCCTTCTCAGGGCCTTCCAAACATTAAAAAAAAAGTGATAAGGGAAAAGAAAAAAGGAGGTACTCAAGTATTTCCTGGGTACTTGCTCCTTCATTCTGGGTCAACCGAAGTCCCTCTTTTGAGGCACCAGTTCTCCTGGCCAGAGGAGTTCTTCTGGCCTTACTTCGCTGCAAAGCTCTGTCTCCCTCCAGTGCCATAGCCAGTTCCCTCCCTTTGGCCTGGGGCAAGTTCAAATCTTACTCAGCTATGCCTGCCTGGTCAGCTGACCGGGATTACTGATCCTTGGGTGCAAGTGTGCTCAATCACTTGCTTTCTTCCCCCTGCTGGGTTTGGTAGCTGGCTAAGCTTAGCAAGTGTGAGCCCCTGGCACAGAACCTGGCCTCATCCCTTCTCTGGGTCCCTGGCTCCTCCTCTCTACTGCCAACTGCTTGCTCCCCTCCTGGCCAGCTAGGGCGTCCCTCGACAGCTGCGGTCTTTCTCCAACCCCTCCATGCTGGCTGTGTCCCTCTTACAGCAGGCAGTTGCCCCCTTTCCTGGGCTACAAATGTTTAGGCCTTAAAGAGCCCACTGCCTTTCCTTCCCTGGCCCCCTCTTCTTCAAAACTCAGCTAGGGTTCCATTACACCCCTTCCACCCCCCCCCCCCCCAAGACTCTGTGCCACAGCTGGGAGACTGGCAGGGTGAGGCAGGGGAGCAGGGGCAGGGCCATAAGTATGGGTGTACCTACTAGCTGCCCAAACCTGATGCAGGTCCCCACCAACTTGCACCCAGGGGAAGCTGGAACCCAGGGGAAGAAACAATGGTAACAAGGGTGCAGCTAGAAGTTGCCTGGACTCAATACAGCTCCTCACTGCTTAGTCTTAGTGAGGACCTGGGCATCCACATAGGCAAAATCCTCAGGCTGTACAGGTCAGATCCAGTGGCTAGATCCACCCGGAAGGCTGTATGTTGCCAAACACTGCCCCACAGCCACAGAGAATAGTCTGTTTCATAGATTCATAGATTGTTAGGAGCTGGAAGGGACCTTGTAGATCATCGGGTCCAGTCCCCCTGCACTAGGCAGGAAAAAACAACTGGGGTCAAGAAGATGAAGGCTGTTTTCCTTAAGTTGGGACAGCAGGTACTGATTTCCAGGCAGAGTTTGCAATTATCAGGGCCGAACACTTCTTCCATCCCCCTATAGAAAAGCTAATTTGTTAATTCCTATACAGTTTGAAAAACACATCTGGACGAATGAGGCTTCTTTTTTTAAAAAAAAGTTAAAAATCATAGGTCCTCTTTGTAATTGTCCTTCACGTATTTGAAGACTATTATCAAAGCCCCGCCTTCAGTCTTCTTTTCTCCAAACTAAATAATCCTACTTCTTTCAGCCTTTCTTCATAAGTCACATTTCTCAAGGCTTTAATCATTTCTAACACTCTCCACTGGACTCTTTCCAATCTGTCTACATCTTTCTCGCAAGTGTGAGGCCCAAACCTGGACACAGTACTGCAGGTGACGCCTCAACAGAGTGGAAGAATCACTTCCCTTGATTTACAAGTGACAAAATACAACCCAATATGCTGTCAGTTTATTTTGCAACAAGAGCACACTGTTGGCTCAGTTACAGTGTGTTCCACTGTAACCCTCAGGTCCTTCTCTGATGTCTTGCAGCCTCACCACTCATTCCCTAGTTGTGCATGCAATTAGTCCATTCCAAGTGGAGCACTCTGCACTTGTCCTTGCTGAATTTCTCCAGTTCTCTATTTATCTAGGTCATTCCAGATCCTGACCCTACCCACTAGAGCAGGGGTGGGCAAAATACAGGCCATGAGCTCAATCCAACCTGCCAGGCCAATTTATCCAGCCTGCAGGGCCCCTCCAAAACACAATTATTACTGGCCTGCGGCTGCCCCTCTGAAACCCAGCCAGACATGCGGGCTTTCAGAAGTCACCCACCACCAAACTGGGCTGGCTCTGTGCCTCTACCTCTGTGGGGCTCTCGGCACTCTAGGCAGGAGTTCCATGCAGTGGCACGGAGCCAGCACAGCCCAATGGTGCATGTCTCCCTGTGGCTCCTGGCACTCCAGCTGGGAGCTGCAGGAAGCCAAACATTGGACTGGGCTGGCTCCATGCCGCCACATGGGACTTCCTGCACTCCATCCGGGAGCTGCGCACTATCAAACAGGCTAGGCTGTCTCCATGTCAGCGTAAACCTTTGAACCAGGCTGGCTTCATGTCAGAACATGGAGCTCCCAGCACTGCAGGCAAGAGCTCCGTGCCATTAGCCATGCCAGGCCAGCTCTGTACCACCACATGCAGATCCCCAATGGAGTGCTGAGAGCCCCACATGGAGGCACAGAGCCAGCCCAGCTTGGTGGTACACAACTTCCTGCAGCTCCTGGCACTCTAGTGAGAAGCCGTGTACCATCAGACCAGGCCAGACCAGCTCCATGCCACCACATGCAAATCCCAAAACTCAGCCAGAGCTGCACACCAAGGGGAACTCTGCCTGCCATGGACGATGAGCACACCAAGGGCCTGCCACCTGTGGCTGTTGCCACTGCCAGCATCAGGGGCTGTGCACCATGGTTGGGGGAGGGAGTATGTAGTGAGGAACAATACAACACGCCCCCCCCACAAATCCCACACCCACCAACACCCCCCTGTACCCACATTAGCCCACACCCACACTCTCTCACAAACATACCCACACTCCCCCCACAAACCCCACCCCCAACCAATATAAAAGAGAAAGACTTTTATTTTGAGCTATTCTGCAATTGCCTCTATATACACTATGGAAACACACAAATCAGGACAAAATATTTTTTGAAATAACATTTAAATATGTTATAGTGCATGTTTGATTTTTAATATATGATTTTTTTCCAGTTCCAAGATAGCAAGTCCCCCCTCCCAATAAGAGTACTTCAAGGGGCAAGGGGAGGGACTTCCAGTGGCAAATGTCAGGGATTAGGGGCAGGACTTTTGGTCCCAAGATGGTGACCAGGGGCAGGACACCTGTCAAGGGGCGGGGCTACCCTTGCAGCCCTCAACAGCTCACTAAAAGTCATTAAGCAGCCCTCCGCCTGAAATAACTGCCCATCCCTGCTCTAGAGGGTCTCTATCTCCACCTTATTTGGCATCTCCTGCAAATTTGCTAAATGCGTACTCAATTCCATTGTCCAAATCAATAATGAAGAGGTTAAACATAATGAAGACTCCCAGGGAACTCTATTTGATACCTTCTTCCAACTAGACATTGAGCCATTGATGACTACTTGTTGAGAATGGTGATCCAACCATTTATGTATCCACATAATAGTACTTTCATCTAGACTGCATTTTCTTAACTTGTTAATGAAAATGGTGTGGAAGACAATATCAAAAGCCTTGCTAAAGACAAGGTTTATCATACCTGCTGCTCTCATAACATCCACAGAGCCTGTCGCCTTATCATAGAAATCAGATTAATCAGGCATGACTTGTTCTTGATGAATCTATGCTAGCTGTTCCTGTTTGTCCTGTTCTCCTCTAGGTAACTCAAAATAGATTTCTTGAAGACCTTCTCCATGATCTTTCAAGGTATCGAAGTCAGACTGACTGGACTGCAGTTCTCCAGATCCTCCTTCTTCCCTTTCTTAAAAGATGGGCACTATTTTTGCCCCTTCTCAGTCATTCAGGACCTCACCTGACCTCCACAAGTTCTCAAGGAGGGCAGTCAATGGCTCTGAAATTACCTCAGCCAACCTGAAAGCATGTAACTTCTCTAAGTAATCCCTAACTTGTTCTTTCACTCTAGCACAATTATCTCCTTCCCTATGTTTACTGCCAAATATGCTTGCCATCCGATGGCCGACTTTATTTATCAAAAACAGGACTGCTTAACCTGCAAACCACAGGCCAGATCTGGCCTATGGATCCATGCCATCTGACATGCAAAGCTCTACATGACTCCAAATATTTAGCAGCAGGGGACTGGTGGCAGTTTCCCTGCTGCCAGATTTCTGGAGTCATGGGGAGGTTTGACAGGCCAGATAAAGTGGCCTTGCACACACAAATTAGGCAGGCAGGGCCAATCCAAACACACATGGGGTAGAAAGAGGCAGCCAAGGGCCTAATCCACACACAGAAAGACAGATGGTGGAGCTGGCACACAGAGCCCAGCCCACCCCGCAGATCAGTCCCACACTACTCATCTGGCTCCCAAGGCCCAGAGGTTGAGTACTACTGATCAACAGGGATCCTGGTTTTCTCTGTTTAAAAATAGCAAATTATCCAATTAAACACCCCCCCCAAATCCAGGTTTTCCCGTGATTAAAATGAAACACCACTATGTATATTTAAAATTTTAAAGGTATCTGGAAGTCTACCAGTGCCTCAAGCACTATAATAAAATAAATTCATATAGTCATAGACATTAGGGCTGGAACACACCTCACAAGATCATCGAGTCCAGCTCCCCTGCCTTAGGCAGGAAGTCTGCTGGGATCAAATGTTCCCAGCAAGATAAGGTCTTTCTTTGGTCTTCCTCCTCAAAAAGATCCAAACGCTTTTTGAAAAAGTCCAGAGTAGGTGCCTACACCACCTCTGGGGGGTGTCTGTTCCAGACCCTGGACACTTAGACTGTAAAGAAGTTTTTCCTTATGTCCAGTCTAAATCGGCCTTCCAGAAGTTTGTGGCTGTTAGACCTTGTTATCCCTTGGGGAGCCTTGGTGAACAACTGTTCTCCAAGATCCTCATGCACCCCTCTTATAAACTTACTGGCTGCCACAAAGTCCCCCTTGAGCATTCTCTTCTCCAGGCTGAAGAGTCCCATGTCCCAATTCTAAATACCTATAAATTTTGGCGTTTCATTTTTGGTTTATCACGGAAAATCAGAGCACCCCCTGCTCCCTTTGTTCACCAGGACACGGGTCCAGCTGTGGCCATCCTCCTCCCCCACCTCCCCCCACCGCTTCGGGGCACTAAGCAGCCCTGATATGCTGGTGCTCTGCCCATGCCATTGCCCCATTGCCTCTCACTCCAGACCCACAGCCCTCCCTCCCTCCCACCCCTGCTGGTGCCCCTCACTCCCCGACCGCAGTCCCCCTGCCCCCACCCAGCCCTGCTGGAGGGGGCCCTCCAACAGCCAAGGCTAGAGGGCTAGGGACTTAGGTCTGCAGTCCCCTGTCCCCCCCTGAGCCCCGACTGCCGCCCACGGGATGCAGCAGCTGCTGTAGCATAGCAGAGCACAGAGCCCAGCTCCCCCTCCCCCATGGGTGGCACAGCCAGAGTACAGCCTGTCCGGGGCGGGGGAGGGGCGGGCACAGCAATGCAGGCTACCTACTATGGGCTTGGAACTCCCTGCCAGGCTGCCTCCCCCCCCAACCCCCCCCACCCAGGGTCTCCGCAACACAGTGGGCAGGGCATAGTATGGCACAGCAGAGCAGGACCAGGCGGGGAAGCTTGTTGCCATCACCGGGAGCTCCACGCTGCAAGGTGCCCCCTGCCCATCCGGCAGCACCAAGGGGAACAACTCTGCACAGCCACCCCTACAGCTGCTGTGTAAGCAAGGGGTACCTTGCCCTAGTGGTGTGGAACAGTGGCACCAAGCTTCTCTGCCCCACGCTGCCCTGCTGCACCAGGTCCTGCTCACTGGGCCACGAGGGGGGGGGGGGGGAAGAAAGGCAGCAGGATGGGAAACCCAAGCCAACAGCAGCCAGCCCACACCCGCCCCATACATGAATCTGGGGGGCAGATGCCCCCCATGCCCCCCCATGGGAGTGTGGGCAGTGGGCATGGTGCCAGCCCCCCCTCGGATGAGTCACCCACAGCTCTGTCCTTCTCCCCACCCAGGCACTGCAGCTGCATATTCCACTCTGGGCCCCAAGCCCCATACACCGTCCAGGCTGGGCAGCAGCCCCAGCCCCAGCCCCAGCCCCAGCCCTGCCCAACTCCCTCCTTCCCTCACTATGGCAGCCTCAATCCCCCACCTGAGATTTATCTGCAGGTAGCTGCTCTCCAGGCTTCTTGGCAGCCATGTGCACGCGTATGCATGCATGTGCATATGGTACCCCCTGCCTGATCGCTCTTCTCCCGCTCCCCGAGCCCCTTGCAGGCTGGAACTCTGCCAGCCTGCAAGGGGAAACTGACTGTTTCCCATGTTTTTCTCCTTTAAAAGGAGAAAATCCAGATTTTTCTCCTTAAAATAAGACAGTCCAGGTTTTAATTGCATTTTTCCGTGGCAAACAAAAAACCCAGATCCCTGCTGATCAAGACTGAAGCAAAAAGAGCATTAAATACTTCTTCAGCCTTCTCTGCATCCTTCACAACTATGTTGTTTTCTATGTTCACTAAGGGATCTATACTTTCTTTGGTCTTCCTCTTACTTCCATAAACTTCATTAACGATAGGATTTCACTTTTGTATTAATTCATTCTTAACTGAACAATGACATGGATAGCAATGTACTCTCTATGGGCTACACATTGAAAAATTTCAGAACATGAAGCTTATGCAGAAAGCAACAGCCCACTCAGCAAGTGAAGAATCTTTCTGGGTACACAGACACTACTACCTCACAATCTGCACTGGTTGCCTTTTGGGCTTTGCATGGTGTTTAAATTAGTGATTTTAGCCTAAAATACCTTATTAGCTAACTTGGAACCTGCCTGAGAGAACATTTCTCCTGCCATGTGATGCTACCACAGCTACAATCACTGGAACTTGCCTGGTTTATGAGACAGTACCCTTGACAGGACATTTTCCATGAGTATACTATAACTACCTCCCTTAATCAAAAATTGTCTGCAACTGAATCTGGGGATCTTCAGGTCATTTTGCTAAGTCCATCTGCTCAGACATTCCTTTTAGAAGCTCTGAGATCTCGGAGATGGCCGTCTTACAACACTATGCATTTGCAGCTAGTTTTATATTTTCATTATAGCCTTTCACTATAACTGTCTATTTAACAGTTTGTCAGGGTGCAGAAAACCTAGGAGAGGCATCTTTTTTTTTAATGAAACAAATAACCTATTATAAAATATAACATGTTTAAACAACTAAAAAAACAAAAAAAAAATCAGGAAAAAATGCAACAAGCTACACTTGAAACGGGAAAGAAATTTGTCCGTATACAAAAAGATAAATATTATGAAATAAAGCTCATAAAATGTATTTGACTGGTTAACACAAATATTAGAGGCTTGCATTTTATACTAAATGTTCAAATTTTCTTTTAACCATAACTAATTTTATTATTGATTGCTCTTAAATGAGTGTGTGCATAAGCAGAATTTTGAAACCCATTTCTAATCATAATAGAAAATTCTATCAACTAGAATGTATTTGGTCTAAAACTGAAATAATGAAGTATTCATACAATTAAAAAATAGAATAACTGTACTCAAAACAGATGACAAAGAGAAATAACTTTTAAAATACACGTATGTTGGTTCTAAAAACTGATCTTTTTGAAAAACAGAAAATGACTTGCCAAAATAAATTCTGCATGATATAGAGATAGAAGATGCTACAGCTCCCTCACTAGTCACACTACAGCTATTTTTCCAAGGAAATGAATCCTACGACTCTGAATAGCTCCCTTTGTAAGGTAGAAAATTAAAATGCTTCACTGGCAAATAGCCCCACAAAATAGGGCAAATCTTTCTGTAAGTCAATAGGCAGCACAGCAGTAAAAGACAGCCTTAAGCAATTTTACATTAAGAGCAACCTACTTATGACAAGTTACATTAATTTCAATGGCGACAAAAACAGACAAGAGCATCTACCACAATAATGCATTAGTTTAAAAAAACACAGAAAATGGGGAGAACCTCAGACATTTGAAATACTGTAAGTACCATGAATTACAGATTAAGACCTCATATAATCAGGGCATGTGCATCTTATTCATTGACTAAAACCTAACAGATATAGGAATCTGATAGCTTAATGGCTTCATACTTAAGTCTAAACAGACTTCAAACTAATTGTGCCCCCTCTTGCCATCTGTTCATTGATGGCACTTAATAACTAAATGCACTACTATGGTGCAAATTATTTTAAAAGATAATTTATAATATAATATTACTCAAATTTGTTACAATAAAGCAATACACAAGCTTTCTAACATCTGCACAGCAAAAAATGGCTAGAGTGATTTGAATTCTAACCTACAGTATCCTACTTACCTTTGTAAATAAATGGTATTGGTTGAATAAAATTATATTCTCAGCCAAAACCCTCCAATAAGAACATTATCATTCTTTTTCCCTTGCTTTTTAAAAACTTCAAATACCAAAGCCTCATAGATTTGAAAAACTGCATCAATCTCTGTATTGTTCATTATAAAATGGAAAAGATATTAAGCATGTTTTACAAATAAAACAAGCATAATGCTACAGTCTCAATTTATTTTAACACTCGTAGTATAACAAGGGTATTAACTGGAGTACATCAGTGGACAACAGTATGGGTTAACTCTGTCTGATTTATTCTAAGTATTTAAGCACCTCAAGTAATATGGGCATGATCAAGAAGATGTTTAAGTCAGCCCTTGGGTCTGGTTGCTGCAGAGTGAAGAGTTCCTGATGAGTGAGAATACAGACAGGCCCACAGGCACAAGGTACCCTAAGGAGCTAAAGGGGTTGATCTGGGACAGTGACTAAGCAGTGTTTTATTTGGAGTGAAGCAGCTCACTCATGGTTTTGGTTTTGGGTCTAACTGGAGATTTGGGTTGTAGTTGTAGGGGCAGTCAGGAGGCCATGAAGCACTGGAGCACTCCACTGAGCATCCTGCACTGAGCAGTGACTATATCAAGGCTGGGGGAAGGAATAGAGAAAGAACAAGGCTGGGATAGCTTGAGCCAGGACAAAAGGATGGAAGTTTTAGCCAGAGGCGAAGGCTGCATTTGGGCCAGGAGCCCAGAGAGACAGAGACTGAAGGGGCAAGGCTAGAACAAGTCAATTAGAGCCAAAAGCCTCAGCCAAAAGAAAGGGACTTAAGTAATAGAAGTCAAAGCCTAAACAAAAGGGACAAGAATCCTAGGGGCCAAATTACCTAAATAACAGAGATTGAGTGACACCTGCAAGGTATGGGCATGGTTATAGGGGGGGCTGGCTGCCTCAGTTAAGGTCCTTCAGGCAAGCAGGGCCAGGCCACAACCCAAGCTGACAGGGTCTAGAGCAGGGAACTGCGTCAGAGGGCGAGCAAGGCCAAGTGGACTGGCCTGAGTGGAGTTGAGTACCCAAGACTACATTCCAGTTCTCCAGAGGCAGCATCCTGGACTGTGTAACAGCAACAAAGGTGTGGGACGTAAGTATGAAGCAGTAGCCTTGGGAGACCAGTGAAAAGTGGTGCAGGGTAAATCTGACCACCAGGGGGTGACATAGCCACCCTCTGGGGCTGTACCTGCTACACTGCATAAACACAACACTGGTCTCAATTTTTTGCCTCCCTCTTACACTGTAGCAGCCTTGGCTATAGTACATACTGGTTAAAGTGCATAAACCACTTAAAGGCACAGAAAAAACTCTTTACCTTCCCTGTCTACTTTGTAATGTAACTGTATTCCACTTAACCACGTAATCAGTGAAGCTAAGTAGGTTCTATGGATTTCAAGGCTTTTAAAGCAGCCTTGAATTGCCCTGGCTCTCTTAACCCCCACTGCCTAGGATCTTTTCAGCCCAAAATGGAAATACTAAAATTAGGTACAGTGGGTGCCTTGGGATACTGTCATATTTGGTGTTAAGTCCTGCTTTATTTAACATCTTCAGTAATGACCTGGAAAAGGCCACTGAGTATATTATGAAGGTTCTAGCTGCAGCTCCACAGTTATGACTGAACTGTTCTTTGCATTTAAAGCGAAGTGTAACAGGCTTTAGGGCCAAAATGCACATTGAAAGACCATTTAATTGAGTTAAAATATATCAGAATCATCGGGAGAGAGGAAAATGAGGCTTCCTAGGGAACAGATAGTATCTAGGAAAGGAAGGTATTGAAAAACCAGGATGTTTTTCCTCTTAAGAACCTGGGATGAGGAGCCTTGTAGCATGATTTTAGCAGTAATCCCTTCTCTCCGAGCTGGCCTTGACAGGTATTTTTTTTTTTTTTTTTTTTTTTTTTTACTTTATCAGATTATCATGCAAGGGAAATGATCAGGTGCCTAGGCAGGTGACTTTAAAGCGGGCTCAAAATCCAGTCTCAAGGAGCTGGCAGTAAGCAAGGAAGGGAGACTTCTGACATTCCTCTGCTAGGGTGTTTTGAGTTATAACGATGCACACTCCACAAAAGCTAAGGGTTTCTTAACTAAGGAGAAGGAATCTGTCTGTATTTGCAAAATGGACTAAATAGAATAGAACCCAGGTAAGGCTTTCAAAGCTCTAGTGTGTGAGTGGAGTATGCCAGGAGCTGAAAGAGAAACTGGAGCATGCTATTTTTGCAGGACTAACTTAGACCAGGGGTTGGCAAACTACAGGTTGCGGGCTGCATCCAGGCCGCAGAGACATCTAATCCAGCTCACAGAGCTAGGGGTTTGGCAGCAGGGGCTTTGCTCATGTTGCACTGAACCATGCTGAAGCCAGGCAGTGGGGAAATGCAACAATGGCAGGATCCTAGCACAGGCCTATTGTGGACCCGAGCTGGGCCATTCTGACCCGCAAGACAAGGTTGCCAACTGCTATCTAGACCATCAGGGACAATCTGAGGTGGCAAGTGCCACGACAATTCATTTTTTCTTATGTACTGATGGTACACCATGAACCAGATCATGTTCTATCTCTATGCATAGTTAGTACAGCTTCTGGAGTGAGTTCAGGACTGCTTCTGGGGCATAAGCCTCACTCACTCAGCACATGCCTGAGCTCACAAATTAAGTGCCAGAGATGGATAGGGGCCAGGCTGGTGTGGCTCAGGAGTGCACTCTCCAGACATAAGAGGTGGTTCCTGGGAAAAAAAATAGAACAGAAGGATGTTGAAAAGATTGGAAAAAACAAAGGGAGACTAAAATTGGCAAGTAATAATTTTTTTTTTTTTTAAACAACTATTGATATCAACCTACTTCACTGGGGAAAAAAAATCACACCAAGACATTGTGGAAACATCTAACCACCTGAAAGAAATCCTGCATAAGAGGTCACAGTGCTAATTGAGATGCTGGCCATGCCATGTCAGAATCACTGTAAAAAAGATCCACTGTAGCAAAACTACCAGTTGCCCTCAGATAGATATGAGCCAAACTAAAGACACTGAAAAATTAAGACTATTCAACAAAGAAGCTGTGAAAGCAACTTTACCTAACCACTCAGCCACCAAGCTTGAGAAAGCTTAAAAACTAACATGTACAATCCTGCTATAAACAGCCAAAAATTGCAGACCAGTTTGTACAGCACTCTGAAACTCTGGTTGATAACAAAAGGACAGTGTTAACCAACTATAAGAAGTCTCCTAACACCATAACCCTAGAAAATCTGAGAAAGGCTCAGAGAGAAATGCAGAAGGAGACCAAGAAGTGTGCCCAAGATTTTTGGCTGAAACTCTGTGATGATATTCAGAAAGCAGCTGACACAGGTGATAACCACAGAATGTAAAAAGGCTTCAAACGAGCAATTGGTCAAGAAGAAAACAGCTCCATTGAAAGACTTAAATGGAAATATCATTACTGATAAATAAAAACAACTTGAGTGTTGGATTGAACATTACAGAATTATATGCTCCAGTGAGACTGAAATTAAACATGAAGAACTCAAATAGTTACCACAGTTTAAAGTTATATTGGATTAGACAATGAGCCTATATTACAAAATTCACCGAAAGCCATTAAATCGATTCCTGAGAACAAGCCATCCAGCAGCAACTGTTTGCCTGCTGAAATCTACAAATTTGCCAACAACTAAATTACTTGGAAAGCTGTATGAAGTTATGCTGCTGTGTTGGAAAGAGCAAGCAGTATCACAAGATTTCAAAGATGTTCAGTTTTTATACAAAAAGAAAAGGAAGAGAAGTGACTGTGACAACTATAGAGGTATCTATCCCTGTTAAACCTTGTTGGAGAAGCTGTTACTTGTATTATATTCCCTAGGCTGCTATCTCTAGGTGAAAAACTATCCTGAAATTCAATTTGGTCTTTACTCAGGATGCTCCACTATTGATGTAATATTTTTGGTCAGGCACCTGCAAGAGAGATATAGAAAAATAACTAATACCACTATACATAGCCTTCATCAATCTGATGAAGACCTTCAATACAGTCAACAGATAGGGCCTTTTTACTGTTCTGAAAGAACTGGGTTGTCTCCCCAAAATGTTGAACATCATTCGCTCATTACATCAAGGTATGAAAGCAACTACAGTGTATGAAAACAAAGAATCAAATGCCTTTGATCAACAATGGGGGGTGTCTTAGCCCCTATACTTTTTAATTTACTCTTTGTTCCTGCTTCTTCATGAATTCAAGGACAACAATGATGGCATTTAACTTCAAATCAGACTAAATGGAAGTTTGTTCAACACTGAAAGATTTAGAGTGAAAACCAAAGTAAAAGAACTGGTTCTGAAAGATTTCCTGTTTGCAGATGACTCAACCTTGGTTTCCCATGGTGAATCTTCCCTACAAAATCTCTTGGGCAGATTTTCCGAATCACGCAAGAGCTTCAAGATTACAATTTGTCTCAATAAGACTGTGATCATGTACCAAGGGGTGAAAGAACCAATACCTGACTTCATTATAGAGAATAAAACTCCTGGTGCAGTTGACAGTTTTTGCTACTTGGGTTCTATAATCAGCAGGAATCTTGACCTTCAGGCTGAACTAACAGAAGCGGAAAAGCAGCTAAAAATCTTGGGCTATTACAGAAATGTGCATAGAATAATAGCAAGCTATCAGCTACGGTGAAGATACGAATCTATGAGACTTGTGTGCTGTCATGCTAGCTTTATAGTTCAGAAATATGGACTACATATACCATGCATATCAAGAAACTGGACAGCTTCCACAAGAGATGCCTGCACAAGATCCTGAGAAATAAAGTGGGAAGACAGACTACCAAACAAAGAGGTACCAGAACACACAAAACTGACACACTTAAAAACCACTTTCAAGAAGAAAAGGTTAAAATGGATCGGCCGTGTCAGGAGAACGGGAGAAGAGTATATTCCCAAGAACATGTTTTATAGTGAGATCCGAGACGTCTCTAGAAAGTGGGGTCACGCTCTATGGCAGTACCACAATGTGTGCAAAAATTATATGAGGTCATTCAACATCAACACAAATCTGGGAGGAATGCACAGAATCCTGTCTGATCTGGAGGGAACATCTGGCACTGAGTGCAGCTCAATATGAAGCAGCTTTGATCCAGAGGATGGAAGCAAAGTGAGAAAGAAGAAAGCAGCATGCTGTAAATTTGGATTCCAACATAGACAACATATGAATCTATGAAACTCTTAACAAGCCGTATCATTCTTGAATTGGGCTTGTCAGCCACAAATGGTTTGATAAGCCATCTGACTAGATCTCTTGCGTGTACACCATGATCCAGAGGATCGATGGTTGCCTACTACAATAGCTAAGTGTTACCAACAGAACACGCCACAATCTAGCTAGAGAAATTTAAAGGTTCATGCAATACACGAATGTGTGTTCCCAAAATCTTCTTTACATATTTAATGCTGTTACTGCAGATGCCTTTTTGAAAATGATTGTAACAAGGAACCCTAGCCCTGTTTCTAGAAAGCAGGGTGGCCCCTTTAAGAGCAGAATCTCCAGGGCACAGCCTGCCAGCAGAACAGGGGTTAAAGGGTAGCCCCTGCAGGCTGGTCAGCTGACTGGGGCTGTCACATGACCGAGAGAGATTTCAGGCCAGAGCTATATAAACTCTGGGTTGAGGCGGGACGGGGAAGAGAGCAGCCAGCCAGCCCAGGTTGAGGCAGAGTGTGGGCTCCTGAATGCCCAAAAGAAAACAGCTCTACAGGCCAGGATACAGGGCAGAGTGACCTGGAGAGAAGGAGCCGCAGGGTAAGCAGGCACGCTGCCTCTATTTTTTCTTTGTTATAGCCAGGTGCTTAGGCTAGGGAAAGACATTCAAAAAGCCTGACCCTGAATTGATTTTATCTTTGCAGGTTATAACCAGCCTAGCCTCAATCACTCTGTAACTGCACAGGCATCCCAGACATGCAGGCACACGCCTGCAGTGGCTTAGGCTAGAAGCTGGAGGGCACTAGAGCAGCCCTCCCTACCTTCCACAGCACTGAGCTGGGGAGAGGTATGGCCAGGTCCTTGCAGGACGCTCTGATCAGCCCAGCAGGGAATTGATAACGGTGTTTATCACTCCTAACTCAGTGTTTATCACCCATTAAAAAAACAACAGAGGGACATTACCAACTACCTGTTGATTCTACTCGTGACTCACCATAGACTATAGCCAGCATGTGGTCTGCTAGCTAATACACAGACACTTCTCCACAAGACAAAGGGGAGGGGGGAATTCCTGCTTAGCAGGGAATGGGGAGCGGGGAGCAACCACAGTCTCTGCCAGAGCTGCAGCCAGGGAGCAGAGAAGAGGGCCCAGCCCTGCTGTGGAGCAAAGAGCCCTGCCCAGCCCAGAGAGCATGCTGGATACTGGGGGTGTCTGGTTTATCTTAAACCAGCAAGGGGTCTGAGACAGACGTTACATAAACCGGTTTGACCCATATTGGTTAAGTCTGATACTACATTCAACCATGTTTATCTCAAACTGATTTCAGCCATTTTCAACCTGGTTTATGTGCAATGAACATCTGTTCTGTTACAGGTTTAAACCAGTTTCTAATCACATAAACTGGTTTGTGTGATGTCTGTCCCTAGCTTTAGTGTTTATGTTGTAGTTTAAACTAGAGGTTTGGGATGAGGCTGAAAGGGAGGTTTGGAGGCTTCATTAGTGCCCAGAGGCACACAACTGCCTTGAGCACTGCCAGGCACAGAAAGGGGCCAGAGAGCCCAGAACCAGAGGTCCACAGCAGACAGGGGCCAGGTACCCAGCAATAGGAAAGGAGAGAGTGGAGCTAATGCCTCAAAGCTAGGTCTAACACAGTGGGCCTAGGCTAGATGGCCTAGCCACATTAAAGGTGTAGTGGCTGAATAAGCCAAGGCCCCAACAGAGGTGATAACAGTCATGTCACATCTGCGAGGCATGGGGCATGGTGTGGGGGTGGTATGGAGCCGTGCAATTAGTCCTTAGGGCAGGAGCTCCCCACTGTGGGGTGTTCTTTGGAGCGAAGACCAGACCTGGGAAGCCCTGGGGCAGCCTCCCCTTTGAGAACCAAAAGAAACATCAAGACATAGCAGGAAAGTAAAGGGGAGACTCTTCCCAGAAGTGGACTGAAATAAAGGGGACTCTAGGGTGCCTCCAGGGGTTTGCAACTGCCCTGAGGATGGTGCCCTGTTACAGAAAAATACAAACATGATTCTAAGGTAAGGTAAATATAACTCATACAAAAAAAGCAATGAGAAAGCAGGTATTCTACAAACCAGAATCTACCCTGCCTCCCTTTTCCCGCCCCTCCCCCCCAAAAAAAACCTTAAACAAGAAAAAAAATAAGGAAGGGTAAAGAAAGAATTGTAGAATATAAAAGTAGAACTAAGAGAAAAAGATGGTAGAGAAGAAACACTTGAAATGAAACTGTATGAAAGAAGTAGAGGATGAAAACCAGAGACAGGAAGAATAAAAGGAAAGAGGGTCAAACTAATTTCTTGATTTTTAAGGTTGACGTTGAGTTTCCTTTGTCTACCAAACAGCCAACTAGTAACCACAGGAATGAAAACTTCCTCTTACCATTTAGGAATCCTCTCTTTTGAAAGTCCTTCTGAGAGACACACATTAAAAGTTAAAACTCCTGCAAGCAATTTTTTTTTTTACATTAACCAAAACAGCTGTCTCAACTGACCAGCACAGAACATGAAACAACTTAACTATTGTTCTATTTCAATCTGCCACATGTGCCCCTTATGTAATATAAAAACATGTATTATTAAATATGTTAAAAGAAAACAAACAAGTACTGTCAACCACCCAAGATGATCACTGCCAACTGTATACCACAGTTTTACATATAACATTTTCAGCCAAAATGACCAACTACAAGCTGCTCTTGGTTATTTTTCTACAAACTGTCTTGCTTTATTTTTAAGCTTGTTTCTTTCACATTCAGAAGTTTTATAGAGAGACAGTTAAAGACTGCATGCTAAAATAAAGTTGTTTATATGCAAACAAATTGAGAATTTTAAAATAATACTAAACTATATGACAGAATGAAATTCAGGTTTGTTTTCATAAAAGTCTTACAAAATCTAATATTTTACTTGCAAAATCATAATTCAGCATTAATTTCCTTGCCAGCAATCTCTTGGTCTGAAGTCTTTCCTGAGTAAGAGAGACTTCTGAATAAGCATCTGACTTTCAAAGCAGAAACCATCCTCAATCAGTGGTTGGTAAGTACCCAGCCTGCAGTGGATTTAAAGTTTCAGTCAAGTTTCACTTAAGATTTGTACCTTGTGAGGTTTCTTTTTTGTTTGTTTTTTAATTTTAGCAGTTCACACTGTTACTTTTCACAAGAGTGGCAACCAAGTACAGAAAGAACCAATAAGAGCCAGGACCAAGTTCTTACTTACTTAAAACTTTAGGAACTAGTTTTGAAAAGATTTCCAAGACAGCCATTTACACTAAAATGAACTGGGTTTGCATGAGCGCACACAGCAGTGCACAAGAACACAATCCCTGATTTGGTCCACATTGTAGTAGTGCTAGTGATGTTGTAGAAAATACTGGAGAGGCAAGAATTTTTGTGGGCTGGATTTTTTTCTTAGACCAAGTATATACTAGGGAGAAATCTTAGACAAGTTTTTGGGTACAAGGTGAACTATGGAAGGGTACCTTGTACCTGAAAGTTTAAGGTCTCTCCTCAGCTATACAATTGGTCCAAGAAAAGATATCACCCCCCAAAACACTCCTGGCCCCTCTCCTGATTTTGGAAATTCCACTGATAAAGAAGGTATTTTTGTAAGAGAGAGAGTTTAATATAACTATGAAAGTTTCCATACTTGGTCATTATCACAAACAGTTGTATTTAGAAACCTGTGAAGGACAATTACTTGAAATTCCTAGTACAGGGGTGCCAAACATATATGGCCTGCAGGCCACATTTGGCCTGCAGAGCAGCTCCATGCAGCCTACCAGGCTGCCAGTGGGCATGAGATTTTGAAGGTGTGGTTAGAGGCAGGAGAAGAATCTAGTACGCTGGTGGACATGGCTATTTGTGGCAGGCAAGCAAATGAGGGCTGTGTAATAAAGCCCTTGCTTGCCCTGTGGCCACCTGGCCTGCCACTGCTTATATGCCTCTGCCAGGGCAAACACTTGCCTGGCCTGTGGCTGTTTGCCCCACTGCTACCACCACAGCCCTGGGCTGGCTCTGCAGTCATGGACACAAGGTGAATTGCCACTCCTGTCGTAGAGGAAATGAAAACTAGAGAAGTTTGTCCTTGAGCAACTGGACTAGAACCCCCCCAAAAGGCTGAAAAAGGTGAGTCAGATCTTGACAGGCACTAGGATGACTTCTGAAAAAAGATGAAGTAATCAAGGGACCTGAACTCTGGTTAATATATCATTAAAATTATTTCACAAAAATGGACTATCAACAACTTTCCTGTCACAAACTGACCATCACAGACCACTGGCCTCAAGAAAAATAAGGAACATGTGAAGTCAAATGGCATTGGCTAGAATTAGAAATGGATCCACTATGTTGCAAAATTCAAATAGTATTAAAAGTTCATGGAAACAAGCACTTCTAATTAAAACAAATCAAAATAACATAACTTTTACACACCACAGTGAAAAATCTCTATCAAAATTGTCTGGACTCATTAGGCCTTGATCTACCTGGAGAGAACAAATATTGGGCTAAACATAATTATTTTCTCTAACAGAAAGAGAATTAAAATCCCTGAAAATCCTAGGGCAAGCAGTAATTTTTCCTGATTGAATGAAGTTGCAATGCTGTGGTCCTTTGTTTCTTTCTTCCTAGGAAGCCAAATGATGAATGAAAGATTGTAACCCAAATCTGTAACACTGTTCTCTCTAGAAGTGCATTTCTTAGGGGTGTGCGGAGGGGAATGGAAAAGACCTAGGTACGTGCTTTCTTTTAGATTTCTTTTTTCTCCCACCACAATGCACAAAAACATTTTATTGGAGGCTTACAGTAACTGCATCAAGAGTGGCAAGGTAGCCCTCAATCTACTGGTCTATTTACCCACATAGCTATAAGGACTGTTGTTTCCCCCAACTACTGCTTTGCTGTTACCCTTGAAGAGATGCAGCAATGGGTTTGTTATTGTTAAACAGATATTTTATAGAATCAGAGGATGATAGATAACAATAGCAGAGAGCCGAGCCTTAGGACTTATACTCTCAAATTAAATAAAATGACTAATGCTGGCAAGTTTCATGAGCTAACAGTTAAGAACAAATGTGGAATGACTTCAAAATATAAAAGCAGAGATGAGTAAGAAATAGTGAAATCTGTATTATGCAGAACTCTGAGGAAGAAGAGGAGATAAATTATTATGTAGGTTAATACAGAGATGAAGAAACACAAAAGCATAACATAGATTGAAACGCAAAGGAACTGTCAGAGACTGAAAGGAAGAGGAAAAAGAAAAAACCCAACACTCCATTATGGACACTGACCTGGGTTAACAGAGCACTACTGATGATGAATATTTGTCTTTATGTATATTTAAAATGTTAAATATGTTAAGTTGGATTCATTAATAAATTAAAAAATGGCTAACACTAGCACATTGCTGTGTCTTCTGAAGACTTTTCTCGAAAGATCTGTATAACAGACAGCAGAAAAAACAGAACAAAATACAAAAACTACAACGGAAAAAACAAACAAATTACCCACCCTGCCATGAAGAGACAGAGAAGACAGATCTGAAGAAACCTACCTCAAAAAGAGATGAGATACTTGGGAATGAGCAAGTCAGTTCCCTGAACAGCTCCCCTAAAGCTAGTACACTCTAAAGCAAGAGATAATAGTGTAAAAAATAAATAAATAAATAAATAAATAAATAAAGAGCAGCTTCCATGCTCGGAAGATAAGGAGCTACAGCTTAGTAGCAATGGATTGTGGACCACCAGTTTTATAGGAAAGAGAAAACTTCCTTCAAGCTTTGTAGTGGGTGTCTAACATGTTATCTAAAGGTGTTGATTTAATACTGCAGAGATTACAGGGTCAAGTAGAGATATCCAAGACAGCACCTGAAACTAGCTACCCTGGATAACAGGAGCATTCTAGCTGCAGCAGCACATGACTGAGATAACCACTTCATGTATTTACTCAGTTTCTTTGACTACCTGTCCTGCAACAGGTAAACTGGTTTCGGTAACTGAGGTACAAGTTTTGAGCAGTGCAGAATGGTGATGCATACTAAAACATCTACATCTCTAATATACTGATGCTGCTGTGTTAAATTTTTTGAGAAATAATAAACCATTCAAATACATAACGCATTTTTGAGCATGACTAGAGTACTGTCATGGATGGGTACAGAGTGTTCAAGAAGGACAGGCAGGGGAGAAGAGGAGGAGGAGTCGTGTTTCATGGAAAAGAACTGTATGATTGCTCAGAGCTGCAGTATGGAATTGGACATGGGCCCACTGAAAGTCTCTGGGTTAGGGTCAGAGGGGAAAGCAACAAGGGTGATGTTTTGATGGGTGTCTGCTATAGACTACCACACCAGGTAGATAAGGTAGCAACAAGAGGACGGTCAGGGAAAGTGTGGGTCCTTACTGAATGGGGGAGGCAACCTAGCAACAGATGATGAGAAAAATGCTGAAGTACTCAATACCTCAGTCTTCACAGGCAAGGTCAGCTCCCAGATTACTACACTGAGTGGCAGAGTTTGGGGAGAAGGTGAGCAGCCCTCAGTGGTGAAAGAACAGGTTAGGGCAGCAGTTTTCAAACCTTTTGAGCTGAGCCCCCCTATGAGATGCAATTTTGTTCGTGCCCCACCCCAGAGGAGCAGCGCAGCCAAGCACAGGGCACCCCTCATCCTAGCAGCCGCTGTGGCTCGGCTCAGCGGGGTAGGCACCACCCAACACAGCTCCAGCGTTTCCTACCTTGGCCCCGCTATGGTAACAGGCTACACGCCCACCACACTGGGCTCCAGGAAGAACAGCAGCAAGCTGGCAGAGCCTGCCCAGGGCTTCCCACCCACACATCCCCTGTCAGGCTGCAGCAACACCAGCTCCTTGCAAACTATGTTGTGCCCCCTGCAATGTTCCTTCACGTCCCCCAGGGGGTGCACCCCACAGTTTAAAAACCCCTGGGGTTAGGGACTATTTAGAAAAGCTGGATGTGTACAAGTCCATGGGGCCAGATGCAATGCATCTGAGGGTGCTGAGGGAGTTGGCTGATGTGATTGCAGAGCTGCTGGTCATTATCTTTGAAAGCTCATGGCAATTGGGGGAGGTCCCAGATGATTCGAAAAGGGCAAATATAGTACAAGTCTTCAAGAAAGGGAAGAAGGAGGATCTGAGGAAATACAGGCCAGTCAACTTGTGTCCAGTTTTGGGCTCCCTGCTGTTAGCAGTGAGTTGTGGCTTTGTCCATGCATGCATAGGATGACTAAAGGTTAGAAGTCCCTGGAATCTTTAAACTTCTGACCTTGATGATGCTCTGACCTATTTATCAGCAAGGGACAGGCGCAATTAATACTAATTATATAACCAAGTTTTGGCACAAAAATGTTACTACTGTAGAAGAGCTTACCTGAGGTAACTGGACACCTGAGTGTTCAAAGGAATGATTGACACTTGATGGACATGTGGTTCTGTATGGTAATTGGTCAAACCAAATGACTGACAGGTGGCGTGATGTGGTATGGATAAAACTAGTGTGAAGGAGTGCCTCAGTGTGCAAGTGCATTTGATGGGAAACGTGTATTCAAGTGGTGGCTCCGGTTGTGTGCAACTGTGATCATGTCTACTGGAGTTACGGTGCACAAGTTGTGACTAGAAGTGTGAAGCATGAGTGGACAGAAACAGAGCCATGGGAGATCATTCCCAGAAAGAAGAGTTGTGACCCCTGGTTTATTCAATTTCAGCCTGAAGTCTTCTCTAATCTTCTCATCACTACAATCAGTTGGTAATGTATAGTCCCTTCTTGGGTTTGTGAAGGCCTGAGTACCTCCACAGGGAAAAAGAACATAAGTCTTCACTGATAAGACAGCAGCTGTCAGTGCTATGAGGTATTACTGACAGGTTACCATCCTGTAGTGAGAGCGGGAGAGAAGTTATTGCTCTCTATTGTTTGTTAATCCTATCCTGTACATATCTATGTATACTATGCCAGTCACTGCTATTTCCTTTTGTTTATTAGTTTTTCTTAAATATAGTCTTGTTGTTTGATTCTTAATCTTGTTTAGTGTGTTTTTGATTCACATACCGTAGGTGGGGCTGGGCTGCAAGCCTATACCTCTTGCCATGTACCTTTTTAAACCCACCACCTGACCTTGGGAACACTAGCAGAGGCCTAACACCCCTCTGGTCTTAATTATGAGTCCCTCCCACAGGACAGCACCACTATATAAAGTATGTACAGGTTGGATGAATGAGTTGTAAGGTGGATAGAAAACGGGCAGGATCATCAGACTCAGAGGGTAGTTGTCAAAGGGTCGATGTTTAGTTGGCGGCTAGTATCAAGTGGAGTGCCCCAGGTGTCGCTCCCAGGGCTGTTTTTGTTCAATATCTTCACCAATAACCTATCCCCATCTGCCCAGCAGCTGCTCCCACAGCATGCAACGTGGAGCTGAGCCCCAAGCACTCCCGCCCAAGGGAACCCATGCTCCCAGCCCCAGCCAGCACATGCAGCTTCCTGACAGGGCTGCTGCCATAGTCACCCAGGTACTGCTCAGCTCCCCCTGGCTCCAGCATCTCTTCCTTATCCTCCTTCTGCCCCTGCTGTGCCATAACATGGAGAAGCTACAGAGATGCATGCCAAGCAGTAGACAACCAGCCAGGCGGGGGATAAGCTATGGGTGGCTCTCACCTCAGTAGCCACACCGGGAGCAGCTCTGCCAAGAAACTGTGGACACTGGCTGGTGCTGGGACCATGGTGAGCACAGGCGGAAGTGCAGTGTGCAGGCAGAAGTGCTGGTCCGGCCAGGTTGCAGCCCCACACCCTGCTGTGGGCACCAATATCTGAGGGATATGTTCCCCCCGGCCCCCAACGCATCGCCTGTGCCCACACACCCACCCAGTTCCCCACACATTGAGGGACTGGGGCCTAGGGGCAGCAGGTCAGGAGTGAGGGGCACCAGGCAGGCCTGGGGTTAGGGGGGCAGGGGAGGGGACTGCAGGTCAGGAGTGAGTGAGGGGCACTGGTGGGGACTGGGGAGGCTGCAGATCAGGAGGGGCACAGGTGGGGGGACTGTGGGTTTGGGAGCGAGGAGCAACGGCATGGGCAGAGACAGGGCACCAGCATAATCAGGGCTGCTCAGCACCAAAAAGCAGCAGGAGGGAGACCCGCAGCTGGACCCATGTCCTGGTGAGGGAAGGGGCAAGGGGAGCTCTGATTTTTTTTTTTTTAAATCATAGAAAATCAAACACCAAAATATATAGGTATTTAGAACGTATGTTATTATAGTGACCGAGGCACCAGTAAGCTTCCAAATTGCTTTAAAATTGTAAATATATCAATAAAATGTGTTCAACTGATATGCATATAGTGGCATTTCATTTTAATCATGGAAAAACATGGATTTTAGAGGTTTTAATCAGAGAATTTGGGATTTTTAAACACAGAAAACCAGGACCCCTGGATTAGGCTGCTCGCTGTTTTCCTCTTAGGCTATGGGTACTAGTCCCCCTTGCCCCTCCCTCTTTCCCCTCCCCTTTGCTCCTCCCCCCACCTGCCCTCCAACCTTCTGATTCCTGCTGGGCCACTGCATGACTTTTATTCCCCCCATGGTTTCCCCCCTTCCATTTAACCTTTCACATCCCTAATTTATACCGTAACATGTTTTAAATTTGGATTTTAAACCAGTTTATTTTTGCTTTTTCAAAATAAAATTTAAAATGCAACATTTTAAAAACCTGATTAAAAATACAAGTTATCCATCACTCTGTACACCCAGCCTTTGATGTAAGATTGTTCAAAAAACAAATCATTTTTGTGTTTTAAAATAGTCCTTGAACATAATGTTCCTTTATCTTTTGTTCTTTTTATAAGTGTATAAATTTTTTAAAAACCTAACATTCTTTAAATGTTTTCTAATATCTATGGAGATTGTAAGCCCTTCAGAGCAGGGTCAAGACTTGTGATCCACTTGTACAGTACCTAATGGAGCCCTGATCATTAGGAACCCTGGGTCCTATCCACTACCATAACACAAACAGCAGTTGTATTACTCTCCATACTCCATTAGAGTTCATACTGCTCTATTCACTTGCAGGTGAAAGACCTCCCTCCATTTTCAAGTACTGCTGCAGTATGGGAAAGCTGGTATTTCACATCCAGAAGCCCTAAGGTTTAAAGCAGGGGTCAACAACCTACAGTTCATAGACCAGATCTAGCTCATACAGCCATTTTATTGAGTCTGTGAAGCCAAGCAGAGCTTCTGTGGCACTTAAGCAGCAGGAGACTAGGATGCACTGGATGTTGTTCAGAAATGGTGGCATCAGCACTGTCAGAGGAGAGCTATGACAGTGTGGAAGTGGCCTGCACATGGAGCTAAATTCCATTCAAGAAGTACCCCACACCACAAAACACTGACAACTCATGGTTTAAAGTATTCCCTTCCATCAAGCACCCATAAGGTTTTAAGACAAGAAAGTGGCAGTATTTAGGATTTATGGAAGAGTTTTCTCAACAGTTTTCAAGAAAGGTCGGACACAGTATAGCCAAAACTCTTCCCTAGTTGTCTACCACTGAGCCAGCTGGAAAAGAATCCATTATTGTATTAAGACAAATGTCCTGCTTAGGAGTGCGGTTTAGAGTAAAGATCAACCCCTTGGAATGCATAGCCCAGGAGGCCTTCACAACTGCTTCAACTGAGCACCTGAAGTGGCTTCTTCTGATTTAATGGAGGACATAGAACTTTTATAAATATTGTGCTACTTAACCACTCTAAATGTATAAAATTAGTGCACTCATGAGAGAGATTAAAGGCCTGATTCTGTAACTAAACCTCAAACCGACGGCCACTATAACATGTAACTTCACATCAGTGAGTACTCTACTGGTAACAACGAGACTAGGGTAACCCAGTCTTCAGGCAGACCTGAGCAACAAATAGGGATTTACCCCAGAAGAATGAAAAATGAAAAGCAAGGACCAACAAGACGAGTATGAGCAGAAGATATGTAATAGAACTAAAGGAAAAGAAGCAATTCCAGATAGGGTGCGAGGAAAAATACAGAAACAAGTTTCAGCACTGGACCAAGGACAGACCCCTGGGGAAGCCCACTTGATACCTCCTTCCAAGTAAACAGAGATTACATGCATTATTTGGATACTAATCTAATTAACTGGATTAGTTACTGGAAGTAACTTGAAAACCAAAGCATCTCCACCCCACTAAGTCATAGAATTTGTGTAACCTGGCATAATACACTCTTACTCAGATTTCCCAGTAAAAAAAACAGGGGTAAAATGTCTATGTCTCAAGCACCTCTTGCAGGTTAAGTCTGTCTTTTGGGCAAAAATGATTAACAACTCAGGAAAGTCCTGCTTTGAACAGGTTGAAAAGTAGTCACAGAATCTCATAAAAGTAGGGTTGGAAGCAACCTCCAGAGATAATTTAGTCCAAACCTACTGCCTGAAACAGGATCATCTGTATCTAAACTATTCTACATATATAAATCCATTGTTTAACCCAATGGTACTCGCCCCTTTTGCCCCCACACTGGATGGGTAGTACTGAATGGGAAGGTCAGTGGGCCAAATCTGGTGGGCATGATATGACCTGATTCAGCTACAAGGACCCAGCCCCTGACCCCAGCCTAACTGCACAGTGGTGTAGGGACATGGCCACAGTCTCAGCCCAAATGCCCAGAGCTTGGGAATGAGGCATCAGGGCAGGGGTATCAGTATTGTCACTGCTCCCCGCTTTCAGTTTCCTGACCTTTGGGGAGCCCTGCAGGCTGGATGCCAGGCAGATCTGATCCACGGGCCAAAGGTTGAGCACCCCTGATCTAACCTATTAGCAAGACCACACAGTCAACCTTGACACAACCACAAGACTTAACAACCTGACCTGCCACAGGTAAAGCTGAGGAATAATGGCAGCCAACAGCTTCCTGCTGCAAAGCTTGTTAAAGTATGCTTGAGAGATTCAAAAAAAGGGGCTATGCCCCTCCCCCTGCCCACTACAGAGGAAGCAAAAACAAAAAAAACAAAAACCCAACAAAAACAACCACAAACCCACTAAATGTACCAATTCCTTCCTGACCCCAAATATTGTAATTGGTCCAACTCTGAGCAGACTCTCTAACCACAAATTTCTAGGTTTAAATCCAGGAAAAGCACTGGCACAACTCAGTTAAAATTCCTGGTGTTGGCTACAACCAACACCCAAAGCTTCTGAGGAAGGTGAAGAAAGCTGACATGTAGCATCAGGAGGGGAAAAAAAATTCTTCCTGGCTCTGTGACAATCAGAAAAGCCCAGAAGCCTGGGAAATCCCCACAGTAAAACACAGGTGTTGCTACACCTAGATCATCCCTGACCACTGGCTGTCCAACCTCTTCTTGAACATTATCAATACTGGAGAGTCCACAACTTTCCTAGACAGTCTATTCCACTCCCTCACTGTTCTCACATAAAGAAGGTTTTTTCTGATATCCAATCTAAACCTGCTTTGCTGCCACATCAAGCCATTGGTCCACATCCTGCTCTCTGGAGCACAAAGAAAAGGTCTTCTACCATTTTCTATATAACAGCCCTTCAAATATTTGAAAGCTACTATAATGTCCCCCTTAAGCGCATTCTCTGCAAGTTGAACATACCTAATTCCTTTAGCCTCTCCTCAAAGTACTCCCCTTCCAAGCCCTTTTATCATTCACCTCTGGACTCTTTCCAACTTCTCCATGTCCTTTTAAAATATGGAACACAAAACTGCACACAACACTCCAAATGACACCTAACTAGTGCCAACTAAAGACACCATCACCTCTTCTGTCCTCCACCTAATGCTTCTATTGATGCAGCCCAAAACCACATTTGCCTTTTGTGCAGCTGCATCACACCACAGAGAGTCTGTGATCTACCAAGATCCTTCTCTTTGATGCTGGCATCCAGTCATTTTGTATCTGTATTTTTATTATTCTTCTGAAGGTGTAGCACCTTGCATCTGTCAGCACTGAACTTCATCCTGTTAGACCCAGTCAAGCTTTCCAATCTGTCAAGATCCTTCCAAATTGTGCTTCTGTCCTCCAACATGTTCAGTCCTTCCCAGTTCTGTGTCATCTGCAATTTTGCTCAAAAAGCTCTTGATTCTAGCATCCAAACTATTAATAAACATGTTTAACAGCATTGGGCCCAGGACAGACCCTTATGCGACTCCACTCAAAACTTCTTGCTATACACACATGGATCCATTTATAATTATCCTTTGCTTGTGACCATTGTCTGTCCACCTTATACTAGTTTTGTCTAGTCCACATTTCTCCAATTGCTTTGAGAAAACCTTGTCAAAAGCCTGGCTGAAATCCAATATACTATATCCACAGCATTCCTTTCATCCACCCAATTAGTTATCTTGTCAAATCATAGATTAGGTTTGTTTGGCATGATTTGTTCATAGTAAATCCATGTCAGCTGCCTGTGATCAGCCTTTTCTCCTCCAGATACTTGCAGATGGCCTTCCCTATAAATATGCTTCAGTAACTTCCCAGATACCGAGGTGAGGCTAACTGGTCTGTAGTTCCCTGGATCCTATTTTCGCCTTTTCCAAAGAGAGGTGCTATGTTGGCCCTTTTACGGTCCTCAGAGACCTCACCCATCTCTCATGACTTCATATTTTGGAGTCCTTGGCAATCAAATTTCTTTTCTGTCAGGTCCTTCAGAATCCCAGGATGAAGTTTATCAGGCCCTGCTGACTTGAATTCATTCAGAGCCATCAAAAGCTCTGTGACTTTCTTTTGTTATCTCATCCCACAGCTTATGCCCTTTCTTATCCAAATAATCCTTATTAGGTGTAGGGTTGCAGCTTAATTTTTTTATGAAGACTGAGGCAAAAGTAGCTGTTGATTAGCTCTGCCTTCTTTGCACCTTCTGTTACGAGTTCTCCATAGCTAGTTAATAATTTTCTGGTCCTTCTTTTCTAACCAGCATGTTTACAGAACCGCTTCTTGTTGTCTTTAGCCTCCCTTGCCAGATGCAGCCCATTTTTTATCTTTGCCTTCATGATTTTGTCCCTGTGGGTTCTTGCAATTTTCTGGTATGCTTCCTTGGTGACATGCTTATCTTTCCATTGCCTGTATGCTTTCCTTTTGCATTTGAGGCATCCTAGAAGCTCCTTGTATAGCCACATTGGTCTCTCTTATACTTCTTGTGCTTCCATCGCATTGGAATAGTTTCTTGCTGAGCATCTAATATTATGCCCGTTTAGAAACTTCCAGCCTTCCTAGGTGCCTTTATCCTTCAGTCCGTCTTCCCAAGGCACTATGTCTATCAACTCGAGTCAGTTGAAATCTACCTTTTTGAAATCTTAATTTAAAAAGCATCTTAAACTACCTAGTATCTTAATTCTGTTAACCTCATTCTTCCTTACTTTGGGATTTTATATCATGATCACTTCTTTCCAAGTTTCCCCATCACCTTCACATCCTCAACCAGTTCTCCCATATCTGTCAGGACAAGAGCTAAGATTGAGGATACAACTAGGTGATCATCTACCTTTGGGAACAGAAACTTGTCCTCCACACAAGTTAGGAACTGGCTCAAGATTTTATACTTAACTGTATTGTTCTTCCAGCAAATGTTTGAGAAACTGAAGTCTCAGCTTCAGTACCATCTCACAGCTTTGGGATAACTACAAGTCCATATCATATTGGCACCAAAAAAAGGAAAACTGACATTGTCAGCAATTGGCTTTTTTTGGCTGATGTCACCAATAAAGGTGCAGCTGCAGCACACACACAGCCAGCCCGGAAGCTTGGAGATCAGCATCAGGCTGGTAAGTCTGTTTGGGGGGAAAGGGGAAGGGAGAAGGAAGGGGTATGGGAGCGCAGATTGAGGCCCCTCCGGTGTGGGATGGGAGTGGGTCAGGGGCAGGCACTGCCCAGCCCAGTGTGGGACGGAGCTGCAAGAAGCTTGTCCAGGGTCGTGGGGGACAGAGAGGGGGTTGGCTCCTGCCATTGCATGCACCCCCAAGGGAAGCATGGGGTTGGCATGTGCCTCCTGGATGTGCAAGGGCAGGCTGCCACTGCAGGCTGGGGCCAGGGGCAGCAACAGGCTCTTCCCAACAGGGGGGCTGGGCCAGGGCTGTGCTTGGGGCGGGCAATGGCAGCACTGGGAGAGGGGCTACAGGGGGCTATGCTTGTGGCTCCATCCCACACACCAGCTGAGCGGCACCTGTTCCTACCCCAGCCCCCCCTTTCCTCACCGCAGGGACCTTGATCTGCTCCCCCACACCCCTTCCTCTCCAGACATACTAGCCAGATGCTGCTCTCCAAGCTGCCAGGCTGCATATCAGCAATTGGATCAGTACTGGTCAATATGGCCCATTAATAAAAATCAGCCATCAGTATCGACCCAAAAAAATCTTTATCGGTGCACCCCTAGGATAATTTTGTAACCACCTTGAAGAGTGTCTTTTCCACCTCTTCTATATCTCCACCAATATAAGTGCTGTACCTGTCAACTTTTATCTTCACCCAAATACATTTTGATCTACTACCTTCTCCCTCCTGAATGAGGGACCAAATGCATGTTTAACATACAAGATGACCTCACCACCTTTTCGGTCAACCCTGTCTTTCTGAAACAAAGAGTAGCCCTCAGGTGTTGACATTCCAGCCATAAGAGCTGTCCTATCAGGTCTCTATGATACCAATCAGATCATAGCTCTTTTTATAGGCTGTGACTTCCAGGTTATCTTGTTTGTTCCCTATACTTTTCACATTTGTACACACATATCACACAATTTGCATTTCAACCTACTTATTTCCCTTTTGCATCATCTATTGCTGTTCTGTGGGTCTCTGGCCCTTTCCCAGAACTGAGTTATTTCTTCCAGTCGTTTCCCCTCTGAATTGTTTGCTCTGCTGCTGGAGGCTTTCACCATCCCTTTTGGAACCTAATTTAAAGCCCACATTACTACTCAGGTAAAACAACACCCAAAGATGCTCTTTCCAGTTCTGGTTAGATGGATCCCATTTCTTGATAGCAGTCCTCCTCTCATTCATCCAATATCAAAGAAGCCAAAGTCTTCAGGTCAACACCCATCTCAGCCACATGTTTACTTCCATAACATAATGATCCCTGTTCAGGCCCTTGCCTACCATGATCTGTAGTGGTCTTAAGAGTCCACATCCCTGGGATCCTGCTTCCTGCTCTCTAGACTGACAAATCCACTAGGCCATGAGCACATATGTCCTCACCTCTGCCTTTCCTTAGCTGTTCCACCACAGAGTGCTTGACAGTGGCTGCCATCTTCAACCTGTTCCTCTTGAATTGTGAGGACCCTCCTTCTAGCAGTCACATGCTGTCACATCTCTCTTCCCTCTGGCCTCTATAAATCTTTCATAAATCCTGTCCAAGAAATCTTCATTTTCTTTGATGGCATGCAGAGTGGATACCTATGCTTCCAATCTTTTCCTCCAAGACACTCACCAGTTCACACTTGGAGCAGATAAAGCGTGACCCTCAGGGAGGAATACAAATATGGCACATTGCAGGCAGCTCACAGTTGTGAGCCAACCCTCCATTGCTGCCTCCCTTGCTCCCTGGAGAACACCTAGCATATAAAAAAAAAAGCAAAGAAAAAGAAGAAAAAAGAAAGAACAAGGGGGCAGGCAGGGAAGAGGGAAGGGGAACCCACCAAACACCTGTGCATCCACACAGTCTTCTGCTCCCTGGTTGCCTCCCACAGCAAACTGCCTCCCTATTTACTGCTCTCTCTGCTCCCATGGAGCTATCTTTTAGAAGACTGCTTAACTTAGCTCTACCCCTCAATTAGCTAAGCTAACCCCACTTGAAGTAAATCAGTCTCATAGAGCTGTGAACACAAATCCTGTCAAGCAATGGCTCCAGGAAAAAAAAAATAAGAGTAAGATAGGCACAAGTCAATCAGCCACATGTCACCAGACAACCAAAGTCACCAGCTCCCAGAAAAGCCTCCTCAAGGCAGTCTCACTGCTGAGCTGCTTCTCTCACAACCAACAAGTCACTAGATTATGAAATCCCATTTCTTACACAGATCCATTTCCAACAAATACAAGAAAGACCACAGAAAAGTGACCAATTCATTCCATGCCACAGAACTCTGCCATGACATCAACTTGCATTAAAAAAAAATTCTGGACCATACACTTGCAGAAAACGATAGAAATATGGGTAAGCACAAAATGATACAGCAATACTTGCTAGGATCTGCAAAAAAAACCACCCCAAAACTGAAAACAACAGGTCTTACAGTTGCAAACCTGCCCAATTCATCTCAGTTGGATGAGGAGGGACCCAGACTGCAGCTGTAGCTTTCATATTTTTGCTGCTGAAGTCACTATTTTGCATTATACAGATGCTCAACTGCTTGTTTTATACTTCCCTTCCCTCGGAGGACCCGACAGTGACTGCCTCTTACTTTGTGGCTTTCCCCACGAGGAGTTAATTGCATCATAGTGCATGTGCCCTTTATTGTTGCATGAAGCCAGAACTGGAGCCTGGAGTTCAGACAAGCAGCAGGCCAGTCAGGTTTGCATATTGGTTAGCCTGGAAAACAGAGCAGTACTGTTGACCTGGAGAACTTAGTAGATGAGCTAATGAAGCAGTCTACATGCTCTAGCTAGCATGACAAGGATAGAATCATAGAAAAATAGGGCTAGAACAAGCCTCAGAAGGTCAGCTAGTCCAATCCTCTTTTCATGGCAGAATCATTCCTGTCTAAACCATGAAAGAATCATTCCTGCCTAAATGCTGTCATCCAAGTGTTTATCTAACCTGCACTTAAAAATTCTCACTGATGCTTGAAGCCTGTCTAAACAATATATTCTAGTGCTTTACCACCCCCAGAGTTAGAAAGTTCTTCCTAACAATCAACCTAAAGTTCTCTTGCTGCTTATTTAAACTGATTATTTTTTGCGCTCACCTTGAAGCTACAGCATATGGTTTACAACCATCCAGTTCATAACCACCCTTCATGTACTTAGAAACTATCATAAAATCTGCAATTAGTCTTCTCTTCTCCAGTGTAGATAAACCCTATTCTTCTAAAATTTTCTCATAAGTCCTATATCTCAAACCTGTGAACATTTTAGTTGCTCTCCACTGGATTCTTTTAATTTTGTCCACATCTTTCTTGAAGAGCAGATTCCCAAAGTGGATAGGGTATCAGATAGGGTTTTAGTACTGCTGAACAGAAGGGCGGGGAGGGGGGGAGAAAAATCACTTCCCTCAACTTGCAAGAGACCTTGAAACCAGTGGTATACTGGGTTGTACACTTTTTTTGGAACAAGAGCACAAGGCATGTCTCCATAACTTTTCTGAATTTACTGGCACCCCATTTCAAAAAACTTATTTTAGTCATTCTTTGACTACAGAAAAACAACAGAACATTTCTTCTGTTGCAAAAAACTCAGAAAAATCACAACAGGTCAAAGTGTTTTTGACATTATGGATGCCTATTAATTAGAAATTCTGGGTTTACCTTATGAACCACTTGTAGGCTTTTGCATACCTAACAGTGCTAATATGGGGCAGCACCCCACATCACCTTTAAAAGAATCTCATGGCACCCCAGTTGAGAATCACTGCCCTAATCTGCTCTATCCCTATTTTAGGCCAATTAGCAACACCCCTCTCCTTGCAGCTAAATGTGCTTCTCATCTGATAACTTAATTTATTCATAAAGTCTGAAGTAAAAAGAGGTATTAAATATTTTTTTATCTCTTCCATGTCTTCCATTACTAAATTGCCCTCCTCACTCACTAAGAGACGTACACTTGCCTTGGTCTTCCTCCTCTAACATGCTTGTAGAACTTGCTTTTTAATTGTCTTTTACATCCCTTGCTAGTTGCATTTTAATTTGTGCGTTGGCCTTCCCTATTTTCCCCTGCATTCCTGTACAATACTCTTATACTCATACCTAGTAATATGGCTAAGTTTCCACTTTTGGTTAAGATTCCTTTTGGAGGTTTAGCTCATTGGGAAGTTGGTCTCCTGCTGCACTTCCTATTCATCACAACAGGCTGCTCTTATGCCACTAATATTGTTTCTCCAAGATACAACCACTTATTCTTTCCCCTTACACTTACTTTCCAGATAATCCTGCCTACCAGTCCATTGAGTTTGTTAGAATCTACTTTTCTGAAATTCAGTGTTTTTGTTCTACTACTCTTCTTTCCTCAGGATCTTAAACTATTATTTCAGGGTCACTGTCACCCAGGTTGCCTTCACCTTGACATTCTCAACTAATCTTCTCTATTAAATGAGGAGCAAATCAAGAAGAGCTTTTTTCCTAGTTGACTTCACCATCTGCACTAAAATACTATCCCCAACAAATTCAAAAAGCTGCCCTCCCAACAAATATCACTCCTATCAGCAACAGGTCCTATTTGGATATTTCGCTCAGTTGTTTGTTAAAAAATAACTCATCTAGGCCACCCCTACATTCCCCCTCACAGCCCCCACCTCATCCCCCAGATTAGTGGTGTATAGCAGACACCCTCCATGACAGCACTCTTACAGTTAGTTCTTCCTTTTCCCTTGACCAAGAGACTTCCAACTAGAGGTGCACCGATACATTGATCCAATATTGGATCGGCACTGATATAAAGTATATTTTCTCTATCAGAAATCAGCTCAATGCTGCCAATAATTTGTCCAATAAACGCCCAGGGGTGCGTGCAGCCATAGTGTAGCACGTAGGCAGAGAGGAGCCGGCAGCGTGGAGTGCTAAGTGCAGTTGGTAAGTCTGGTGTGGTGGAAGGGGGGGCAGATCAAGGTCCCCCGCAGTGAGGGAAGGTGTGGGGTTGGGGCCAGGGCTGCCCAGTCGGGGCTGGGGCAGGACAGAGGTGTGGTTGTCGGGGGGTTACAGCTCCCGCTGCTGCACATGGCTCATCCAGTGCTCGTCTGGTGGCTCCCACTGCTAATCCAGATCAAGCCCAGCAGTAGGATCCAGTCTTCCAATCGACCTGGCACTACCCATCCAGTGTGAAGAGCAAAAAGGTTGGGCACCACTGGTCTTATACATCAAAGGATAAAAGGCTCCTGATAACAATGGGGTAAAGCAAGTCACACAGTGACAGACAGCAATAAAAAAAATTACATAGCAATGGGAACAGGCTGGATTCATTAAATCATGGTTGTCAAGCAACTGGCCAATGAAGTAGCTCCATCGAGCCTGCAGGGCTACTGGCAGGCCAAGGAATTTAGGGACATGGCTAGTGGGGAGCAAGGCCTGCTGTAGAATCCAGAACCCCAATGGACATGGCAAGGGCTATGCTAATACAGGGGATCAGGCAAGGGCTATGTTAATACAGCCCCATTCATCCCACAGCCACTTGACCTACTGCATCATTGCTTTCCCATCTCTGTTACCTCTATCGCTGCCACCCCTGGCCCACAGAGTCTGGATCCAGCCTGGTTAGGGGGTGAATTTGACACCCCTGCATTAAAATTTAATGCATCAGCAGTGGTCTTGGGTGAGACTATTTCATTAACAATTTTTATTCATCCTTCTGGCAGATGTCAGGTGGATTCTTCTAACTCAGTATTGAAAACAGTGTTACCTCAAGAAGATATTAGGGAATGACACATGATGCACAGTATTAACTCCACAGAAAATTCTGTTCTCCAAAAGTTACCTCTGACCATGTTAGAAGGGAAATTAGCCCAGTATGTGTGTCACATGTCTGCTGCTACTGTCAGCTTCCCTTAGTGATGACCATTTGCTCAATGCAAACTAGTAGCTAATACCAGGCACCTAATAGCTCTTGCTTTGGACAACAAGCCTGAGGAACTTGCTCATGTGTCCATTCCTTACCACAGAATAAAATCTAGTGCAAACTACTTGGGAATTAATACAGCATGTGTCTGCACACAGTCATTATAGGTTTTCAAAGTCAGCTCTTTTAAGCCACTAAGTATTCCTATGCCTCGTGCTCCCCCCCCCCCCATTAAAAGGACACATTGCACATAAATACAAGAGATTTCTGACTGAGAAATTACTTTCAAATGCCTGTTTCCATAGATGGATACAAAGCACAATCCAAGAAGCTGCAGTCCATGGAAGTCAAAATACAGTTACAAGATACAGTTCTATGGATGTGAATGGGTAGTGTGTATATGACGATAAAGGTCCCCTCTCCTGCAAACATTTATACCCATTAAAAACTGTGTTAAATGGGTATTTTAAGAACTACAACTGATGCTGGATATTCACGAAACTCCAAGAGATACCTATAAAAATCTCACTGGAATGAACAGGCATATAAAAGACACTTAACAGATGTAAAACAAAAACATTAAGAATAATCTTAGGGATTTATTTTAAGTGACTAGAAGTAATTATCCTACCACTTCCATATTTTAAACAGAAAAAATACAGCAACAGCTATCCTCATTAGCCAGCATTCTTCAATTCTAAATAAGGTTTTATGGAACAGATAAAAGGTTGTTTCTTTGATTGTTGGTTACTGATAGAATTACATAAAACAGCTATGGTAGGATAGTTTCCAAGCAGGCATTAAACAAAATACTGGTTTCTCATCTGGCATAACGTTCTACAGTCTTGACATTTTACTGTACATTGGAATGTTTATGTCTACAGCAAGCAGACACAAGTCAGTTTTGTTAAACACTGAAAAATACTGGAAAATGTATGAGATCCAGCATAGTATCTCGGACTCACAACATAAAACTGTAGTAGTCACTATGGAGCCAAGAAGAAATTTTACATTTGTATGATGTTTTTAAATAGCTTAGCTTATAGAACAAAACTAACCTGTGTATCAAAACCTTGAGAACATGCGAGTGAAAAAAATAAATAAATAAAACCTATTTTCTTCTTTGTATTCTTTTAGTAACTGATACATTAAATATATACACATTTGAGTTACAAATCTTTCTATACATCATAACCTTCACACAATTATGTATATTACAACAGGTATATTAAAACTCAAAAACCAGAAAATTAAGTCAGTCTTTAAGACCTATAGCTGAAAATATCTATCAGACCTAAGTATATACTGTTATTTTTAACATAATCTACACGTGTATTTTAATGCACCTAGATGTCCAATAGCTGTACAATACACATTAAAATAAATTTAAATCCAGAATTTTAACTACAGTTTCATTTAAAACAGGTGTGCTTTATCACAGTATCCAAGCAATTAAATCTTTAATGCATTTGTTCTTACAATAAGGCACTAAGTTTCAAATGCTCAAAAGTACTGGTATTGAGGCACACCACTGATTTCAATAGGGGACAAGATGCAAAAATACATCTGAGGATCTAAGCCTAAGTGACTTTTTCCACAGACATGCAGGAAATCTGTGGGGGAAAGGAAATCAACACATATGTTCCAAGTTCCAAACTAACACAACAATCAGATCCTCCTCCTCCCTTAAAGAATACTAGTTTAGAAGTTTTAAGTTGCCCGTACCATCCCCAATAAGGAAGAGATCCTCAGCTAAAGTTTGGGTACCATATGATTCCCATTGTTTTTCAATCTCTTTGTATACATTTTTGTTTATATTTGCAAGGACACAAAGCACAGACATTTCTCTCTCAGTACTGAAGCCAATTTTAATGCAAAAGGGAGTCTCAGTACTAATTATATTACTACTGGAAACTAATTATTTTGATAGTTATCAGCGTCTTTCTGGGACATACTGGTCAGTTTCACTGGAACTAAGAAAAGAACACAGTAAATGCCATGCTTACAAACCAAAGATAGCTGGCTAATCATCTTTCTTTTTTAAACTACATAAACGTCTTCTGTAACAAAGCCTCATTTTATGTGTAGTCGTCTCTATAAACCATGACCAACCTGAAATGAATACTCTTTGTTATTCATTTGTTTCAAAACATTTGGTAACATTAAATACAAAGCAATGGAGAAAGGCAGCTGAATGCCAACTGCTCAAATGATACCTACTTACTCATTTTTTAAACTCAGGTAAATAATTTCCTAGAAGAGGACTTTCCTATCTTGTAGGAACCCCTCCACCACCAACCATACATTTTGGCAATAACAACAGCGTAAGTCTAGAACAGTGGTGTTCTAGCTTTTGGCTGTGGGCCAGATGAATGGCACAAGGCCAGTCCACAGTGCCACTGCTCTCCTGCTGCCAAATTTCCAGACTTGTGAGGAGTACCACAGGCCAGATGACACAGCCCCAAGACACACAAAGTGCTTTCATACGTCTTCAACCAATATATACTTCCATGCCATATTGTGACAGTAAAACATTAACATCAGACACTTAAGGAACCCTTGAGTCAGGAACCAAGAAGCTTACACACTTAATGTAGGGATGTCAAACATAAGGCTCACAGGTCAGATGATCTGGTCTGCAGACTTTTCCTCCAGCCCTTGCCATGCAGCAGGACTTCCTGCAGCATTGGCCAGCGCAGCAGCAAGTACTAAGGGCACTGCCTGCCATTGTGGGAAGCTCCGCCACCAGTCAAGAGCTGGAGCTCTGGTTGAGGTGATGGGGCTTCCAGGGATGGTACTACTGGGGCTATTAATGCCCTGGCAAGAGCCAGGGAGGAAGTGGATACCCCAATGGGGAAACCCCGCCACCAATGGCAGGTCTTTTGACTGTGGTGCCATGGGGACTGCCTGCTCCCCACCAAAGGTTGGGGGAAGAAATGACAAGGAGTGTGGGCTGCCACTGCTGGAGGTCCTTCCACCAGAGCCAGGACTCTGACTGCAGTGACAGATCTTCAGCTTATGGTTCTGTTGGGGCCACACTCATCCCAGGTCTCGCGTGGCACTGGCTGCCACCAGTGGAAGCCCTGTCCCTGTGGCCAGAGCTGGGGCTCTAAACACTCAAACAGGGCTTCTTCCCATGGGGCTGCTCATGAAGAAACTGGGGCATGGCTTGTGGGCAGCTAGAAAACAGAGAATGCAGCCCTCCAATTGGATTTGTTTCGTACCCCTGATTAATGTATTAGACAGCTAGTTCCAGTTGTAGTCCTCGCAGATAACAACTAGCACTCCTGGCAATCACTGACACAGCACTTTCTGCTCCCTCTTTGGTTCTAAAAAGAGTATGGCAGTTTAAAGGCTTCAAAATGAGGTTTAATTTTTCAAAAAAGCTGGAAAAAAAAAAAGCCAGCAACCAGTAGCTTTAATTGGGAAGCAGGCAGAGATAGACTACGCATGCAAGTTCAACATTGTGACTTACTTTCCCTAAGACAGGGAAAAGAGTGTGGGTAAGGCCAAAAACAAAGTAAAACAAACAAACAAAAAACAGAATGTTCTGTAGTGACTTTACTGGCTACAGGACCAGTTTTTAAAAGTTAGCTTCCATTTTTGACTAAGAGTAAAAAAAAAAAAAAAAATACAGATTTTGACATCTCTTAAAAGTTTAACAAATTTGAAGAAAGAAAATATATAACAAATTTCAAACCCTATATACTATTTATTGGATAAAAACTGATGTGGTTTTTATTAGCATAACTATCAAATTATTTCAAATTTCCTCAGCCCTGGAGCTCGTATGTTTTGTATTTTAGCTAAATGGACTATATTTATCAGGATATGTGGTCAAAGATTTCCATACAAAGCCAAAACAAAGTCACCAATGTCTGACATGCACTTATGTCTTCATGACAACTCACTATTGCAGATGTTCTTTGAAACAGTTGTGAGACAGGCTACCAACATACATATCTGCTACAAACATGCACATCTACTCCTATTCTTAGCTCTTATTCTAAAGATTTATGGAGAAATCTTTAAAATAGTTTCAAGATTAAACTCCTCAAAATTAATTCTGTTCCTCAATCAAGTGGGAGATCAACTTCAACATATACCTAAATACCTCTGTATGGGAACTTCTGTAAGTAGCATAAGAAGGTAAGACTGTTGTTCTAGCTGACACCTTTTTACAAAATCACTTAACATTTCTTACTTGGATTATTTCAATTTTTTTTTAAATGAAAGAGAAAGATGTAAATCCATATGTGAAAGATAAAAATATTCTTCAATGCCTTATCACAGCAAATGATATAATGAGAGTTTCCCGGAAGAAATAACACTTTTGAGAAGGCTTTTCACTGACTTCACCATATTTTGGGTAATTCTTCAAATATTACACTTCAATAATTATATTTATATATTAATCTTATTGAAGTTGGCAACAAAATTCACACGTTTTGTAGCATCCCACGATTTGGTCTTAGCTCTATTTAAGAGAGCCTGTAGATTTATTTACAATACTACACATAAAACTAAGAATTCAGTATTTTTATGATGACTGAAGACCACAGACACAATGTGCAAGACTGTACATAACCATCACTGAACAGCATACTGGATGAGTATTTTGTACTGCCAGTTGTTCATATATCGGTGCATCTGTAGGCCAACATTTATTTTACCTTGCCATTATATATATATGCATAAAATAAGTTTCTGTATAAAGACTTATTTATTAGGGGAAAATATGACTTAAGGGAATATTGTTTATGAATTAAATATAATTATTATGAAAAGGTCTTTTCACTAGTAACATCTTGCTTCTTATTATAGAAGTACTACATGAATAGTAACATTTTCCACATGTGGGTATCTGGCACTGTGCAAGTGAGCTTAAAAAAAAAAAAAATTAAAAAAAAAAAAATCGGAATACTTAACCAGCACATGAATACATCAGCACTCCATTGACTGAAATGTGTATAGAATATATGGAATGTTTAATTTTTGCTAAACTAGAGATTTTATAAATTATGACATTCATCTAATTCTTTCACTGATATCATTTCATGTCATTTATAATTATACAGCCTTTCAAGCGGTCAAGATTTTCAATAATTATTTTTAACACCATACACACACACACACACACACACACACACACACACACACACAAAAAGAAAAACCCTGTTGTACAGTTTGTGACAAGGAACAAAACAGTTCACCGATCATTTTAGTTGCTGCAGCAGCAATCAAAATCTCAGTGCCACTCTGCTTAACAACTGCCATTCACAATCCTATGAAAATGAAGTGAGGAGGGTCAAAAACAGATCTGCCCACTTGATAAGCACACAATTGGATGTGTGATGATGCCTTGCAGTTTCTGGAATTTGTATGCCACAATTGGTTAAGGTAAATACTAGAATCTCACTAACAGGCAAATTTTTATCCTCCTGGGTAATTCTTGAAAGTTATGCTCAAGAAGTAGGGTCCACTACAACTTCCCTAAATTCAGTGTTTCTTTTTTGCTATTTCACTCAAAACAGAAACTCACAAAGAAGCGCCTTTAAAACACATTCTACTGAATCTGAGATTTCGTTATCCTCTGGGCACTGTACACTCAAGGCTGTTTGTGCCTCCAGCATACGCTTTCAGGTTAACAAATCTAGTGGCAACAAATGAGAACAGGTCTGGTTTAGATTTTCTGAATAGCTGACAGTAGGCATACTTCTGGTAAAAAACAAAACAAGGGGGGGAAAAAAAACCCCAAAAAACATACCCAGCAACAGAAAGACTCTGCTTTCCCAGCAGACATCTTTACCAAGCAATGTCTATAGATGTCAAGAGCATGCTGTAGGAACCCAAAAAGCCTTCACCAGAAAATACAAGGGGGTGGGGAGGACCACAAAAGACAGCAGAACAGAAATCCTTGCCTCTCACCCGGATCCTGCTTTCTCTAATTGTAGGGATGTTCATATCATTGTTGCTGGATGACTGTGTTTTAGATGGGAAGGTAGGTTCAATCTTCAGGAATGATCCAGGGGGAGGCAAAAGTATATGGGGGTGTAACCCGTACACACAGACTTACATTTGCAGCATGACCTCGTTGAGGAAGACGCCATCCACCAGGGCCACATACTCCTCCAGGTGGGTTCCATGTCCTCCGGCTAAAGGCCCAAACGTCTTCACCTGCAAGGGAACCGGGGGCACCCCATGAGCCGCCAGCTGCCCCCCTCCTCACTCCCGCAGCCCCAGGCCCGGCAGCTCCATCTTCAGCCACGCAAGGCGGGGTGGGGGGGCGAACCGCAGCCTTACCCAGGTGACAAGCGGGCTGGACATGAACTGCTCCAAGAGGGGCGTGAAGATCTCATTCTCCATTTTCCCCCAAATTGGAAAAAAAAAAAAAAAGCCACACAAAATCCGGATCTCACATCCACGCGGCTCCCTAGCGCGGGTGCCTGCGTGCGGCGGGCAGAGCCCCGGGGCACCCCGAGCCGCGTCCCCGCAGGAGGTGCTGCGGGGATGCAGGGGCAGCCCGCCCTACAGGCGCCGCCGCCCTCCCCGTCCCGGCTCGCGCCCCGCCCGCATGCTAAGGAGCAGAGAAAGGAGGGGACGGGCACCCTTAGCCGCAGCCCCAGCCCCAGCCCCAGCCCCAGCCGGGCTCAGCGCGCGGGAGATGCTTCCATGGCTGGCAAGCGCCCCCCGCCCGGGCAGAGGTAGAGGTAGAGATAGGGACCGTGCAAACTCCCTCAGCCGCCACCCGCCTCGTCCGAGTAACGGCCCCGACGAGCCGCGTCACACCCCTCCGCCGCCTCCCGCCCAATGGATGGCACGGATCCCTCCGCCGGCCTCGCTGACAGGATTCCTCCGCCAGCCCCATTGGTACTAGCTGGCTGGCGGGGCGGGGGGGGGGCGCACTGCAGCTGCAGACGTGTAGCTGGAGGAAGCTGGGGGTGGTTTATGTTGGGCTGAGGCGTTTGTTGTGTTGTATGTATATTTGATATATTTCTAATTTAAAAAAAAATGTTTGAGGGGGTAGTGCGCCCTGCCGGCTCTGGCTGCTTGCGCGTGGGGTGACTGTCCCTGAGGGGCCCGCTGGGGGGAGGGGGGACTTTTTTTCCCCCTCTCTGGAGAGACTGAGAGAGAGAGACAGGGGCGTGGTGGCCGCTCCTGTCGCTGCACATGGGCGCCGGGCACGTGCGAGGCGCGGGCACAAAGGGGGGGGCGGTGGGAGGGGGGCGCGGGCGCTGGTCTTTCAACGGCCGCCGCGCGCGCGCTCAGCGCTGTTAACGGCTCCGAAGGGGGCGGCCCCCGCCGGGCTCCTCAGCCCGCTGGCCCCGCACGGGTGATGGGGGCGGCGGAGCTTTGTCTGCCCTGAGGGCACGCCCACGTCACCCCAGCAGGGACCTCTGTCCCTTAGCTGCGAGGTGGAGGGGGATGACACGCTGGATGTGTTTCCGAGTAGGGTGGCACCTCCACGGACTGATGTTCCCTGACCTCCACGTCCTGTTTGCCCTATTTCTCCCCAGATTAAAAAGAAAACCTCCCTCCCCCTCCCCCCCCCCCGACCTCGTTCTCTAGACATCAAAATAATGACAAGGACAGCAAGGACAATCAGGAATGAATAGTAATAAAGAGACGACACCTTGCTGGACGGTCACTTGACCCCAGTTGTCTTTTCCTGCCTAGTGCAGGGGGGCTGGACCCCATGGTCTACCAGGTGCCTTACAGCCCCTAACAATTGATCCATGAGCAACAACAACGATAATAAGGCAACAACAATTAATAATAAAAAAAAAATTATGAACCAATTTTGGGAAACTGCTATAATAGTTGTGTATTTAATATATAGTTGTGTATTTAAATAGATGTATATAATAGATGCATATTTTAATGCCCCTAGATGTCCAATAGCACTGCTATTGGATATCTAGAGGCTTTAAAATACACATGTAGGTTATATTAAAAATAACAGTATATACTTAAGTCTGATAGATATTTTCAGCTATAGATCTTAAAGACCATGACTGTTAATTTTCTGTTTTTTTAGTTTTAATATATCCATTGTAATGTAATTGTGTGACAGTTAGGATGTAGAGAAAGATTTGTAACTAGGGTGGCCATCAGAGAGGACAGTCCAGTTTTCTGCTGCTCTGTCCTCTATTGATACGAAACCCGACGCCTTTACATCCTCTGTTTTTCTCTTCAAGAGAAAAATTAAAGACATCCAGTTTCATATCAATAGAGGACAGAGGACAACTGGACTGTCCTCTGTGATGGGCACCCTGTTTGTAACTCAAATGCTTGACTATATCACGCACCAGTTCTTAAGATTTCAGTTAGAAAAAGGATTTTGTGGCAAATGAACATGCAGAAACTAAAACTGTATATTTAGGTGACTTGGTTTTGACTCTTGCAAAGATGAAGTTTCCTGTCTGGAAAAAAAAAGTCTTGGGCATACCCAGAGCCAGGTCTTTTCCCTCCCCTTCATTGCCCCAACCAGATTTGGAGGGGAGTTGCAGGATTAGTTTTCCCATGAAACAAGTGAAATAGGGAAAAAAAGCAGGATAAAAAATTGCCGTCTTGGACCAAGTAAAGGACTGGTGATACATGAGTGAAAAAACTGCCAATAAACAACTAGCCCTTAAAAACAACTACAAAAGCATTTTTGTAAAAGCCTGAATAACTAACCACTAAGTTCTCTGTGTCTGGCAACAGTATATAATACACAATTGTGTACACAATACTATGGAACTTCTCTGGCTCATCAGTCTGTTTCTTGTGCACTGTAATTAAGCAGCAATGACCTTGGCTTAAAGCATTTCCTGGGAATTAAAGATGGGCTAGGAGGAATTGCTAGTCCAAGGCTCATTCACAGGTTAGTAACATCAGTTGGTCATTAATTCCTGGAAAATACTTTGTGCTGAGATTGAGGTAAAAGTGTGATGAATCAGTTCTGAAAATATTTTTTTTGTTCTTTTCCGCTGTGTTATATGACTTCATCAACACCAGTGGCACTCACTGCACGTGTTCTCAGCATTTATGATGTGTTAGTGCTTAGGACACTGGGCAGTCAGACCACTAAATCTGAGTTTTAATAAATAATTATAACATTATTCATTTTATAATTGTGTTCAGAAGTCCACTGTAAAACAGTGCATCATTAAAGGCTGGTTTATAGATAATTGAAAAGTCTGGAGGTGGTAGCAGAGGAAAACCAACACTTTAAGAAAACAGACTAAGAAAGCTTTTTTATCATCTGCTCTTAGAATAACAAGCCTAAAATGTTCTAATTTCAGTAATTACCTTTTTAAATTCAAACTGTAAGTGTAAAATAATTCAACCTGATCTCCATTATGTACCCTTACTTGTGAATGTGTAGTGGGATAGCCATGTCTTGCAACAATGGGTACAAAAATTGGGACAAGCTAAACATTTTTTCATTTGTCATTATGGTTTAGCATTTATGTGACTTCCTTGTAATAGCTGATACACTAGCCTGATGTTGGGCATAAGTAAGTACACTGCTAGTACACCCATACAGCTTCAGCCAGTCATATCTACCCCATCTTGGCATTCTTCCAATGCTTGGTCAAGATTTCAGTGATGTAAAACACTTAGTGGAAACTAAACCAGTCTACAGCAAAGGTATTGATGATAGGATGGAGAATTGCTTGTGCTGGATAGCTGACCTACCTCCTGATAAGGTTTGTCTCAAATGAGTCACTAAAGGTACAAAGAGTTTTTTTCAACGCATAGGACGATATGAAAGGCTAACTTTCAATAGTGTTCAAGAGTGTCCTTGTTCATCTCTGAAACATTTACAAGTAATTTCTGTTCTTCTGAGGGACAGCCCTCATTAATGCAATTAATGCCCTGTAGCCTCTACGGTGGGTTGCTATAATGCTATTTACCTGGGGTTTTCTTTGAGAACACATTTGTTGACTTTCATTTTATTTTCTAATGGAGCTGTAGAACTGCTCAGCTGCTCCAGGAACTTTGTCAGTAGGGCCTGGTAATACATGAGGAATTTAGCAACTCCTCCCTATTCAGGGTTGACTGCCTATTCAGCTAAAGCAATTTGGAGGCTTTGCATGTCAAGCCATAAATACTATTGTATATATGGTGAGAAATTGCTTTCTAGTCTACATCCTGCAAAAAAAAATCAAAATTAATTTGAAATTGGATAATATGGCATGGGGGAAAAGATAGGAATATTCCAAATATTCCCCGAGAATGAGTATTTCTGCATCCCTTTTGAAGAGTAGAACTTTGGCCTCTTAAGAAAATAAATTGTGGTGTTGTCTCTCATGATGGAAATCTATTCCACAGATGTACAGACATATTTATATGTCTATTAAAAAGTTCCCAAATGCTAAGATTTGTAATGATATATTTTACTGACTATATAGCTGTAATACAATTCTTCATGTAAGCATTTTTGATAAAATGTGAGCATTATAAATTATAGTAAATTGTGATTGACATTTGATGCTGGAAAGCTGTTTGATTGTTACGTTGAAATTAACATCAAGGGATGTATAGTATATAATTCAAATCCCTTATTTTGCAAATTTTTGCAGCATTAGTATAATACAGTCCCATAGTTGTGCCCATAAAACTCCACCCTCTTGATTGGTCTCCCCTGAACTATGGAGTTGAGTTCCAGTGAATACGCATGAGGAGGAAAAGGAGGAGCTTCTGTCTGACTGCGGAAGGAATAACATTTAAATTGTAAAGATCATACATTCTGTAACCACATCTGTCAGACGAAGGCCCTTCAAATTACAGAAGCAAAGAGAACAAATCTGCCTTTCAGCATTTAGCTTATTCTCACCATTTTTGCTAACATCTGTGCCCTGGGATCAGGCTCCCTGGAGTTACTCGTTAGATTTGTGGGGCCAGGTATTAAGAATGTAATTCTCAACTAACAAAATCAAAGTTTTGCCACAGACTTCTGTTTGATGAAGATTATCCTTGTCTTTATTTAACTTTTGGGGACTTTTAATTTTCGTATTGTTTGTTAGATTAAATTTATTTTAAATCGGGTATTACCCAAAGATGCAAATAAAGTACCTGAATCTTCAGGCTTCTGCTTATATTAATAAAGGTGCTCAGGATTACCTCAATATTAAATTTGTTTTTCTTTTTAAACTTAACATTCTTTCCAATCTCTCTTCCCCTCCTCTGACCCCTTCTACCTCCCCCCCGCCCCCACCGCCTCACAAAAGCCATGACCATCTATAATTTTTAAACAAGAAAAGGAAAGCAAAGAACATATACAAACTGGTATACACATTATGAATGACTGTTGTCACACAGAAATTAAGGTTGTGAGGAATAATTCTAAACTCCCCTGCCACTAGATCTGCTTAGGTATACTTGTAGATGGATATTAAAAACAACAAAAACACCCCCCGCTGTACATCTACCAGCAAAGTTGCATTCCACTCAAAGCTTTCGAAGTTGGCTGATTTAATTAGAACACATATAGCTCTAAAGGGTAGCATTTAATTCAAAACTATTTCTTCATCTCCACAAAATGTGCAAACTGGTGGTTTTTGGGGGTTTTGGGTGGAATTAATTAGGAAAATATTTTAAACATTTTTTCTTCTTACTTTGAAAACAGATATTATGGACACTTTAGAATAGCTTTACAGCTCACTTGATATTAACCATTTAAAGCATTTCAGTGCCACATTTTCATTATTTATTCATATGACATGATTAGTTCAGTAATCTGTCTATATGTGAAGAGAGGAAGGAAAAATCCTGCTCTTTCAGGTTTCCATAATCTAAAACAGATCTGTCAGTATTTAATACAGTATGTGGCCTACTATTTATGAGAACAGCTTTAAGGATTAACCTCCTTCTGATGTATAATGTAGCGTTTGCATCTAAATGTATTTGTTCTAGAAGATAATTTCTTATCCTCAAGAATATTAATGAATCCAGCACTTATTTTACGAAGGTTCCAGAGAGACACACTATTGGTGCTCATTATATTAGGGGCACTTGTGCTCTGATTAAGAATACATTCACCACTGTTCTGGACAGGGCCTCAGTGGGACAGATTCTGAATAAATCCCTAGCCTTGATGCAGCTAGTCCCTAGGGATGGAATAGCATATCCCTGGAATTTGCATTAGCAGACTAAACCCAAAATCCTTCCATCTTTCTCCAAAATTAATTGTGTTCCAAAATTATATGGATTGAGAAGATCCAAATGTGAATTACCCTGTTTTCTCAAGAGGGATGTCAGTCACTCCTGACCGCCCTCTTGCAACACACAGGCCACTCCCAATAAGGGATAAATTATAGACATGATAGTCTCATGCTTAGGGCCTTACCATCTCAAATCATGCAATTACATCAACATCTGATCTTCCCTACTTTCTTTTTCCTTTTAAGTTAAAAATAATTTTTCAGTCCTAATGGCTGCAAAGAAACTGTTGATGACCTGGGTGTAACTAAAGCAGCAATGTCTTTTTGAGTCTGCAGGTAGCCAGACAATGGCTCAGAGATGTCAACAGCTCCATTCATTCTAACAAACTAATGCCAAAACCCAGCTGTATGCATGTTGGAGGAAGAGTGCAGGCCTAAATCTTCTCACCAAAACAGGTGAACCTTGATTGAAATTACTAGTGAGGACCTCCCTACTGATACTCTTGCTTCTTGGGGGACGCAGAAAAAGACAATCCCAATGCTGTTATTCCTGCTGCTCTTGCAAAGATGAACCCTCACACAATCGCCCTGGCTTCTCTGGAAGTGAGAAGGTACCTTCTGCTTCCAAGACACTAAGACTGGGACCAGAGGGCTACAGGAACATTCCCAGGGTTCCAGATTGCCTTCATCTGGGTCTAGGAAGACTCTGCAAGCCCATATTGGAATGGGTAAAGCTAAAGAGAGATTTACATTGTCATCTCACAGGCACCTGTCATCATTCTCCAAGGAACATTATATGTCTCCTCACCTCTGTAGAGGCCCACGGACAACCATAGGCAGATGAGTAAGGGCACTGAGGACACCCAGAGTGGCTGAGGATGACTGACTTTTGCAGAACCAAGGGGATTTCTGTGAGTTAGCAGTAAATTCACTGCCTATTCTGTAGGAGGATGGCAGTGGAGAGAAACTCTCCCTGATGAGTGATTCATGCAGGGGAAATGCCACAAAAACTCCCAGATTTCCTCTCTGCTAGCCTGTCGCCTGTTTGTTGAGCAAAAGCCCCTATTAATTCCAGGATAATTTTGCCTGAGTAAGGGTTATAAAGTTTAGTTTTAGTGCCAAAGAACTCTGAATGTAAAGGGAGATAATAGTGTGAAGAGAATAGTATGGGATGACAAGAGGGCATTGGGGCCAAATGGCAGTTGCCTCCTTTTAATATTTTTACTTGTACTCCAATGTTGACATTCTGAGTGCCTATGCTCAAATGGTACAAGCAGAGGAAGACCTGAGGTCAGAACAAGAGGAAGGAAAGAAGGACAGAGATTATATATCCTGTGTGGCTATCTTTAACTCCAAAATTGCTCTTCCGCACTACTGTATCCAAAGCAATGCATTAAACCATGATACAAAACAGAACACCACTTACAATATATATTTTATTGTTTCCAACCATATATAGCTAAATCATACCTAGCAATACATATGACTCCAGTTTAGGCCATGTTGATACTAAACACTTTATGTTCCCAACTGAAGCATAACAGAATGTACCATTCCTCTTGCAGTAACCTCTAGTGTTGATTTCAGTTATTTGAAAAGGTTCATTTTATAATGATGGATTCTACAACAAACTATGACTACATATGACATTTGAGAAGACAAAGTAACATTTTAAAAACCACTTCAAAGGGAATCAGTATGGTCTGACAGTGAAGAAGACATGGGATTGGAACAAAAGACAAGGATTCTGGTTCTGGCTTTGTCACTGATTTGCACTGGAAGTTACTTTACTTTATTATACATTAGTTTTCCTGTCTAAAGAATCATGTTTATGTATGTTTGTAAAGGCATTTTGAGCTCTACACACATTCTAAGCATTATACTTTTTAATGTTTGTTTTGCTTAACCTGTAAAACAATCTGTGAAAGTATTCAAGATAATATTAACATTTATTCTAGTATTTAAGATGGGGAGACGTACACAGACTTGCTCTATTTCTTTTTAGTCAGCCTCTCATTACAAACATTTCAGATTTGTTTGGCAGGAAACCATATGATATCATTGTGAAAAGTCTGCTGATCCAACCAAAAATAAAATAGTGAGGTTGTTGTAACTACGTTTTTAACTGTAGTTGCAATTAGTTGTTGACTATTTTGAAAGTCAGAAGTGACAATAAAAGACAACTAATGTCTTACACATAAGTTCTACTTATCTTACTACTTTGTTCTTTTAATTCAGACTTTATTTTTGCTTATCTAACTTAAATATAAGAAATGCTGCCCGTTTTCTGATCCTTGTCAGTTCGCTACGAGTTTGTTGATAATACTTCCTTCTTTCAATTTCCTTTTTGTTTCATGCATAAAAACAGAATAATAACCGCAAAAGCAAGACAAAAATTATACATTAATAGCAGCATTTTCCTAGGATAACAGCTTTTGTGCTAAATCCTGCCATAGTCGGTGAAGCAAGGCAGAGCACTCACTTGTATGCCTCCTATCAAAAAATTTGCTGTCAGTTTGGGCAGTATTTCTTACAATGCAGCAGTGGGATAAATTATTAAGTGTATTTTACATCTTTTCTAAGAAAAAAGACAGCTTGTGTCTGCCAGCTAATAAGCAGAGTTTGCAACCAACTACATGTACACAGCTAAATAACTGGGAGAGCTGTACACTATCCCCATGGCCACAAATTGTCACCTTGCTACTATATTCACAGAGAGCCTAAAAATGCTATTGGGCACATGCTCAGCACATTGTGAATGGGCTACACTGCCTCTCTTCTGGGATTTGGCTCATGTGAAGTGGGAGCAAGTGGCCAAGACATGCTTCAAGATGGAACTGCTAGGCATGGCACAAAGGCAGCATAGATATGACCTTGGAGAAATAATGCAGATTGTTGCACTACCTGACTTTCTTCGCTAGTGATTTCTACACTATAGAGAAATCTGGCCCTTCAGCTTTAATAGATAGATGTTCTCTAGGCCCTTCATTCCCTAAAAATGATTTGTTTACTCAGGTTCCAACTCAAGAGCAGCTGCTGCCCCAATTTCCCTCTACTGATAAGATTATGTTACTTCATTCAGATCCTCTGGGTCAGCTTTAGCATGTCTGTCAAACATAAAAGTCTTGGGAGTTGAACTCAGAAGAAGTCAGCTGGTACAATCTCAAACATGTTCTTCACTTCTCTTGTCCTCAGGCCTCATCCCTAAGCTTTATCTTTAGGGAAAACCATCTCTGTAAACACCTCCAGTTCTGTTCACAAACAGGCTTTTACAGTAGCAACATAGTTTTCTCTCCCTAGTGTTCCTTTCCCTTCCTCTTTCATTTCTTTCAAAAAGCCTTAATTGGGCTCTGAAGAGACCCAATCCTATTTCCTCAAGTCTTTCCATACACTAAGGAAAGCAAACAATCATTATAATATCGCTTCTCAGCTTGCTTCCTTACCCAGTTACCAACTCCTGTACCCCTTTGGGAATGACACCTTCCAGAAAGGCTGGGCATTTTGAATGGGGCTGAGCAGGATCATAGACCTGCCCTTAAAGTAACAACAGTGCTGCTGTTTATATTCATTTTTGGATCTTTGCAAAGTGTGGGGAGTATCCCATTGTGTTCACTGTGAGTGGCTGGAATGTTTCAGCCTTTTTATTTGTTCTGAAAACCAATCCAGACCAGATAACATATCTCTATCCAGTTAGGAAACCAAGAAGAAATAAGTAAAAAGCTTTTTTGCCATACAGTCCTAATACATGGAAAAAACGTCATGGTAAGGGTGCCCAAAATTTGGAATGGGCTTCCAAGGGAGGTGATGCTCTCCCTTACCTTGGGGGTCTTTAAGAGAAGGCTGGATGGGCATCTGACTCAGGTCATCTAACCCCAGCACTCTTTCCTGCCTAGGCAGGGGGTCGGACTCAATGATCTGTTGAGGTCCCTTCTGACCCTAGCATCTATGAATCTATGGCCAACTGATGTCAACAGTAACTGCAATGCCCCGGTGACTGCACAGGGCTTTAAATCCAGCATTGTTTTTGAGTTTCAAACTACATTGTATAATAAAATGTCACCAATAAAGATAAGCCTGTAGTTTTTTTGCAAACAATATTTGTCTTTAAGACTAGTTCTATCCATAGGTTCATAGATCCATAGATGTTAGGGTCGGAAAGGACCTCAATAGATCATCGAGTCCAACCCCCTCCATGGCAGGAAAGAGTGCTGGGTTTAGATGACCCCAGCTAGATGCCTATCTAACCTCCTCTTGAAGACCCCCAGGGTAGGAGAGAGCACCACCTTCCTTGGAAGCCCATTCCAGACCTTGGCCACTCTAACTGCGAAGAAGTTCTTCCTAATGTCTAGTCTAAATCTGCTCTCTGCTAGCTTATGGCCATTATTTCTTGTAACCCCTAAGGGTGCCTTGGTGAGTAAAGCCTCACCAATTCCCTTCTGTGCCCCCTTGATGAACTTATAGGCAGCCACAAGGTCGCCTCTCAACCTTCTCTTGCGGAGGCTGAAGAGGTCCAGGTGCCCTAGTTCCTCCTCATAGGGCTTGGCCTGCAAGCCCTTAACCATATGAGTGGCCCTTCTCTGGACCCTCTCCAGGTTATCCACATCCATCTTGAAGCACGGCGCCCAAAATTGCACGCAGTATGCCAACTGCGGTCTGACCAGCACCTGATAGAGGGGAATTATCACCTCCTTGGTTCTGTTCATCATGCATCTGCTGATGCACGATAAAGTGCCATTAACTTTCCTGATGACTTCATCACACTGACAACTCATGTTCATCTTGGAGTCCACTAGGACTCCAAGATCCCTTTCCGCTTCCGTTCCACCAAGCAGGTCATTTCCTAGGCAGTAGGTGTGCTGGACATTTTTCCTCCCTAGGTGCAGCATTTTGCATTTCTCCTTGTTGAACTGCATTCTATTGTTTTGTGCCCATATGTCCAACCTGTCCCGGTCTGCTTGTAGTTGTTCCCTGCCCTCCAGTGTGTCCACTTCTCCCCACAATTTTGTGTCATCCGCAAACTTGGACAGAGTGCACTTCACTCCCTTGTCCAAGTCGCTGACGAAGACATTGAAGAGTATCGGTCCAAGGACCGAGCCCTGCGGGACCCCACTGCCCACACCCTTCCAGGTTGATACTGACCCATCCACTACGACTCTCTGGGTGAGACCCTCTAGCCAATTCGCCACCCATTGGACCGTGCAGTCATCCAAGTCACAGCCTCTTAACTTGTTCACCAGTATGGTGTGGGATACTGTATCGAAGGCCTTACTGAAGTCTAAGTAAACGACGTCTACCCCTACTCCTGCGTCCAGGTGTTTTGTAACCTGGTCATAAAAAGAGACTAGATTAGTCAGGCACAATCTGCCTGCTACGAACCCATGCTGGTTTCCCCTCAGCATGATTTTTCCTGCCAGGCTCTCGCAAATGTGAGCCTTGATAATTTTTTCAAAGACTTTGCCAAGGATGGAGATGAGACTGACTGGCCTATAGTTGCCTGGGTCCTCCTTCCTCCCCTTCTTGAAAATGGGGACCACATTGGCCTTTTTCCAGTCCCCCGAGACCTGGCCCGTGCGCCACGAGTGTTCAAATATTACCGCCAGTGGCTGTGCAATGACGTCAGACAGTGCCTTCAGTACCCTCAGATGGAGCTCATCCGGGCCTGCCGACTTAAACACATCCAGTTCCTCCAAGTGACTCTGCACCATCTCAGGGTCTACGCTTGGTAGTCTGGCACCCTGCTGCTGCCTCTCTACAATCCCAGTGAGAGACTTGTCTTGCCCCTCACTTAGAAACACTGAGGCAAAGAACTCATTGAGGAGTTCAGCCTTGTCCCCCCTGTCCATCACCAGTTGCTTATGTCCATCTAGTAGGGGTCCTATTCCACCCTGGGCCTTCCATTTACTCCCTATATATCTAAAAAACAATTTTTTGTTATCCTTAACTTGGGATGCCATCCTCGGCTCCATGGTAGCTTTGGCCTGTCTAACTGCCTCCTTACAAGCGCGAGCAGAGGAGGTATGCTCCTCTTTAGTAGTCTCTCCCCGTTTCCACTTTTTATATGCCCCCCTTTTTGCCCGTAGGCTGCTCTGGGTTTCTCTGGTCAGCCAAGGAAGCCTCTTGGCCCCTTTCCCCCTTTTTCCCCGCATCGGAATCGTCTCCCTCTGTGCCCGAAGGATCATTTCCTTAAGGCACAGCCACCCTTCCTGGGCTCCCATCTCTTCAAAACTCTTACTCTGCAGTGCGTCCTTGACTAAACGCCTGAGTTAATTTAAATCAGCTTTCCTAAAATCTAGCACTTTCACCCTACTAGTTACATTACCCACTCAACGTCTTATGATGAATTCTATTATTTGGCGATCACTGTCCCCCAGGTGACCACCGATCTGTAGGTCTCCTACCATGTCATCCCCCATTGCCAATACCAGGTCCAGCAAGGCATTCCCCCTAGTGGGACCATGTACCCATATTCTATGGGTACATGGTACCCATAAAATGTACCATAGAATGTCAGCAGAATCAATAATGAAGGCATTAAATTCTTCTACAATCTTCCAGAGTTCAGCAGATAACCCAGAGTGAATATTTTTGGCATAGCCAGATCCAGGTTTTTAAAAAGGAGAGTGTAGGAATAGTATCTGGCACTGCAGGAGTGGCTACACTGCCTACTCCCAGCCTCCCTCCTGCCACCAGGGTAGGCAGACTACACTATGGGGACTTTTGTTTAAGTCCTCAAATCAGGTAAGAATCTACCCCAAAAGCTCACCGCGCCTCCTCCTCCATGCTCAGCAGCACCTCCCCTCTCCTCCCATTCTCCTCTATTTATGCCTCTGGGTTCAGGAAGGGAAGACCTGCTCGCCATTGCCACTGTCCCAACAGCTCCTGCCCCACTCCAACTGGGACTACATGGAGCGGTTGCATAAAAAAAAATTAGGCTTTGACAGGAACAGTGGTGGCACACAGAGGGTTCTCCCTCCCTGCCTCCTCCTGGGTTGCCAGAAAACACCTGAAACTGGATCTTCTCCCACTCCTGGGTCAGCCAGAAACAGTGGGGCAGCAGCAGCAGTGGGTGGAGGAGGGAGGGAATGGGAGCATGGAGGGGAAAGAGGAGAGTACGGGGGGCGGGAGGGGCACGTCTTTTACCTGCTTTGAGCAGTTAGAGTCCCCAGCTACTGCTCCTGAACAATGGTCTAAAACGGGGGTCAGCTACACCATTGTGCCCCTCCAGATCTGCCCATTTTTTGGATAGCTTCAGTTTCTACATTTGGGCTTGGTTATACCAACACTAGGAAGTAAAATATATAAGACTATAAGTAATAGAGGTAATTCAAAGTTACAGCCATTCTAGGTCTGTTTGGGAAAGGGGGGTTGGTTGATTGTTTTTAAGTTTTCTGCATCAGGATCTTTCATCTGATTTTGTGTCTTTTGTCCATTTGCTTATCACAGAGACTAATTTTCCCCCTTTATGGGCAACTCACAATTTAAACAAGTGGAAAAATATATTTTTAAGGAAAACCTGCTTTACTAATGAGATAATTGACATGATTGCGGGGAAAGACCTCACTAGCTGTACTTTTATGTCAGTACTAGCGAATTGCCCATCAAGAATGACAAATGAATGGCGACTTTCTTGATGGCCACTTTCTTGATGGTGTTGTGCATCTAATTGTCTTCTGACTCACTTTTCCTCAGCTGGCCTCTCCCTTTACCCTCCCTGCCGCACAGGGCTCCTGGTGCCCTTAAAGAGTGTTACAGACAGACAGATGGACTAAGCCCTTATATATAGAGAGAGAGAGAGAGAGAGAGAGAGAGAGAGAGAATTAAAACCTGTAGTTTAAATTTTGATATTTTAAATTAATAGAAAACATTTAGCACGTCCAAAAAAAAACAATAACTGAAATTAAGGGTTTGGTCCTCAGACTGATATTATTTAATATCTTCATCAGCAATTTGGACGAGGGTGTGGAGAGCACCCTCTCTAAGTTCGCTGATGATACCAAGTTATGGGGCAAAGTTAGTACACTGGAGGGCAGGGAGCAGATTCAGGCTGACCTGGACAGGTTGAATCAATGGGAAGAGAGAAATAGGATTCAATTTAATAAAGATAAATGTAAGGTACTCCACCTGGGAAGGAGAAATCCCCAGCACACCTATAGGTTGGGGAGTGTCCTTCTCAGCAGCTCAGAGGCAGAGAGGGACCTTGGAGTCATAACTGACTCCAAGATGAACATGAGCCAGCAGTGTAACGAGGCCATCAACAAAGCCAATCGCACCTTGTCGTGCATTAGCAGGTGCATGACTAATAGATCAAAGGAGGTGATGCTCCCCCTCTATGCGGCACTGATCAGGCCGCAGTTGGAGTACTGTGTGCAGTCTTGGGTGCCACACTATAAGAGGGACACGGAGAATCTGGAGAGGGTCCAGAGGAAGGCCACTTGCATGATTAGTGGCCTTTGTGATAGACCCTACAGGGGGAGGTTGAGAGGGATGAATCTCTTCAGCCTTCACAAGAGACGGCTGAAGGGAGATCTTGTGGCCACCTATAAATTTATTAGGGGAGGTCAACAGGGAATAGGTGATGCGCTGTTTACTAGGGCGCCCCAGGGAGTGACTAGGAATAACGGGTGTAAATTAGTTGAGAGTGGATTTACGTTAGATATTAAGAAGAAATTTTTCACAGTAAGGGTGGCCAGGATCTGGAATGGGCTTTCGAGAGAGGTGGTGCTATCACCTAGCTTGGAGGTCTTCAAGAAGAGGCTAGATAGTTACCCGACTGGGGTCATCTGACCTCGGTCCTCTTTCCTGCCAGGGGCAGGGGGTCAGACACAATGATCCATAGTGGTCCCTTCTGACTCTACAATCTATGAATCTATCAAGTCTTTCCATTTGATTATATCCATAATAATGATCAGATAACATTCCCACAGCAGACCTTCCTACAGCCAATATGGATCATAAGCCCTGTATAAATGGGAACAGCCTCGTCATTTATATCTTTGACAGGTCTTTGTCAAAATCTTTGTTTGCATTACATACATATAGATTAATTCACTATAATAGCAATTTAATTTGGATCTAAGAGACAAATAGGAAAATAAAATTTTCATCCATTTCTGCTTATTCCTGTAAAGCTTTATGCACAAAATATAAAAGTACCTTGAGATCACCAAATCTGATGGATGAAACAGATTTTAACCCACCTACCAAATTCTCTGGCCCTGCCCCCCTCCCCCTCCAAGTAAAGACCCACCACACGTTTGGTGTTAGTGTTATTATACTGATGAGATGATCCCTGGAGGAGCTTCTGTGGTGCTCCTCCCTTCTAGGTCTGCCCTTGATTTTCTCTGCCCAGGCTTAATCCCAGGGATTTCTATTTTTCCCTCAGGGGTGCTTCCACTTTAAGACAACCCCCTCTCCCCCAGGCCTCAAAGCCCTTGTTGGGGCTTTAGGTATCCCAGCCTTGGCCCCCTCTTCCTCTGGGCAAACCCTCAGCCCAGGTCCACTCAGACCTTGGCTCCCAGGCTTCATCCTTTGCATCCCTGCCCAGAGCAAGTCTTGTTCTACAAAGCATGCCTGGCACACTATCATGTTGCTTCCAAACCTCTGAGCAAATTTACACACAAAACACCAAGCCAAATGGCTCTAACTCAAATATAAACCTCTCCTTGGGTCTCTGTTTCCATTAGCCCTCCCACCTAGGCAGGCTTGCTTCTTCCCAGCCCAACAGGTACCTTACCTGAGCCACCCTCACTGCAAACTACAGTCAGTTCTTTTCAGAGCTCCTTGCCCTGCAGCAGCCAGGGTCAGACTGCTGCCTCTGTCCCGAGGCTGGATTTATATGCTCTCGACATGGTCCCCTTCTAGTCATCTGAGCCAGTTCTTCACTCGTAGAGCCCCAGTGCCTGGCCCTCTGTAGCCAGTGGCTCAGTTTATACGGAAAGCTCACACCTGCTGTCCCTGGCAGTCCAGCTTTCTGCAATCTTCCCTGGCTATGCGTGCTCCCCCTTCCTAGTAACAAGGGTAAGGGTTCCTTGTTACAATCAGATATCAGAACTTTAATTCAGAGCAGGATTAGCAACCGCAGTAAGAGTTAATGATGTATTCAATAGAACTCTTTAAGTCTTTGGTCATACTATAAACAATGCAATTATTGTCACTTGTATCCAACCATAACTTGTGAATATTATTGAACCATTTAATATTGTCTAATAATATTAGTTAAATGAATGACATTGTCAATACTAGTGACCAAAAAGAGTGAAACTGAGGAAATGGACTTCCAACTTTCATATATTCTATAAAAATCATTGTGTACTGCCCATATTGGCACTACATGGACAAATTATCTCCATCTAGAGACAAACAAAAATATATAATGAGATATGGTCAGGCAATAAAAACTTGCATTCCTTAACTCTATTTCTGTGCGCGTAATTGTCTTTCCTTCTTCCTGTGTCTCCTGGTGTTCTTACCTGCATTACCAGAACTTGTCTTGTGGAAGGTTTCTGTCAAAAAGTTTCTTTTAAACAAAACAAAATATAAAGATTTGTTTGTTAGAGTCAATATTATATTATGAACATTTTTCTGTATTTAACTGTTTTTTCTCATATTTTTTCTTGCTTGTTTATGCAAAATTAAACAATACTGTTTGTCAAACTCTTTCATTTTTACATTGATGAAGGTAGTCTCAATCCCTTTAGAAACATGGAGTTTTCAGGTTCACATACTACTTTTTTATAAAGCTTCTGAAATGCTGCAAATCAGATTCAGATAATTATTTTAACAAAACTTATTGGATCATGACTTTTCCATTCCATTCACTATATTAAAATATTTTCACTGTACTGCACTTCAAATCTGCAGTCATATATCACTGTTTTCTTTATATACAGTTTTCTGAATCATTGTCATTTCAACAGCTGTTTCCCTGTATAGACTCTTCCACGTGGTCTAAATTGGTTTTCCATATTGTATGTCTGGCTCCCTTTAATGTGCATTTTTGTAAAAAAAAATATAAACTGCCACTTTTTCTTTTAAGGAGGTCATGCTGCAATGCAGCTTTTATTTTTTTTCTCTGTAGTGCTTCCAAAACTTCTCTAAATGTTTCTTCATAACCTGAGGGATTAGCACAGGGTGGTATTGGCTGAGAACATAAACTGTGGTCCTAGAAAAAACTAATTTTCTCCCTGGTTTTGGATGTATATTTAGATGCCTGCCTTGTGAATCTGTTCTAGGCCATTTCACATACTACTAATTTTCTGTCACATGTTATAAAACTTAGAAAACAATCCCCTAAATGAGGGTAGTAGATTTTTTGTGTGTGTAAATTCCAGTCTCCATGTAGTATAGTTCTGATAATTTAAAATTGTTATGTTTAAATGGGAAAGGGATTTATGCATGTTTACCTGTGTTTTATTTTGTTTTAAATATAATTAAATATTAATTTTCAATTTATATTTTAGAAGTTAAGGAAAGCACAGCAGGAAATACATATAAAATATTAACGAAAAAAAGACAAGATTTTAGTCCTTTTAGACAGGGCTTTTTATCAAAGGTTATGTTAACCAGTTAAAATAATACAATAGCTTTTTTAAGGTGAATGCTTCCCCTCAGAAGCTACTAATCATAGGTAATTTTTTATGTATTACTATTTTTCATGGCTCTAGAAAGGATATATTGTCCACCTTAACAGTCTACCTTAAAAGGATGAGATTGATTCAGCCATCTTGAGACTGGATCTTTGTAGAAGGAAAACACCTCAACAAAGAATGGTTTGTTGCTGACCTGCAGCTGGTTATTGTATTTTATTTGAGAGTCTATTTAAGTTCCAGTAACAGTTATTCTTTACCCCTAAAGAAGCATTCTACAAATGAGCTTAATAAGTACATGAAGGCAGACTGTCTTGAATTCTAGTTTAGCATGATGATTATTCTATCCGCAAAGAGGACTATTGCCACTAATATTAATTCTTATTAATTCAAGGTATTGGGAGGTCTTCTGACTGTTGTTAAATGATGACTCAGTTATAGTGTACTGAACTGGAGCTTTCATCAGGACATGATATGTGTGAACTAGACAACTGAACATTGTAAATGACATGAAAAAAGAATCTCATAGACCCTTAGCACTAATAATGGAAATTAAATGTAAATCTAAGACTTAAGACTCAGAGATGTTTTGTATGCAAAATGCTTACACTTCCATCTGATTCATCCAATTAAGGTGCCATGCATGGCTTCTGCAAAAAAAGACTGACATGTATCCATCTTCTGAGACTATTTTATGTATTCCAGAGCTGGTCCTGTTTCTGCATTGACTACAAAAGGAAATCATATTACCTTTTAGCAGAGAAAGGAGCTAGATTGGCTCTGTTATCCTTCCTGTCTAGCTCTCTGTTAGACTTTTTGCCTGTATCTTCCTTGGTGATTGCAGTTAAGTGGAAACAAGCAGCAGTCAGCCAAGTATTAGAAAGGCTGGAGTTTCCTTTGTAGTGACATGAGCTGTGTTTAAGAAATTAGTTAGGCTTTTATGAACAGCTAATCCTCCTTGCGAAGAATACAAGCCTTGTTGCTTTGAAGGAATTTCTCTCTCAAACACACATCAGGGTCCAACATGCGGGCTGGTTTATCTACTAAATCATTCAGCAGTGGAAATAAAATAAAACTGTTTAAACAGTTCAATTTTCTGTTTTCCTGCCAGATTTTCTTGTGGCCCTTTTCCTGATGCCTCAATCAAAGTGGAGTTAGCACTCTATTACCATATTTTCTACCATATAATACACCCCAAAATAAAATATGCATCTTATTTTTGGAAGGCAGAATGTAGGAATAAAAGGTTTTCCCATATTCAAGGCCAACTGTGTGACATAGAATAAGTCCTCCTGGAAACATGGAGTGCCCAGGAAGTGTGGCAAGAGGAACTTCCTGGTATGGCAGACCATTTCCTGCAATGCCACACTTTCTGGACATGTTCTCAAGAGGACTTACTTTATGACAAACAAAGTTAAGCTACAGACCCTTGCAAAGGGCAGCAGCAACAGTGTTACTTCTTTACTGTAAGTAGTTCTTGATATAAGTTCCTGTAAATGAAAAGTTGTTTCCACACCACAAGCCCCATCAAGATACTACTAACAGTTTACTTGTCACTTTGGGCACAAGCTATAGTCTTCAGCCATTAGCTACAGCTGTGAGAGGGTTAACACAACACTCCACCCCTTCATCTTGCTGAGCTGCCACAAGTGGCAACCATCTTGGCAGCTGCATGGAATGCATGGAGTCTCCAGGAGTGCCTCTTTTCCAGCAAAGAAAACAGCTTCCCCACTTAAAACATGCACCCCAATTTCACAGGGCTGATTTTGGGAGGAAAGATGCATGGTGTATGTGGGAAAATACGGTATTAATGCAACTATAAAACATAACAAGGCTTACCTAAATAAAAAAGCATACCAGCTGCAGGTCAGCAATTAACTCTTCTTTCATACAGAAATAGTTGTGAAATGATTTCTGCTATTCTGTAGTTCAGTGATTCTCAACCAGGGTGCTATGACATATTAAGGGTGCTGTGCAATATTAGCACAGTTAGGTGTACAAATGCCTGCACATGATTTACAAGATAAACCCAGAAGCCGTGTCCCATAAGCAGGGGCGTGCAGTTGCTGAATGGAAAAAAGCAGCAACCCAAATTCATACCATTGGTTTTTGCACCAGCGCATGCCCCTGCATGTGTGGTTAGCATGGGGAAAAATGCTGTGGGTGGGGTAGGAGAGGCTGGGGCCACCACCTGGGCTAGCCCCAGCAGGTTTACGTGGGGTCCTGGGGGTCTCTTGGGGCTCCAGTGGCAGCAATCCAGGTGTGCGGAGCCTGGCCAGCAGCTGGAGCATGGCTCTGTCCAGCCAGGCTCTAGTTTTGTATGGTGCATGCGGCTTCCACGTGCACCTCCCTGCTATTCCCAGGCACTTTTTTTTTTACACCAGGATCGCCTAATGTCAAAAAACCTGCCGCTTTGCTAATTAGCAGTGTGGCAAACACCTGCAGGCACAGCATGTGTAGTTTGTGGTACCACAGATGGGTCTGCAGTGCCACATACTGCACATGAGCTCTCGTCTGGACACGTTCAGAGATTTCAATAGGAGTCCCTAGTTTCATAATCATTCTGACCTGTTGTGCTCTGCTTGAGTTCCTTGCAACAGAACTGCTCTATTATTTTTCCATAGTAAAAAATAAGTGAAAGCTAAGAGCTGGCATTTCCCTAGGGGTGGCTGAGTCTAAAAAGATTGTGAACCACTGCTATAATTTGTAAAGCAGACATTTAGGATTATTTTCCATTCAGGGCTAGATCCAGTTCCCACTGAAGTACAAAGATACACAATTCTAGTATGTAAGAGTATGGGCTTTGTAAGTGGGTTGTAACACTCGTAGCAAATTACTGTTTTAATTTTTGCACCCATGCCCAACATGGTCTAGTGGACCGATTTGGAAACAGAATGCCATAGAGTTTTAACCCCTCCATGGCCTTGAGCTATACAGGTTAAACTCTCAATGCCATGACCTGTAAAATGGATGTATCATTAATGTATCTATTCCACTTTGGAATTAAATATTTAACATTCATACATTTGCTATTTGGAGATGTCCAATTTATGTTGGTGATGATGATGATGCAGTAATTATTTATATGAAATATATCCAGAAAGAAGACATGCCCAATATATGTAGGTTATGAAACCTTTGACAGTGAATGATCCGCCATATCACAGATGGATGCTAGAGTCAAGGGTACACAGAATAGCGAATAGCACTATGTCTTGGTTGAAGTAGTCTATCAGCTATTGGCTCATAATAAAAACACCAATCAATACCATCACCCCTTGGTACAAATATAGGTCACTCACTGCCAGTGCTGAAAAATGACAAAACAAATATTTGCTGGGATTCAACAACCATCACAGATGAGCCATGCTATACAACTGACCAGACATCATGGTTGTGAACAAGGCCAGGATATCACTACTCATTAACGTTGCTGCCTTGCTAGGTGACCATAGGCAGTTTTTCTCTGATGGTGTGCTAAGAAGCTATAATGCTATGGCCACAGAAATGAAGTCAATCTGGTGGTTCAAGAAAGTGAGCATAGTAGTGCTGTCTGTGAATGAAGTTGTATAAAAGACAACTGTGAAGGCCTAAAGAATGCTGGAAATGGAGCAACCTGTTTTACTTATTAAAAAACGTTCATTCTTATGGATAGTGAAGATTATCTTAAAAGTTCTCCCTTTGTGAGCAAGTAGGCACAGCTTGACCATTCATAGCCTGCTATGCTCTGTACTTGATTTGACACACACTGTGAACCTAGGGGATGATTGTGGAGGATGAGGATGATACAAACTCAGAACTTTATTTGGTCCTCAACAGTTATGCAAGAACACTAAAGGTATGAAGCTTTACAAATAATTGCATTTAACAATCAGATTTAGAAACTGAGATACCAAGCAGGAAGCTTTCTATCAACTACCAAATACATTATTCCCAGGCATTTGATGTCCTTTACATTATCATCATGGATCTGATTATCTTACAAATCTTTGCCAATAGAAGCAGGAAAGGCAAGATAGTATATATTATAATAATTGATTTTCCCTGCATCAAATTCTAAACTGTAATTTTACTGAATTTCTTATAAGTTTATTCAATAGCACTCACAGGAGCAAAGCAGGACAATTTAACAAAACTGGGAAGTTAACTAAATTCTAAGTTCCTGAAGATTGCAGTAAAATTCCTTTTCTGATATTTTCCTGTTCCCCAAATCCTGACTCTAAGCATTATATGACTAGGCTCAATATGTAAAAAAAAAAAATCATAATCTGAATACAAATATGCCTTTGTGTAAGGCTTAGTTAACGAGCTGAAGAATCGAAGAATCTCATATGAGATATTTTGTCTATATAATGGTTTGAACATGCTGATTCCTATGAGATCTTAACTTAGACTTTTTTGTCAGTGCCCAAAAAAGAAAAATCTAGATTAAACTAATATACCTACTATATAATGTATTTAGACCAATAGTGACCCCTTGAGGATAATGTTTTTTAAAGGAGATTAATATGACTGGTTTCAACCAAAGAATTTAATATATGTACCTATATATATGGTTATTAAAATTAGCAGTTTCTACAGATTTAGGATCTTTCTATATATTATATTAGATAGTACTCCTACAAGCCTTTTGGTATCAAATATTGTCTACAGCCCACCTATTTTAGCTGCACCTGAGCAAAGTATGTATGACAAGACTATTTTGCCCAATCAAGGCCAGATTTAATTTTTTTGTAAAGTCAGATTCCCACTAAAATAGATTAGCTTAAATAAGACACTTGGTGGATGCAGCTACATCTTCACTGATGCCCTGTAATTATGGTGCATTAAGTTTAGTACCTCTAATAACAGATACTAACTTCAGGTGTTGTAATCAACACTACTATGCAGTAGAGCTGGCACACACTTTTTGTGTACGATTCTAATGTTTAACAGACTAATTCTATTGTGCACAAGAGCATTTGCATGGTTTTTGTCTTCCTCACTAATGTGCAGTAAAATTAGTCTACTGCGCATTTAGCATCTGGTGTAGATGCGCCTAGTGACATCTGTATGGACCACTTGTCTTTAGAAGAGGCTCTCACAGCTACCTATTGATCTTTATAGTGATGATGTGTGAGCTAGACTAGTTTGACCTGGAGAACAGAACAGACCCTGAGTATGGGCATATCAGTTAAAAAAGCCATCTTTTTACTTGCAACAGAATACACTTTATATAGAAATTTTATAGTGAGATATAGAAAGTCACAAAGACGATGGAATCCCACAAAACCAGTTTAAAGATTAACCCCTCAGGATGAAATAATACTTCAAATATGGTAACCCTATGAAAGAAACAAGCTTTTTTTAGTGATATCTTTTATTGGACCAACTGTATAGGTGGGAGAAATCTTAGACAAGCTTTCAGGCACAAAATGCCTGACCTGAAGACCAGAAGAAGGGCACTTTGTGCCGTAAAGCTTGTCTAACATCTCTCCCACCTAAACAGTTGTCACCAAACAAACTTGCTTCTTGTGTAGTTCCTGGACCATCATGGTTACAACATTCCAACCCTGCAATGCAGTCCTTTGAATTACTCATAGAATATGCAGAATCTGACATAATGGTTGCATCTACACATTCATTAATGTGCAGTGCCTACTACGTATTAAATTTAGTACTTGCAAAAGGAAGTACTAAATAAATGCACAGTAGGCTGCCCTACTGTGCATTAGTGCAATCGCATGTTTTTTTCATGATGGTTACTGTGGAATAGACTAATACTACTGTGCATTAGTGGAATAGCACACTTTTTGCCATGATGCTGTAAAATGTGCAGTCAATCAGTCTACTGCACATTAAGCATCTCATGTAGATGCACCCAACGTGAACAAAGAGGAGAAATAATGGAGCTATCTTGCAATAAAGGCCAATATCAGACACTGCTTACCAATTTTAAAGTGATGAAAGTGGAAATAAATACAAAGATTTTAGCTACTTTATCTGTTAAGGAAGAAGTAACTGAGATGGGAAAGAGACAAACTGGCACAGAAACAAGAAAGGGAATGCTCAGAATTAAAAATAGGCCTTCAATCACATACAAGAGTGCTGTATTTACTTACATACCATACACCCCCTCCCTACAAAATCAGCCCTCCAAAATTGGGGTGCGTGTCTGAAGTATGAAAGCCCTTTTTTTGGCTGGAATAGACGTATGTAGACACTATACTCTGATAGCTGCAAAGATGGCTGCAACTTTGGCCCCAGCAAGCAGAATCAGCTGAGTACTATGTGAATGTCCTCACAACCAGTAGCATAGCTAGGAGTGGGCAAGTGGGATACCAGCCCTGGGTACCAACTTAGGAGGGTACCAGAATCACACCACATCTCTGCAGAGTCCACATCCTGGCAGCAAAAGCAGTCCTATGGCATTGCTCTTGCAGCAGCAGCTGGGTGCCCAGACACTGTGTTGCTGAAATAAAAGCAATAGCTGGGGGCGGCAGGTAGAACATGTTGCTGCAGCCAGGGACTGGTTTTGATTCTCTGGCATAGGTAAAACACTTGTGGCTCCCACCCCCTCCCTCAGAATGTGCACTCCTCTGGTGTTCTCCCAATCTGATTCTCCTGCAGGGTTTGCCCAGGGCACCAATCCTGCTTATTATGCCTCTGCTCACGGTCACTAAAGAATTTGCAGCAACTTTTGGCTATAACTTGTACCTGAAGCAGCAGGTGAGATGTCTCATAGCAAGTGAGATGTTGCATATAGTGGGTGCGTCTACACGTGTGCTTTAATGTGCAAGTATCTTGTTTTACTACTTATTAAAGCGTGATGTAAAAACCTGTAATTATGTAAATGCACAGTAAAATAGGCTACTGCGCATTAAGCATCACTTAAAAAACATAAGCTTGTGGTACTGTGCATTAGGGCTGTGTGAAATTTTATCAGCCGTTTTGTTTCGACACTGTTTCGACTCATTTCAAGGTCAAAACAGCAAAATCGAAATGAAACAAAGGGCTTTGAAAAAGCCTCGAAACAAAATGAGGCTAGTCAAAACGTTTTGAAAGTCAAAATGTTTCAACCATAGCGCTGGGGATGGAAGACAGTCCAGTTGGTTGGAAGTAAGTCCAGCTAGAAGTCAGTCCAGCTAGCTCTGGGGATGGAAGTCAGTCCAGCTAGTCTGATCCAGCACCGGGGATGGGAAGTCAGCTGAACTGCTGACTGCTGACTGCTGCACCTCCCCTGCCTCCCCCCTGCTGCAGCCCCAGCACTGGCAGGCATGCACACATACACACACGCGTGCGTGCGTGCATGCATGTGTGCGCACACACACACACACACACACAGCAGCTGCTGGGGCCTGCACGCAGACATACGTGATGGCTCTGCCTCCAATTGCCCTGCCCCCTGTTCCCCCAGCCCCAAGCTACTCCTTGCTACGGCAAGCCGGGAAGTAACAGGAAAGCAGAGGCAGAGCAAAATCCCAGACATCTGCTGATATTTAAAAAAAGCCACCCAGATGGAGATGGGAGGACACAAAAAGAGGACATGTCTGGGAAAACCTGGGTATATGGTAACCCTAACTTGGATAGCCACTGTTTCAGGCCCATGGCCTCTCAGCCTTCTAGCCCTGAGCAGACACAGCCTGCCAATCATACGGAGGAGACCTCAGAGGAAATGAGGTTTTTTTTAGACTTATTTCATATTTTGATTACATTTCCAAGTAGAAAGACTAGCTCAGTGAATCCTAAAGAATGTGCCACATTTGAAAGTGGTAGAAGAATGCCACAAAAAATGATACTTTATCAGTATCAGATCCAGTCCATGGAACCATGTCAGCTGGCCCACAGAGCTTCCCACAGGTCCAGAAAATTGTCAGCGGGGAGAATAGTAGCAATAAACACTGCCATTACTCCCCTGCTGCCAAATTTCCAAGCCCCATACAGTGAGACTGGGCCCTGGCCATGGTTGAGATCAGGGCCGTGGACTGGTGCCATGGCTGAGCATCATAGCATAAGTCACATACATACTTATATATATATGTATACATATATATACATACATAGATACATACGTATCTATAACTATAACTATATATTTATATATATATGATGGCGGGGTGTATGCAAACACACACACACAGAAGACAGACATACATACATAACATACACTTTTTCAGGTGTGAGAATGAAATGTGCCACCAGTTTTAATCCCCCCAAAAAGTATGCCTTAGGTATCAAAAGTTTAAGAAACATAGGACTAGCTTTTAAACACTGTAAAATTATTAAAAACATTTTTCCAATTAAAAATATAATTGTAAAATATAAAAATACATACAAACAAGAAGGTATCAATACTCCATATTGCTCATTATTGCAAGATTCCATTTATTTGAATGTAAATCTTGGGGATATCTACTGGGGATTTAACATGGAGTCCAGAGCATTGTCAGCGCTATAAGAGTGCTTGTACATGTGCGGGCCGGGAGCGGTCCGAGGCTTTCGGGAGCGCGCGGCGGGCTGTGCCCGGGAGCCCGCAACGGTAGGACAGGTACTTTTGCATGACGGACTAGAATTAGGCACGGATTCGTAGCAGTTAATTAAAGATTGTTTTACTTACACCGTAGGTGGTCGTGGTGCAGGCAGGAAAAACTTTCTTGAGTTGCAGTTACAGACAAACACAAGTGGAGTTTGCTAGGCTCCACCGAAGACACACACACGGAGTTTGCTAGGCTCCACAAAAACAAACACGACAGAGCTCTGGATACCCTTGACGAGCGCGCAAAAACCGTAGATATGTCTTAAGAATTTAACAAACGAGACGGGAAGAGTTTGGTGGATGATCAGGCCGCCGAACTCCTCTGAGACACACACAAAGTTTCTATTACTGTGCCGCGTTTTCAGAGTCCCCATGAGATGGTTGTGGAGTCCTCTACAACTTGGGCGGGAACTGCTCAAACTTCTTATACGACTAGCAAGCCAATCACTAGCCGCCACGTGGGAATAATTTAGAAACAGCCAATAGTGGGAAACAAATTTACATACGGGTGGCGGGAACTCCTTTGCACCGGGGTTTTCTCTCTGCAGCTGAGAATTGCACCGTGCAAAGAAAGCTCCATGCGGTGGGAAATAATTCTGCAGTGCCGAAGCACACACACAATTATTGGGTCATGACAGTACACATGCTCGGTGTTTAGTTCTCCCTAAATTGAAACAGTGGGTTTTTAATTGTGTCAATTGAAAACCCACTGTTTTTATTCAGGGACGGAACAGTGATGGCCCCCATCAGCTCATACCCCCCACCCCAGGCAGGCTGTGTCAAAGGAAAAAAAAAACAAGCAGTGAGGGGCTGAATCCTGTTTTTTTTTACCCCAGAGCCTGGCCGCCTCTCCCATGGTTGTGGGGTATGCTGCCAGCGAGCCCTGAGCTGCGGGAGGGCCCAGTGCTACCCTCCATGGTGGTGGCATCCCTCGGGCAGCACCCACCTCAGCCCAGTGGCAGCTCACTCCCCAGCTGTGGGAGATGTGGGCAGGCTCTGCCGAGAGAAAAAAAACCAAAACAGGCCCCTTGCTGCTTTTTCTTTTTAATTTTTTTTCCTGTGCGGTGGACCCTGCCCGTGTGAGCTTCCTCTGGGTTGAGCAACCCTTGAGCTGTGGGGAGTCCCGGTGCTTCCCTCCACAACAACAGAACCCCCAGGTCTGTCTGGGCAGTGTGCTAGCTGTGTGGGTGCTGCCGCAGCTTGCACGCAGCACCTGGCCTAATCCAACTGTGGACAAGGCACTGTAAACTCAGGCATGCTCAAGGAAGCTTGGGCTTGGTGGGCTTCCAGTGGCCTGTGCACTGTCCCTACCACCTTTGCATTGCCTGGGACCACCCAGAAACAGGTTGGCTTGCCCCTGGGGCAGTGCAGGAAAGCAGCAGGAGGGTGGCTGGGTGTGCTGGCAGCAGGAAAAGGCAGCGGAGATGGTGCACGGGGTGCTGGAAGCCCGCCAAGCCCGAGTTTCCCTGAGCACATCTGGGTTTCCAGTGCTCTGTGCACTATCCCCACTGCCATCTCTGGATGTATCACTGTAATTTGTTACATAGCAAATTAAAATACACTGGATGTATTTTACTTTGCTACATAAAAATTCAGTTAAATCGAAATATCCCGCCCCCTGTGTACACTGTGATGAAATTTAATCACAATATGCTGCTGTACATGTAAACTGTGACGCAATTAAATCGCTAAAAAGGGCAATTAAACCACTAAAAGGGGCAATTTCAGCACATGTACAAGGGCCCTTTGCCACATATGCAAAGGCCCTAATAGGCTAAGGCAGGGCTAGCCTGTTGGTGGTTCTAAAATAGGTAGCTGCACCTTTCCAAATATACAGAATGTCAAATAGGCTAGTAAACAACATCATGGCATATCTTGCTGGAATCTTATTTTCTTCCTAAGCAAACACTCTCTGTTTTGTTTGCCACCAGGATGAAAAACACATCCTCCAATCCCAGGATTTTTCTGAGTTGCTAATACAATAACTAACCTGCTTTTGAAAAAGAAATCTGTCTTCCCTGCCTTCCCAAGGCCATGTCTCACTACAAGATCACTTGCAAAGGTGCAAAAGCAATTGCTAAACTAGTCCCCATGTTGTTGAGAGCCCTGCTTGCTACTGCACTGTTGTAGCTTGCAAACCAACACCACCATGTAACCAGCCAAACCTCCAATCTACTGCAGCCAATCCCTCACTAGGAACATCCTAGGACAGGGCTGGGCAAAATACAACTTGTGGGCCAGATCCGGCCGGCCAGGCCATTCTGTCTGGCCCATGGGGCCCCTAGAAATGTTTCTAAAATCAATATTTATTTGCCTCTGGCTCCTGTCAAAAGTGACAGGAGCCAGAGACAGTAGGACCCACGGGAAGCCACAGCAGGCCCCTAGGAGAGCAGGGCCTCCCTACCCTGCCCCACCCCAGCTGGAGGACTATGAGGCTGTTCCTGCCTGTGCCGGAGTGGGAAGCTCAGGTAAGACAGGGTCAGGGGACATGCTGGTCCCCGTCTGGCCACGGGGCTGAGGTGGAAGGCTGGGAGTGAGGGGGCATGTGGGAGCCAGCGCTGGTGAGGCCCAGAGTGGGGTGGCTCCCCTCTCTCCCTGCTGGGGCAGCCCAGCCCGGCTCCATAGAGCCCAGCCAGCTGTGCCCCGGGCTCCTGACACCCTGCTCTGGGCCCTGCCGGCACTGGACCCAGGGCACTGCCTGGCTGTCGCTGGCTCCCAACCCCCATGTCCGGCCCTGGGGGCAGCACGGGGAGTACCTGGTGCTGCTGGGGGTGGCATGACCTGGTGGGGACGTGGCCTAGGGCATGGGGAGGCAGCGCGGAACTTCCATCCTGTGCTTGAGGCTTGGGGCAGCAATGGCCCAGCTGCCCCCCACCACAGGAGGCTCCAGTCGGTGCTGCCACCCTGGAGGGGGGGAAGGCCCGGGCCTCTCCGCACCACAGGGGTCCAGCAGTAGCTCACTGCCCATTCTGGGGCCAGTGTGGGGAGGCTGCGCCAAGAGCAGGAGCGGAGCTGCGGCCACTTTTCTGCTCCAGAAATTCCTGCAGCTGCGAGGAGCCCAGGGGACCCAGGAAGCTCCTGGCCAGCCCCAGGGGCAGCCAGACCTTTGCTGCCCCAAGCCCCAGGCACACGATGTAAGTTCTGTACCACCTCCTTGGGCTTCCTGCATCCTGGACCACATCTCCACCAACTCATGCCACGCCCCAGTGGCTCCAGGAGTCCCCCACACTGCCCCCCCTGAGCCTGACAGGCCCTTCCCCGGCAGCCCCCAGCCTCCTGGTGGCAGCAGGAGCCACCAGAGTGCAAACATGGCCATGAGGCTTCAGGCAGCAAAGGCCCAGCTGGCTTCCCCCTTGTAACCCTTCCTGCAAACCCCACAGTCACACCCTCCTCCAGACACAATCACACATCCCACAAATACCACATGCACATATATACACACACATACACACATCCAAAGCTCCCCACAAACCCCACATCCATCCACTCACCCATACCTGCCCAACACCACTGCACACCCCACACACTATACAGGAGTAAGACTACATTTTGAGCTATTATGGAATCACTTCTACATATAAAGCATGAACACACAGGTATCAGGACAAAAATATATTTTTAAATTGAATTAAAATATAACATTATGAGTATTTGATTTTTAGTACATAATTTTTTTTTTCCTGTTCTAAGATGGCAAATCCTCTTCTCCGAAGGAGTACTTCCAGGGGCAAGGGGAGGGACTTCTGCTGGCAAGGGTCAGAGGTCAGGGGCGGGACTTCCAGTCCCAAGATGGCAACCAGGGGGCGGGGCACCTGTCAAGAGTTGGGGTTACCCATGCGGCCCTCGACAGCTTGCCAAAACTCACTAAGTGGCCCTCTGCCCAAAATAATTGCCTCCCCTGTCCTAGAATTATGTAGAGTTCACTGCATCTGGGTTCCAAGAACTATGGAAAGTAAGGTGAAACATGACTTATAGCCAGAGTTTTCCAATACTGGAAAGACACTATTAGGATAGTATCCCAAAATAAAGGAGGGAATAATAAACGTGGAACTAATTCCTTTGATGCCATGGTAAGTGAACATAGAGCAGCAACAGCTTGTTACTTTTCTCACTTTACCCAGGTTCTGAAGTCTGAGCAGATCAAACCCTCAGGGATACTAGCCTTGTCAGCTAGTCTGACCAGTTGGAGAGAGAAAAGAAAAAAGAGGAAATGTTTGGCAAACTCTTAGCACCTCTTTTTAGCACCTTTCTAAAGTGAAGCTGCGCAGCTCAAGAATGGAGAGGGTTTCTCCAGGTGAGAAAGAAGCAAAGCAGAGACCCAGGAGCTGGCAGAGAAGGCCCATGACCAGAAATCTAGCCAAGCAGAATTTTTTCACAACCAGCTTTTCTGTAAAAACTCCTTTCTAGGGTTACAGGGGTGTAGGTTGTAGCCGTGTTGGTCTACGGAGATAGGCAGACAAGGTAGTGGCAGGCAGCATCTCTAGGCTGGCCTGGCCACTCAAGCACAGGCACCAGCCCCAGTGCTGCCAGCCCAGCCACAGAGCTCCCTGCTGCCCTCACAGGGCTCCCTCTGTCTCTTTCCCCCACAACCCTGCCCTGCTGCAGCCCCAGTGCCTGGACATCTTCCTCCAGCACAGGGAGGCACCCGCCCTTCTCACACACCAATCCCCTCCCCTCCCTGATACACACATACAAACCTCCCCACCACAAGCTTACCTGCATCCAGCTGCTGGGACTGCTCCCATGACCCTACCTGCCTGCATGCTGTCCATGTGTGCATGCATGTGCAAACGCATGTGCACCTGCTACCTCCAATCATCCTGCCCCTGCTCCCACCAGCTGAATGGAGCAAAATCCCAGACATTGGTTCAGATTTCAAAAAAGTACCCAGATGGAGACTAGAGGATCCAAAAAGAGGACATGTCCAGGAAAACCCAGACATATGGTAACCCTACTCCTTTTCCCATCCCCTCCCAAGTCGCTATAAACCCCATTCAACAGACTGTAGAGAACTCTTATTGGGGAAACAGGAGTTTACCCCAAAGACCCCAATACAGCTCCTCTCCATAAGGTTATGGGAATAGTGTCAGATGACTCAGCATCCCCTTAAGGAAGTGCTATCCCCGCAGATACATGCTCCAGTGTCATTCGGCAGCTGTTGAGACAATAGTTAGGTCATTTTTTTTTACAGCACAAAGGTCCAGTAAAAGGCTTCATCAGCCAGGGTAGTAGAAGATATGCAAGGTCTCTCAGAATAAGAGGGGGGATTTCAATACCATTGATATTCATAGTGATAGCTGTGAGAACAAATCTATTTTTTAAATTTAAGAAAATATCCATGAGGTCCTAAAGATCTGAGACTCACATTACTTTCTCAACCACCCCATGATAAAGTTAGAAAACTTCCCTGACAGTCACCCAGAGCACAACAGAGAAGTACCCCTTTCTCTTTATGAATTTAGAGTTCTGGGACAGAATAGGAATAGACATGCCATCAGTTTTCCCTATGCTGTCAATAATTCCCCATGGATTAGCAAACCTTGTAATACATGATACAATACCTTCTTTTTAGTACTACATACCTCCAACACAGTTGCCCCAACAGTTAATCTGCTCATACCAAATTTGTTACCATTGATTGATAGTGTTTAGATGTGTCTACATGTACATATTAATATGATGCAATAAAATCTAGTGCTTATCATGCCGGAGTTTATTGTTCCTGGGCACTGTATTTACACATGCGCCCCGGACCGCAGCATATTGAGCCAGGTTGGAGCAGCCTCGGCTGGCAGCATGTCCAAGGGGTCAGTCTGCCAGCCTGGGGCTGCTCTGACCAGGCTCAGCACATTCAGGAGAGACTGGTTGGGGCACAAGGGTGCTTCAGTATGGGGCTAGCCAGCAGGCAGCCTCTGCATTGAAGTACTCTTGTGCCCCAGCCAGCCTCTCCAGTGTCTACACATGCACTGCTGCAGAGTAAAAAACTCCATAGCAGGATAGCACTAGTATTTACAAGTACTACCCTGCTGTAGAGTTTATTAGTTTACTCCAGCCTAATAGTCCTGCATATATAGACGCTGAGACATTTACTGCATAGCTGATTAGTCTACTCCACAGTAAATGTCTCATGTAGATGTTCCCTTTGGGTATAGCAAGGTTCTATCTAGATGGTGATGGCCACATATGAGAACCTTAGGGAGTTCTCATATTGTTGTGCTGATGCTGCAGCTTTCAGGTAAGCTCTGTGCAGACCTTCAGGAAAGAACAGTCCTGATCTTTGTCATCCAGAAATTCTGTAGCCACTGCTGTTCATCTCAGATCTGCAGCACAGTTCTCCTCTACCAGAATGAACAACAAGCAATCAAAATAATCTACCGGAAATTGTTAAAATATGAAATGCCACAGAAGGGAAGAAAACATACCTGGAACTGGTCAGTAGCTATTCAGTCAAATATCTCTACAAGAATCCTAAACCAGTTTGGAATGTATGTGTTGGGTAACAACTACCCTGAAAACAACCTCTTATGGTAGTATAAGTGAAGAGACTTTAAGCAAAGGACCGTAAAGGGGAATGGCATCCATTTCATTCTCCCTCATTGATATTACTGTAACAGTTTAGTTTGAGTCAAGTAGGAGTTAAAAACATTATTATAAAACTTCTTGATAACGAACTATGTCTGGTAATATTCTAAGTTCAGCAGTTTAGTTTATTTCTCATGATGATAAAGAAAACCATTGGCTAGTGGTTAAAGCATGTGACTCTGAGTCATTACTTCTGGACTTATTTTTGTCTCAGATACAGATTTCCTTGGTCAAGCTGCAGCTTTTCTGTTCCTCTTTCTCCCTATGTGTAAAATAAGGCTAAATAATACTTAGAAGTTTTGTATACTGTTTTATTTATGAAGGGCCTTTCTTAGATCCTTGTATGATATGAAATGCAACTAATTATTCATTATTAGAGAAGCATGTATACATCTATATACCTGGGATAAACTGAGCAGCTGCAAACTTGCTGGAAAATGGTAACATAATGTGAAATTGAACAGGATCTTATGAAATTCCTCTAAAATCAGACTGATGTAGAATAATGTATAAGTTTGTCTTGTTTTCCATATTTGACAATCAGAATGTAAAGTCATGTTTATCTTCTATTAGCTGAAAATGCAAAACATTTCCATCCTTATATCCACTGGCATAATATTTTTTTCTGGTATGTTTAATCAATTTTTCTGCTTCAGAAGCTGGAAAAACAGACAGCTTCCCTGGAGCGCCTTAATTTTTTTATTATTTATCGCTACATTCAGTCCTTTTTTCCTGTATTTTCTGGTGTACAGCACAGTGTGATTATCCGAACATATTGGGAGCAGTCAGAATCCTCAGGTAACATAATAAGTAGTTCCAAATGTGCTCTGTCTCTTCCAACCATGATTGCACAGCTCAAAGCCACAACACTTTGACTATAGTCTTGAAGGCCAATCTGATTAGCAAAATTAAAGCTGTGGACACACCTCACATATGTATATATGCCCATACAGCACTATGTGTGTACAATCAGAGTGTTTGTAACACTACAGAAATGACTGATTCACCACAAAAAACAGGAACTTCTTTGTAATGCTGTTTTGTAGTGCCTCCTGTAACTTGCAGATATTTACATATGGCACTACAGGGGATCTCTTAGTCCTCCAGCCTCCCATAGTGCTCTGTTCTCCCTTCCCACTCCCAGGGGAGAGGAGGGAAAGGCATCTGGCTGCCAGACAACCAGCAGGGAGCAGCAGCAGCAGAGAGAGCTACCTGTACTACATGTGGCAATAGCCTGAACAGCACAGAGGGCAGCTGGGAGCAGCAGTGGCTCTCAGTCACAGCCCTAGGGCCAAGAAAAGCAGCTCTTCTCACCCCAGTTACCCCTAGGTATGGGAGGGTGGGGGACCTGTCATTGACAGCAGATGCTTCCAGTCTGGTTTGGGAGTCTTGGTCCTGGAACAGAAAATACAAAACACAGCCTATACTCTCCTCTGCCAGGGAGGCCCCCCACTTTTGGTCCCCATAAGGAGGGGAGAGGGCAGGCTGCCAGTAGCTGCACTCGTTGACAGGCTTCCCATGGGGGGCAGGAAAGTAAGACAGCAGCATTTTATCACCGCCTGGCTGGAGCATGCCTTCACAGTAACTTTGTAGTGCTCTAGGTAGAGGGCTCTGCATGTGTGCACATCCCCATAAGGCTCTATTTTTGTAGTGCTTTAAGTGTTTATGGTCTAAATTATGCACAGCAAAATCAAGCCCTCAGCAGTGTCTGGTAAGTGGTCTTGTGATACAAATATGTGCTGTGAAGAATAACAGACTCCGAGGCTAGACAGCTTTCAGAAGTTCCTCAGTCCTACTCTGCCCCATCCTCTTGGGTAACTCTCCATTATTCTTTGCATTCTAGTCATAGGCTTAAAAAGCAGAAAGTAAGCATTTGTGCTTCTTGAAGCAAGAGAGAATGAGTCAGCTTATTCTTCATGAATCTCCAAGAGTTGTGAGATAGGAATTGTAATTTTACTGGAAAGCTACCTTTTTTCTTCCTTAACTGAAACTAAAGCAGTAATTCATGACAAGTATTTCACTGCAAATGCAATAGTAGTTAATAGTAATACATTAGAATGCATGTGTCCAGCGATGCTCAAAGTGATCTCCTGTATGATTTTAAAGCAGTCCTTTCACCCATCTGCGATCTGATAATGACCCCTATAGCTAGTGCTCAATAAAAATCTATGTTGGGATTATATGATGCCTTTAGGATAGTTTTAATACTACAGTACTTCTATAATTGGGACTGAAAGATGTGTAGAGAGTCCCACATTCAGGAAAAAAATCAATATTACTCTTTTAGTAGTCTAGATGTATTTCTTTTTAGTCTACTTACACTATATCAGAAGTTAAGACATGTCATGTTTACGAAAATAATGCTCTCTGACCCTTCCCACTTTCTCTGTTGGCATCTGACAGCTGAACTCCACATTTGTTGAAATTAAATTATTTAGTTTAGTATTAAAAACAGAGCAGGGTTTGCGTCAGATTTTCCCTTTCTTAGCTAAAGAGGTCTATGTGCCTTCTCTCTAAATAAAGCCACAGTGAACAATCAGCACAAATTTTCTGGATAAGGCTGTAAGCTAGAAACAGGATCATGTTTCTTGGCTGTTTCACAGAGGTTTGATGTTGCTATGTTATTTGTCAGATTCTTTGCGATTGGTGGACTCATCAACACACAGTAAGCCCAAAGCTTTTGGAAGAGGTCTGGATGGATGGATACTGGAAAGACTGAGGGTACCTCAATACAGTGCAATGCAGTGGTATGCAGTAATGCTTGACTTGAATAGCTGTGCTCCACATAGTGCATGGTACAAGCTTAGCTTCTTTCTGTTAACAAGCTTTAAGCTTTGGCCAATTTAAGCAAAATAAAATTATTACCTGGGGAATATGGAAAGCTCCTCTTATTACTAGAGCAATAAAGAATACCAAAGTAACTCTTTTTCTGTTACTTTTATGTTAAAATGTACCATTTCTTTCTCCCCAGTCATCAGATGTTGCTGAGTAGGCTGATCTCTGATCTGTATAACCCAAATTCTCTTCTCCTTAACTGCTCTCCAAAATATTTCTGTCAGCCGTGAAAGACTGATAACTCTGGACTACAGATTTTTAGAACAATTTTTCTAGTATACCGATCTTTCAGTCAGCCAAGGAAGAATTAAAAGTTATAAAGAATTACAGCCTCTGGTTGATTGTCAACATTGTTCCCAATTGTGTGATTATTATGTATGATTAAGGGTCTGCATATTCTTGACCTATTAGTAAGGGGATATACCTCTCTTAGAAGACAAAGTAGTCTGTAGCTACTGAGCTCAAGAAGAACTCTATGAGCAACAATCATATAATTGTAGAAAAATTGTAGAAAATTAGGATTGGAAGGGACCTCAGGAGACCATCTAGTCCAACACCCTGCTCAAAGCAGGACCATCCCCATCTAGATCATCCCAGGTAAAGTTTTGTCTAGTCAGGTTTTGAAAACCTCCAAGGAGGGAGCTTCCACCACCTCCCTAGGTAACCTGTTCCAGTGCTTTACTGCCCTCCTAGTGAGAACATTCTTCCTAATATCTAACCTAAACTTCCCTTGCTGCAACTTGAGACATTGCTCCTTGTTCTGTAATCTGCCAACACTGAGAACAGTCTAGCTCCATCCTCTTTCAAACCTCCCTTCAGGTAGTTGAAGGCTGCTATTAAAGCCCCTCTCAGTCTCCTCTTCTCTAGACTAAATAAGCCCAGTTCCCTCAGTCTTTCCTCAGAAGTCATGTGCTTCAGACCCCTCACCATTTTTGTTGCCCTCCACTGGACTCTCCAATTTGTCCACATCCTTTCTGTAGTGGAGGACCCAAAATGGAACATGGTACTCCAGATTTGGCCTCGCCAGTGCTGAATAGAGGGGAAGAATCACTTCCCTTGACCTGCTGGCAGTGCTCCTACCAATGCAGCCTAGTATGCCATTAGCATTCTTGGCAACAAGAGCACACTGCTGGCTCATATACAGCTTATTGTCCACTGCAACCCCCCAGTCCTTTTCTGCAGAGCTGCTGCCCAGGCAGTCAGCCCCTGGCCTGTACCGATGCATGGGATTGTTTTGTCCTATATGCAGGACTTTGCACTTGTTCTTGTTGAACCCATTGATATTTCTTTTGGCCCAATCCTCCAATATGTCTAGGTCACTCTGAATCCTAGCCCTACCTTCCAGCATATCAAGTACTTCACCCAGCTTGGTGTCATCTGCAAGCTTGCTGAGGTTGCACGCTGTGCCATCTTACTGGTCACTGATGAAGACATTAAACAAAACCATCCCCAGGGCAGACCCTGGGGCACTCCACTTGATACCAGCTGCCAGCTAGACATTGAGCCATTGATTACTGATCCAGCCGGTTTTCTATCTACCTTACAATCCATTCACCCAGCCCATACTTCCTTAGCTTGCCTGCCAACAAATGGCAGAGGCTTCTTTTATCTGTAGTGAACTCTGCAGAGTCAATCTTTTCTGTCATGTCTAAGGGTGCAGTTCCCACCCAGTAATATAATCCTGAATGCATTTTGGTTCTGTGGTAGAGGCTGCACAGGTATAGTTAACATTAATAACTTGTAGCTTTAAAAGTAATTTAAAGTTTGTTTCAGCAAGTTTCACAAATACATAAGCAATGTTATTTTAATTATACAAAATAAATGCAAAGCAATAATTGCCAATATTTTTAATGCTATAGGCTAACTAAATCAGATGTACAGCTTTCATGAAGCTGAGCTCACTTAATCAGAGTATCAGATTAAATGAACATGGGCTCACAAAAGCTTATGCTATACATCTGTGATTTAGTTAGTGTACAAGGTGCCTTCTGCCTGACTTCAGACTAACACAGCTAACTATCTTTCAATAGTTTTAATGTCAGCTTAGTAGATTTTATCTATGGTGCACATAGTGCTCTAGATATACCCACAACTAGATTTTATTATTAGGTATAAACCAGAGGGATAATATGATTTTAATTACTGCAATAACTAAATAACTGCAATCACTAAATAATACTGCAATAATGTTACAGCTTACCATTGCTTTCTATACAGAACATATGAGAGTAGGGACTAAATGTTTGGCCCATTTTACTCATTTTTATTGGAAGTGTGCACGCTCCACCAGCCTCAGCGTCTTGTGTATTCAGCATCCCTGTGCTACAAAATTGCGGTGAGGGTGCTTTAACTTAAGCTCATTGAATGAGCTTTAAAGTTCCCACACTGCCAATTTGAAGTACAGGACTCTGACTATTTCCCCTGCAAACATCTGCCCACACACTTTAAATGACCATGCTCTCTCCCCGGTGGTGGGGAGCAGGTTGAAGCAGACCCGGGGGAGGGGAGCACAGTCAGCAAACCCTCCAAAAGGTTCTGTATGCAGGATATTTGTAAAGTAAATGGTGCATTGCAAAGAAAGCATTGGGAAAAAAAAAACTTTTTGCATTGCACTTCCCATAACAGTACAGCCTGCCTGCAAAGAAGCTGTTTTTGAGCCCTACCCCCACCCCCTCAGTGACCATATGCATGATAAAGACATACAAAAAACTAGAACGCTTGGTTCCAAAATGATACCTTTTATTAGACCAACTGGAAAACGGCAAGAAAACTGTCCTTTTCTGCAAGCTTTTGGGATAAAAGTCCCTTTGTCAGGCTCTGGGAAAAGTGTAGATGGTACAAGATGGTAAAAAGTCCTCATAGGTAGGAAATAAACTTCATTTTTGCATAGAGGGAGCTGAAGATGGAAGGCTGTCCCTCTGGGTCCATGAGAGTGTCTTTGTCAGCTGTGTTGAGTACCTCTTTGATGTGTTGATCAGGTAGAATTCCTTCCCTGGAGGTGTTAGATGGCAGGCAGAGAGGTTAAAAAAAGCTTCCTTGTTGTTCTGCAATTAAGTTTAAAATCCAAAAATGGCTAAAATTTGGCATCTTCCATGTTTCAGGGGTGTACTTGGTAGCTGTGTTGGTCTGAAACAAAAAGACATACAAAAAACTAGAACTCTTGGTTCCAAAATGATACCTTTTATTAGACCAACTGGAAAATAGCAAGAAAATTATATGCATTACAATGCATTTTAAAGACTTTATAAAGACTTGCTAAAGGCTAAAGGTTAAGGCTAAAGTCCTGAGTGTGGTTGTTAATGTCTTTTTCTTATAAGACTGAACCTCACCCTAGCTAGCAGTTAACAAGTGCTAACAACTCTCAAGTCCTAGCAGCTCTTCATCCTGCAAATCTTTGCAAGTATTTCTAGTAATGTAATGCCATGACTAACCCCCACCCCGGCCGCGAGTGTTGTCTCTGAAAACAAACCCAACTATCCCAAAGAAAAAATGACACATCCATTATAGTAGAACAAAAAACTTTACTGAAATGAAAATGAATAGCAAAAATAATTATGTACAAATTGATATTATATATAAAAATAAAATAAATACAAAATAAATATAAAATGTAACAAAAATAAAAATGTAAAAAAAATGAACAGCGATTTGGAGACCATCAGTCAGTTCACTTCTCTCCCACTCCTCACTTGCCTGTGGGCTCATCCCCAGTGAGTTCTGCTCATGAACGTTTTCTGTGAGGAGGAAGGAAAAGAGAAGAAGAGGAGTGGGGCTTGGCACACAGTTGAAAAATCGGACTTTGCCAAACCTCCACGACACACACACTCACTCACACACACACATTCACACAAACACACAGGGTCAGTGGGACACACTACCTAAATATAACCCAGGACACTGCATACCCCAGCTGCCGAGTCTGGCAGGCAGTGTCTTGGACTCACAGCTCTGGAATGGAATGTGATGCAAGTTCAGGTTGCAATACTGAAGGAAGTCATGTAACCAGTCCCTGCCTCGAAAGTTTCAAAATAGTTGCAGAAAAATTACCGTTCCGCTGGTAGTGTTGGAGCCATTGGGAGCCATGGCCATTGCCCTGGCAGTCAATGGGGTGCAAAGGGGTCACAGCAGGTGGAAGGTACCAGGGGAAGTGAGGCTGGAGGACAGGAGGGTACAGGGGTGGTGGGGGTAGGACATAGACAATAGGTGGGAGGGGGGGGACAATTATGAAGGGGTAGAAAATTATATTTCTTTGCTCCATTATTTTTTAATGTAATAAAATTGTAAAGGAATAAACAAATAAACAAAACAAAAAATAAGGACAAACAAACAAACAAGCAGACATGTTCCAACATGACCTGATTGCGGAGGAGGGAGGGGTGAGGGAGGCAGCAGGGGTGAGGAGTGAAAGAGGGTTAAAAAAAAACAAAACACACAGCGCCACCTTCTAGCTACAGGCTGGAACACAGCGGCCCCTCATGGCAGCAGGGGGCCAGGCCTCTGCCTGCCACCTAGCCACATGGCTCTCCACTCCATTCTCATGCCCCCCCACCCTCAACCAGCCAACACCATACCCCAGAACCTGGGGCTGACCCCCCCAACCCTGCTGCCAGCCCAGGTCTGCTCCACTCCAGGTCAAACAACTGCGGTCCCAGGCGTACGTGTAAACACTGTGCCCAGGAGCAGCTGATTCCTTCGTGAATTGGGCCAGAATTTATTCCTCCATGCTAATTGCATGTGTAGATGCACCTCTGGGTTTGAAAATCTGGTTCCTACCCTGTTCTTAGAGGGGTACAGCTGGATTAATTTACTCAGACTATATTAACATAGCCAACCTTTAATTCGTACAGGGCATTGAAATAATAAAAGGAAAGCGGACTGTATCAAGATGGAACAAACAGAAAACTAAAAAGTGACTAAAGTGCATCATACTAGAAGAAAATCCAGTTGATAATACTGTGGTGTGTTACTTAAAATAGTCCCCTAAAATTTGAACTTCTCACCTTTTATACCAAAATCACACTAACAGAATCTATTGACCTGGGATGGCCAACCTGCAGCACAGGTAGTCTCTGTGTGTGGTTTGTGGCAGATTAGGGAGGGGACAGGCAGCAGATAGGGAAGAACACAGAAAGCAAAACATCAACTCACGCAGGGAGCACATGGCTGGGAACAGAAGCAGAGCAGTAGATTGGGCAAGGGAAAGGGATTGGCGTAGTACTTGGGGAGGCTGCGGGGCAATTTATAGTTCACCTGTTAAAAAAGTTGGCTCCCACTGGATTAACCTTGTAGTGCTCATGGGTTTGGTTCCTATAGGCCAGAGAAATGGTGCGGGGGCAATCTGTGGGCTGAATTAGGCCTTGGAGCACCCCCTAAGGTGTGTCTGGATTAGGCACTGGGGCCCTGCATGCCAGATTTGGTTCCTGGGGCCCCACACTACCTCTGCCTGGCTAGGATTGGGCCCCATGCCACCCTGCATGTACAGTCTAGTGTGCAGGACCACAGCTCAGAGGGATCCCCACAGGTCCATGGGGAGCTCTGCAGGCCAGATGACATGGTGCTGGGTGCAGATCTGGCCCGCAGGCCGGCAGTTGAGCACCCCCATATTAGGCTATACAGAATCATGGGAGGAGAAAGGGAGAAATTTGAATGTTTGTTAAACTAGATACTAGATGCAGACCACTGAGTCCCACTAACAAACTTGAAATTTACAAGAAACAAAGAAACAAAATCACACTTGATTTACTGTAATATGTTAAGTCCCTTTTTACTGAACAGGGAAAAATATGTCCATTTTGAATGGATATTAATATATTTGCATATGAGATTCAAAAAAGTAGTTCTATGTAACAGGATAATAAAGTATACTGTATGTGCAAAGTATCATCAGGAGAATACATTGGAATTCCAGTCAAAGTGAAACTAAATAGAAAAGAAATCTTTTCTGTCTGTACAATTTGTGTATAGAGAATCACAGTGCCTGTTGGAGAATCTTTCATTATGTTGCTTCCAAATATTGATTCTTTTGGAATAGCTGTCCTCTCCTGCCACTAAGAAAGGCTCATATGCTCTCTTTTTACTCATAGGTAGGTACCTACTTAACTCGCGGTTTCACATATTTTACAGAAACTGGAAATCTGGGATTGTCCACAAAATCTGTGAAATCGACACAAAAAAACCCTTAATAAAAATAAAATGCTGGCTCCCCAGTGGGAGTCAGTCGTCCTTGCTGCCAGGAGTGGAAGGTGCCAACTGGCAGGGCAGCACAAAGGGTAGCAGACAAGATGGTGGCTGCCCTCTTGGCCCTCCTTCCCTGGGGGCCTCTCTGCCAATTAGCGCTGAAGGGCAGGGCCACCACAAAATGCCCATGAAATCAGCTCTGCACGCCATGAGTGGGCTACAAAAACACCTTTGTCTTGCCAGGATTTAAGTAGGTCCCTATTCACAGCAAATATTTTTAACCTGTGTAATCATAAATTCAGTCTTGATTTAGATTCTTAAACAAAAGGGATTTTCATATATACTCTGCAGCAATCTGCTACCCCTTTTGCATTTAGCCTTGAGGATGGGGAAGAGAACAACAAAAGCACTGTCCTCAAAAAAATACAACCAGAGAGCTTCAACTTTTAAACGTTGCTCACAAGAGTAATTACATTTATTTCAGTAGGATTGCCCCATTTGTAGGAGCACTTGCATGTATAAGGATTAGAATCTAAGGTTTTCTGTTTAGTAACTGAGCCTTGGAGGTGTCACCCTGCCCTGCCTTCTGCCAAACTTGAAAGTAATGTGGCTAACTACCTTACCATATTTCATGGTGTATAAGTCGAGTTTTGATGCCCATTTTTTGTGTCTTAAAAATCAAACTCAGCTTATACACTGTGGCACATCAAAAAATTGGGGATGGGGCTGGGCTCAACACTTGGCTGGCGTGACCCCATCCCCTGTGAGTGGTACTGCCAGCACCACTCACAGAGGATGAGGCTGTGCCAGCCAAGCGCTGAGCCCAGCCACGTCTCCATTTCTTGTGAGTGGCACTGGGCTCACAGGGGATGGGGCTAAGCCACCCGAGCCTGCCCTGTCTCCTGCAAGTGGCATTGCCGAATGCCAAGCCCAGCACTGTTCATAGGGGCTGGGGCTGGGCTTGGAGCTCGGCTGGCACCACCTCATCCCCTGTGAGCAGCACCAAGCTCGGTGCTCCTCACAGGGGTTGCGGCTGGGGCTGGGCTCGGCGTTCAGCTGGTGCAGTCCCATCCCCTGTGAGCAGTGCTGCCCAGCCCCAACTTATACATGGTGCCTATGAAAATCCTTACCTTTCAGTTTGGAAAGCCTAAACACCGTGTCAACCTATACACCATGAAATATGGTACTTTGTTTTGTGATGGAAAGGTTTATGTCTGGTTGAAATGAGGTAATTTTAAAGTACAGGAAAGTTATATAAGGCATACAACCATGGTCCTGAAAAGGGAAGGGAGCTCAAAGATTATTTAGGAGTGTGAAAGTTCCCATCAAATTAATTACTATATTTATATTTCAGGGGTCCTCAGTCTATATGAAACATTATGGACACACTGAGCGCATCTACATAAGATGCTAAATTGTTATAGCAATGAGCTATGGTGATGTAGCTCATCACTACAGCAACATAGCCTCAGTAGGCACAAACTGTGATGCCGACACTACTGTGCAGCGGCAACAAGCTACTGTGCAGTAGCTCGTTGCCATTATGCAGTAGGGTTGGAAACGACTCATGCACCGCCAGGACTGTGCAGTAACTTGCTAAAGCAAGTACTAAAGCGAGTACTAAATGACTGTGCAGTAACAACTTCACAGAAAAGGAAACTATAACTTCTCTAGGACAAGGACTATCAATTACAAGTAGGAAAGTGTGATATCATCAACATGTTTAATTTTAAAATGTGCTATACAGTAATTTAAAAAATTGTTAAATAAATACATACCACATCTACCTAACTCCATTCATTTTCTCCATAGTTAGTAGCCAAATAGTCTGTAGGCACTGTGGAAACAACATTGGATCAAAATGCTACGTTAGACTATGGCATCTCCTTAATGGAAGGGCTTCTGAAAAGAAGTTGACTTCTGTCTACTTTTGCTTTCATAGATTTCTTAAGGCTAATAATGCTAATAATGCAGAATCATCTTTTCTGGAACCAGTGCATCTTATCCACAGGTAGTGCTGACCAAGGTTGCCGATGACATGAAACTGGGAAGGACTGTGAACACATTGAAGGATGTGAGCACAATTCAGAAGGAAAGTTGGGCTAGAGCTATCAGGATGAAGTTCAATGAAGACAAATGCAAGATGCCGCACATAGGAAAGAATAATCAAAAATAAAAATACAAAATGGCTGACACCTGTCTGGATGGCAGCACTGTGGAAAAGGACTTGGGAGTTTTGATAGACTGACTGATAAGTCTGCAGTGTGAAGCAGCCGAACGCAGTTTTAGGCTGTATCGATAGAAGCTTTAGGTGCAAGACATGGGAGGTGATAGTGCCTCTGCTCAGCAATGGTTAGGCCTCATCTGGAGTACTGTATGCAATTCTGGGCTCCACATTTTTAAAAGGATGTGGAGAAATTAGAAAGGATCCAGAGGCAGGCAACAAAAATTAAAAGGGCTTGGAAAGCAAGGTATAGAAGGAGAGGCTGAAGGAGGTAGTGCATGTTCAGCTTGCAAAAAAGGCACTTAAGAGGGAACATGATAACAGTTTTCAAATACTTAAAGAGGAACCAGAAAAAAGGGGGAAAACACCTTTTCTCTCTTGTTGCCGAAAGAAGGATGCAGACCAGTGACTTGAAGTTGCAGTAAAATAAGTCTTGATTGGATATCCAGAAGAACTTCTTCATTGTTAGAATAGCAAGGCAGTATAATAGACTACTTAGGGAAGTTGTGGACCCTCCATCACTGGAGGTGTTCAAGAAGAGGTTGGACAGACACTTGTTGGGGATGCAGAAAAGGATGTGGGGGTCACAGTGGACAGTAAATTGAATATGAGCCAACAGCAGGCCTTTGTTCTGAAGAAGGCTAACACACTGGGCTGCATTAGTATAAGTGTTGCAAGCAGATCAAGAGAAGTGAATATTCCCATCTATTTGGCACTGGTGAGGCCACATATGGAGTACTATGTCCAGTTTTGGACCCTCCACTGCAGAAGGCATGTGGACAAATTGGAGAGAATCCAGTGAAGGGCAACGAAAATGGTTAGGGGGCTGGGGCGCATGACTTACGAGGAGAAGCTGAGGGAACTAGTTGTATTTAGTCTGGAGAAGAGAAAACTGAGGGGAGACTTAATAGCAGCCTTCAATTACCTGAACGGTGGTTCCAAAGAGGATGAAGCTAAACCAGGTGCGGACAATTATTTGGGCTGGAAGGCCACTTATTAAGTGCTGGTAAGATGTTGAGGGCTGCACACACACACACATGCACATTTGTGTGCACAAAGGCATGCACCCCCACGTCCACCCCCACCCTGGAGCCTGGAGCTGGCACCTGCCAGACACATCCAGAGCTGGGGGTGGGGCATGGGATGGAGCCTGGCTGTGGGCATCTGTGCTGTCCCACCCCACAATCATGGTTCCTGCATGCGCATACACAGCTCCCCATCCCACAGCTCCCAGGAGCCCTGACAGTGGGGCAGGATAGGATAGGATAGGATAGCACAGAGACCCACGACCACACTATCCCCAGTGGGCACAGCGTGGAAGAACTGTGCTTGGGCTCCAGTGGCTGCTAGGTAGTAGCCTGCCTATCTGGCTTTACACAGTGGCTGGAATCACTAAGGCCTGAGCGTGGCTAACTTGGGGCCTGCCACATAATACAGGGTGGAGAAGTGAAGAACTTATGATCATTGTTTCTTTGACCTTGGGTACACCAATTTTATTATGGATATGAGCTGAATTTATTGAAGGTGAAGAGAGATGGATGAACTGTGTATTGATTTGAAGTCATCCTTGGTGTGCACTGACAAATTTGCTTTTCAGTTTACACAAAAGACATGGAATAGGAAGTGTGTCAAAATGTCTGATAGGGCAATTGGTGATGGAAAAGACAGGAAGTTAATTGATAATTTTTCTGTTTGAGTCAAAGGAAAGAGAACATTTCTTGCTCTATCATTGCTAAATATATAATTTAAAAAATTAAATATTAATTTACACTAAACCTACATGCATATCACTGACATTATAAAGCAGGATGGAGTTGCAGTATTGGATCAAGTGACAAAATGGTTTGATTGCAGTGAGTAAAATTGACTTGTTAAATAACAGATTAATTATTATAACAAAGTCTCTTGTAACTAGAAAGATGCAGTTAAGACAGGTATCTAAACTTAATTGTACACAATAATGTGAAAAATAACAAAGAAAGTTGGTGCTCATAATAATCTGTTAACCATCTGTAACTGAGATGTAGATAAGAATCATCCACAAAGATGAGATGTAGATAAGTATCAATCACCATCAGTGTAATGATTACATTTTCAGAGCTCTATATTAAAAAAAATACAGCTACATATTTTTACTTCATACTCCAATAAATTGTGTGCTCTTCAAAGAAGAAAATCAGTTTTGTACCATGACCTTTTTATGATTATTCATTTGTATATCTGAAAGGATTAGAGAAATTTTGATTTTTTTCTGCTTGCCTTTTAAGAAATTGTTTGTGACTCCTGCAGTATGACATCCAAAAAAATTGTATATTTACATTTTCAATCTATTTTTTGAGTCTTAACATTTAAATGAATGTTAGAAACAGTTTAGTTTCCAAACAGAAATGTATCCGTGTTTTCATTTACCTCCTTTAGAAAAGCAAAACTCCACATAAAACTCCACAATTTTCTATTCAAGTCCAAGTAATCCTGTCTTCCTAAATTTCTCAGAATGTTTACAGTTTGCCATATGTAGGTGAACAGTAGGAGCATCCTACTCCTGTTTGGCTCCTTTTTTCAATATTATTGCTGAAGCATCTATGGAAAATGGTTAAGATCTAAAGATTCTCATTTATGGCTAACAAACCTTCCCGGCCTCTTAAAGGTAGTCAGCTGAAGGAAAGCGATATACAGATTTCCCTCACTTTATGCTGTACAGGCGTTCCTGGAAAATGGCATATAACTTGAATTTGCATAAAGGGAACCCACTTTACAATGTAACAAATAGGGACCTCACTGCCAGGACCTCGACTGTACTGACCACCCAGACCTATTTCTGCTACTTTTAAAAGACAGTTTTGGTACTCACCGACAGCAGACAGTGTACACAAGCACAGGGCACTATCATAATGGGGATGGCAACTACAGAAACACGTGTTGCAGACAATGAGCGAGGAACACAGATCCACACAGAAGAGGAGACTATATGTTGGTGCGCATCACTCCCACAATGCACTGCACAAAGCAGCTGACTGCGGGCTTCCACCACACCGATTGCATAAGAGTGAATTTACCTCACACAACAAAGTTTTGGTATAAAAAGGGTCATCACATAAGTGTAAATTTGCACATACAGAACTCACATAAAGCGAGGGAAATCTATGCTTTTAAAGGCCTGCCAATGTCACTTGTCAGGTTGAAAACTAATGCATGCTTTCTGTTGCAAAAGCCAAGAAATAACTTTGAGTGTTTTCTGTGAAGGTTTGGACTATTTACTTAAAACTTGTACTTAGCCAAAAATCATCAAACAACTGTGAACTGCGCTACTAATACAGACCACATATATACAGTCTACCCCACTACTTCTGCCAATTATTGTCTTTCAGAAAAAAACTGTCAATGGTTACAGAAGCAAAGCTGAACATGGCAAAGCTGCTTAAACCATCTTTACCCATCAGCTATGACCAAATGATGTAGTTAACCATCCAAGCAACTCTTTAATCCTCACAAGGAACCAAATAATTTCTCAAAATATCACTGATAAACAGGTAAACAATATCTTAAAGACAAAAATGTAAAAGCAAAATAAATGTTTTTGTCCTTTTTTTTTGGCTTCCTTAGTATGCATTGGAGAAATGGAGATTTTTAAAAATTCTGCTTAATTTTTTCTCTCAGAAATGTCAGGAAAAATCAAGCCTTGTCTCGTTTTCCAATCAGGATCTACCTCTGACATATCCAGAAATGAGGACTGGGAGTTTTTTCAGTTTTTAATTTCAAAATTCTTACTGCTGGGTCCTAGCATAACATTGTTTTGGGATTCAAGATATGGCAGAACTCATCAGTTCTTGTGTGCTCCTGCCCTTTTTGTGACCTACGTATCAGGACTTCCATAAATCAAGCAGATCTGGTCCTCTGTTTTCCAAGCTTCCTATGATTTTAGCATATGTCTCCCTGCATGAGTTGTCAGAGTTAGGCTGTTAAACAAGATCTGATGTCTCTTTCTTCTCTTTACTACATGAATGCAGCTATGACCAGAAATTTGATGCGAGATTGTAGATTAGGGCTGCCCAACTTTAGCACAGCCAGGGGGACGCACGCAACAACAGCATGTGGCCCTGTAATGGGGGGGCCTGCTCGGGGTCCGTCTACTGGTGGCTCCACCCACCTGTTATGGGCCAACTGCCTGCCTTGTTGTCTGCCGTGCCTTGTTGTTAATTAATTGTTGTTAATTACATGGGAGGCTGCCGACTGTATGCCCTGATGCCAGGGGGCACTATCTGCGGCTCTGTTCCTCCTCTACACTGCAGCCCAAGCCTCACAGGTGGTATTTGTAAATTCCTCTTGATGTTGGGATCTCGGCCGCTGTGGGCCTACCCTTTTTCTCTCTAGCTAGGCCTGTCAGTCAAAAAAACCCTCACTAATCAGGATTTGACTCCTAGGCTTTAGCTCTCAAAAAAAAACCTCACTCAGGTTCCTGTGCCCTCTCTGGTGCTGAGGTCAGCTCACCCCCAAATACTGCACCCTCTCTGGCGCTAGGGTCAGCTCAGCCCCAAATATTGCGCCCTCTCTGGCACTGGGGTCCCCACACTGCAGTGGGCCCCCAATGAGGCCTCCTCCTTCCCCAAATAGCCTCACCCAAACCACCAGTCTTAACATTCAACACAAAACATAGGCTTCTAAGGCCATATAATGGAAACATGATAATACAGAAACAAGAGAGGCAACATGCCTGCTTACTTTAGATGATCATGAGGATGGTTCAGGGCATGGCATGGCATAGTCTTCTGACAGAGACTGCAGCTGCAGCACCATGATCATTGGGAGTCCACCTCCCTACTGCCCCTCTGGCCTTCTCCACTTGCCATTTCTAGGGTCCTGGCCTTCCTCTTCCTGTCACCTGACCAGCTGGCAGGGCTTGAGCCTTAACCCCTACTTGACTGGCCAGCTGTGACTGGAAGGTTCTGGACTTAAAGGGACCACCCTGTTTCTTAGTAACAGGGTTAGGGTTCCCTAGGGCCTAGGGTTCCCCCAGACCTCGCACTGCATTGGTCATACGTTTCAGGAACACGCTCTCTGGATTGTCTCCTGCCATACAGGAAGTGCCAGCCATATGTGGTCCCTTGGGAATGGGATCCTCTTGCTTTGGCTTGGGCAGCACGTGACCCCCACCCTCTGACCCCTAGGCTGGATGTAGGGTGCTGAGCCCCAACCACCAGGCAGACTGCACAGGTCGTGTTTGCCCCTGCCCTGCCCTTCACTGCAAGCAGCCTTCAGCCCAGCTGGACCCTCTGCCATCATGTGGCAGTGAGAAAAGCAGCAGCAGGAGCCTGTTGGACAGCCCTGATGAAGATTAATTTTTTTTTTTTTAAAGAAAAAGCATCTTGAGTTTCAAGGTTTGTCACAACCATTTCTAGGTCATGCTTGTTGCTCTGTAAACTAAAGATATGCATCAGGGAAGCTATGGTCTTCTGACTGCTGGTTTTGCAAACTCAGCCTAAGATCTCTAAGTCAGACTATTTGTTCCCTGCTAAGAAATATTCATAGATATTCATAGATGTTAGGGTCGGAAGGGACCTCAATAGATCATCAAGTCCGACCCCCTGCATAAGCAGGAAAGAGTGCTGGGTCTAGATGACCGCAGCTAGATGCTTATCTAACCTCCTCTTGAAGACCCCCAGGGTAGGGGAGAGCACCACCTCCCTTGGGAGCCCGTTCCAGACCCTGGCCACTCTAACTGTGAAGAAGTTCTTCCTAATGTCCAATCTAAATCTGCTCTCTGCTAGCTTGTGGCCATTGTTTCTTGTAACCCCCGGGGGCGCCTTGGTGAATAAATACTCACCAATTCCCTTCTGTGCCCCCATGATGAACTTATAGGCAGCCACAAGGTCGCCTCTCAACCTTCTCTTGAGGAGGCTGAAAAGATCCAGTTTCTCTAGTCTCTCCTCGTAGGGCTTGGTCTGCAGGCCCTTAACCATACGAGTGGCCCTTCTCTGGACCCTCTCCAGGTTATCCGCATCCTTCTTGAATTGCAGCGCCCAGAATTGCACGCAGTACTCCAACTGCGGTCTGACCAGTGCCCGATAGAGGGGAAGTATCACCTCCTTGGACCTATTCGTCATGCATCTACTGATGCATGATAAAGTGCCATTGGCTTTTTTGATGGCTTCGTCACACTGCCAACTCATGTTCATCTTGGAGTCCACTAGGACTCCAAGATCCCTTTCCACTTCTGTGCTACCCAGCAGGTCATTCCCTAGGCTGTAGGTGTGCTGGACATTCTTCCTTCCTAGGCGCAGCACTTTGCATTTCTCCTTGTTGAACTGCATCCTGTTGTTTTCTGCCCACTTGTCCAACCTGTCCAGATCTGCTTGCAGCTGTTCCCTGCCCTCCAGCGTGTCCACATCTCCCCATAGCTTTGTGTCATCTGCAAACTTGGACAGAGTACATTTCACTCCCTCGTCCAAGTCACTGATGAAGACATTAAAGAGTATCGGTCCAAGGACTGAGCCCTGCGGGACCCCATTGCCCACACCCTTCCAGGTCGAAACCGACCCATCCACCACGACTCTCTGGGTGCGACCCTCTAGCCAATTTGCCACCCACCGGACTGTGTAGTCATCCAAGTCACAGCCTCTTAACTTGTTCACCAGTATGGGGTGGGATACCGTATCGAAGGCCTTCCTGAAGTCTAAGTATACGACATCCACCCCTCCTCCTATGTCCAGGCGTTTCGTAACCTGGTCATAAAAAGAAACTAGATCGGTCAGGCACGATCTGCCTGCCACAAACCCGTGCTGATTTCCCCTCAGCATAATTTGTCCTGCCGGGCTCTCACAAATGTGAGCCTTGATAATTTTTTCAAAGACTTTGCCAAGGATGGAGGTGAGACTGACTGGTCTATAGTTGCCCGGGTCCTCCTTCCTCCCCTTTTTGAAAATGGGGACCACGCTGGCCCTTTTCCAGTCCTCCGGGACTTGGCCCTTGCGCCACGAGCTTTCAAATATTCCTGCCAGTGGCTCTGCAATGATGTCAGCCAGTGCCTTCAGCACCCTCGGATGGAGCTCATCCGGGCCTGCTGACTTAAAGGCATCCAGTTCTTCCAAATGACTCTGCACCATTTCAGGGTCTACGCATGGCAGTCTGGCGCCTTGCTGCTGCCTCTCTACAACCCCAGTGAGAGACTTGTCGTGCCCCTCACTTAGGAACACTGAGGCAAAGAACTCACTGAGGAGTTCAGCCTTGTCCCCCCTGTCCATCACCAATTGTTTCTGCCCATTTAGCAGGGCTCCTATTCCTCCCTGGGCCTTCCTTTTACTCCCTATATATCTAAAAAACAATTTCTTGTTGTCTTTTACTTGGGTTGCCATCCTCAGCTCCATGGCAGCTTTGGCCCGTCTAACTGCCTCCCTACAAGCACGAGCAGAGGAGGTATATTCATCTTTGGTGATCTCTCCCTGTTTCCACTTTTTATGTGCTCCCCTTTTGTCCCTTAGGCTGCCCTGGATTTCTCTGGTCAGCCAGGGAAGCCTCCTGGCCCCTTTCCCTCTTTTGCCTCGCTCGGGGATCGTCCTGCTTTGTGCCCGAAGGATCGTTTCCTTAAGGCACAGCCACCCTTCTTGGGCTTCCATCTCTTCAAATCTCCTACTCTGGATAGGAGTAATAATAATACTCAGCAATTAAAATTCTGATAGTGATGATGATGATGCATGACTGAAATCAGAATTCAGCTCATTCTTCCCTATAGTTTAACTGGAGAGGCTAGCTGGAAGTAAATTAAATTAGCAGCACTGATTAACACTAAATTAACAAGATTGAGAGACAATGGATATAGCTAGCTCAGAGAAATATTTATAATACCTGTTTAAAATGTATCTATTAAAGTTTGCGCTTCTGTTCTTTTTCCTAGGGAGTCTGAATGGTTGGGGTTTTGTTTATTCACCATTTTAGAAATTCAGAGTTTGGCTAACACTGGAAAGCTAAGACATTTGAAAATGGAATTTCGTTTTTGAAATCACAAAAGTGCCTTTGAAAATGTGAAAAACAAAAATATTTGTTTTCTTTTGGTCTAATCTCTTTTTATTTGTAAGGCACTTTGGACAGCTACAACTAGTAGGGAATGAGATATGATTAACTGAGAGGGGAAGTTGCTTATATTAAGGTAGATAAAACAATTATTTTAATAAGGAAGAATTGACTAAGTATATGGCAGCATTTAATTAAACAAAATCAAGGCTGTTACAATAGCATGCTGTTGGTACAACATTAGCTAGTTCTCTAGTTGCTTTTAACAATGGAAGTGTATTGACAATTTCTTTACTGTGCTAGGATAGGTAACACGTAACAACCCTTACATAGGATACCCAATATTAGTCAGCTATAGAGCATGTTTAAATCCTTCTATTATTAACATTGGAAACCTTATACTGTTTATAATAATTATTAATAGAGGAACTAAAGATGTCTGGGATGAGCATGCTAGTTCTGTACTACTGTGGGCTTGAATTAATATGACAATTAGGTCAAGGACCAAAAGAAATGTGATTTTTTTCTTCTTAGACCCTCATAAATAATAGGATCTTATTCCTAGACCAATATTCTTTGTTTATAGTTTTTGGACCAAGCAACATTTGTGTAAATATTGATTCATTTTATAAGATAAACCAATCAGTACTATTATAAATACATCAAATTAATACAACAAAAGTAACTCTTCTCCTAAATATGTGACCACAAAATTTGATATCATTGTTGGCCTCAAACCACTGATTGTCAAAATGGAGTTGAAATGATTTGAAGGTAGAAACTTAAATAAGATATTAATGTATAATACCTGAACTGAACTGATTAAATTTATCTCAATAAAATATTTTTGTCAGTTGTAAAATGTATAATTGTCATTGAGTAGAAATCCCAAATGTCATATATTAATTCTGAATGATTAATTAATTTGGAGAAGGTTCTAGAAAATACAAAGCAAAACTGCCTGGTGAATAGCCAACTTTTCAAGTAAACATTAAATGTTGACTCTGATTTATAGAGGATTGTAGGGCTTTCAGAGGAAGGTAAATGTTTGGAGAGAATTAGACACAGGAATACAAAACAAGCTTCTTTTGGAGGGAAGAATGAGCATTGGGCAAAGTATTGGAAGATTAAATTTAAACTAAAATGTAAGCGTGTGTTCTCTTTCAGGTTGGCCGATTTCCTCCACTGGGCTTTAAACTAGGCTCATTGGGGGAAGGGGAAGATGAGGACAGAGGGAGCCACGGAACACCGAACCAAGAGCCATCCACAAGAACAGCCCAGCCAAGATGGGCAACAAGCACACAAAGTACCCAAGTAAGTGACAGGGGCCCAGATAGTCCTGGGATTAGGGGGGCAGTGCATACACGTCCAGGAGGCCTTAAATGCCTCTACATTAATGCTTGTAGTATGGGGAACAAGCAGGAGGAACTTGCCCTCCTGCTAGCTAACATAAACCCGGACATAGTGGGGCTCACTGAAACTTGGTGGGACCCTACGCATGACTGGGCGGTAAACAGCAAGGGCTATAGGCTGTACAGGAGAGCTAGGACAGGGAGGAAGGTGGGGGTGTGACACTCTGCATACACATCCTCAACAAACAGCACTGGGTCAGAGGAGGGGCAGACTGAAGTGCTCTGGGTCTGAATACAACAGGATTGGGGGGAAAGGGACTTAACAGTGGGGGTTTACTACAGGCCACCCAACCAGGGGGAAGAGCTGGACCAGGAATTCTCAGGTCAGCTCGTGGAGGCAGTTAAGTAAAGGGATGTGGTCATCATGTGTGACCTAAACTATCCGGTCATCTGCTGGGAACAGCAGTAAGCCAGGTCTGACTGCTCACGTAGGTTCCTAGCCGAGTTACAAGACCTCCATCTAACCCAGGAGGTGCACAGTCCCACCAGGGGAAATGCCTTGTTGGACCTGGTCCTGGCCACAGGAGACAACCTGGTGAGTGGACTGAGGGTTCTCGACCACCTGGGCGATAGCAATCATAGCCTACTGGAATTCACCATCCAGTGCAGGGTGTCAAAGGCCAGCAGCAAGGCAACAGCCCTACACTTCAGGAGGGCAGATTTCAGTGTGGTAAGGAGACTAGTCAGGGAGGCACTGAGGTTCCAGAGGGGAGGGGAGTTGGGAGTCCAAGAAGAGTGGTTGTTCCTTAAGGAGACAATCCTCCAGGCCCAAAGGGCAACAATCCCAATGCGGATCAAAGCGGGCAAGAGCGCTCAAAAGCCCCCATGGCTCACCAAAAGCATCCAGGAATGTCTCAAAGCTAAAAAGGAGGCATACACCCAATGGAAGGGAGGGGCCATCACCAAGGAGGACTATACCTCCATTGCTTAAGACTGTAGGGGGGCTGTTAGGAAGGCTAAGGCGGAGATGAAACTGGGACTAGCGACCCGGATCAAGGATAACAAGAAGTCCTTTTTTAAATACATAGGGGGTAAAAAGAAGGTACCGGGTAACGTAAGTTCTCTGCAGGACAAGCTAGGAAATCTGGTGGTTATACCAGATGACAAAGCTAACCTCTTTAACAATTTCTTTGCCTCATTTTTTTGAGCAGGGACCGGAGCATCCTCCCTACCAGGATTCCAGACAGACCCAGGAGAGGCACAGCCAGGCCCAAGGTCAGTGAGGACCTAGTCAGGGAACTTCTGGTGGGACTGGATGTGTTCAAATCAGCAGGTCCTGACGATCTCCACCCCAGAGTGCTGAGGGAATTAGCAGAGGTCATTGGGGGACCCCTGGCACTCATGGTGCTCAGGTGAGGTGTGAGAGGACTGGAAAAGGGCCAATGTGGTCCCCATTGTCAAAAAAGGGAGGAAGGAGGGCCCAGGAAACTACAGGCTCGTTAGTCTTATCTCAGTCCTAGGGAAGCTCTTTGAGAAAATTATCCAGGAGCACATCTGCGAAGGACCAGCAGGGGGGATCATGCTTAGGGGCAACCAACATGGGTTCATTCGAGGCAGGTCCTGTCAGAACAACTTGGTGGCCTTCTACAACTAGGTCACAAAAACCTTGGATGCAGGTGTCACGGTGGACATAGTCCTGGACTTTAGAAGGCCTTCGACACTGTCTCCCACCCTATTCTCATTAAGAAATTAGGTGACTGTGGTATCAATGCCTACAAAGTCAAATGGTTCGCAAATTGGCTGGAGGGCCACACCCAGAGAGTGATGGTGGACAGGTCTTTTTCGACTTGTAGGGATGTAGGCAGTGGGGTCCCCCAGGGCTTGGTCCTTGGGCCTGCACTGTTCAACATAGATTCATAGATGTTAGGGTCGGAAGGGACCTCAATAGATCATCAAGTCTGACCCCCTGCATAGGCAGGAAAGTATGCTGGGTTCCGATGACCACAGCCAGATGCCTATCTAACCTCCTCTTAAAGACCCCCAGGGTAGGGGAGAGCACCACCTCCCTTGGGAGCCCATTCCAGATTTTGGCCACTCTAACTGTGAAGAAGTTCTTCCTAATGTCCAGTCTAAATCTGCTTTCTGCTGACTTATGGCCATTATTTCTTGTAACCCCCAGGGGCGCCTTAGCGAGTAGAGCCTCATCAATTCCCTTCTGCGCCCCCATGATGAATTTATAGGCAGCCACAAGGTCCCCTCTCAACCTTCTCTTGCAGAGGCTGAAGAGGTCCAGGTGCCCTAGTCTCTCCTTGTAGGGCTTGGCCTGCAAGCCCTTAACCATACGAGTGGCCCTTCTCTGGACCCTCTCCAGGTTATCCACATCCCTCTTGAAGTGTGGCACCCAAAACTGGATGCAGTATTCCAACTGCGGTCTGACCAGCGCCCGATAGAGGGGAATTATCACCTCCTTGGTTCTGTTTGTCATGCATCTGCTGATGCATGATAAAGTGCAGTTAGCTTTGCTGATGATTTCATCACACTGACAACTCATGTTCATCTTGGAGTCCACTAGGACTCCGACATCCCTTTCTGCTTCCGTGCTGCCGAGCAGGTCATTTCCTAGGCAGTAGGTGTGCTGGACATTTTTCCTCCCTAGATGCAACACTTTGCAGTTCTCCTTGTTAAATTGCATTTTATTGTTTTTTGCCCATTTGCCCAACCTGTCCAGGTCTGCCTGTATTTGTTCCCTGCCCTCCGGTGTGTCCACTTCTTCCCACAGTTTTGTATCATCTGCAAACTTGGACAGAGTACACTTCATTTCCTTGTCCAAGTCACTGATGAAGACATTGAAGAGTATCGGTCCAAGGACCGAGCTCTGAGGGACCCCACTGCCCACATCCTTCCAGGTCGATATCGACCCGTCCACCACCACTCTCTGGATACGACCCTCTAGCTAATTTGCCACCCACAGGACTGTAATCATCCAAGTCACAGCCTCTTAATTTGTTCACCAGTACAGGGTGGGATACCGTATTGAAGGCCTTCCTGAAGTCTATGTAAATGATATCTACCCCTACTCCTGCGTCCAGGTGTTTTGTAACCTGGTCATAAAAAGAGACTAGATTAGTCAGGCATGATCTACCTGCTATGAACCCATGCTGGTTTCCCCTCAGCATAATTTTGCTGCTGGGCTCTCACATATATGAGTCTTAATAATCTTTTCAAAGACTTTACCAAGGATGGAGGTGAGACTGACTGGCCTGTAGTTGCTTGGATCCTCCTTCCTCCCCTTCTTGAAAATGGGAACCACATTGGCCCTTTTCCAGTCCTCCGGGACCTGGCCCATGCACCACGAGTGCTCAAATATTTTTGCCAGTGGCTGTGCAATGACATTAGCCAGTGCCTTCAGTACCCTCGGATGGAGCTCATCCAGGCCTGCCGATTTAAATGCATCCAGTCCTTCTAAGTGACTCTGCACTCTCAGGGTCAACGTTTGGTGGTCTGGCGCCCTGCTGTTGTCTCTCTATGATCCCATTGCGAGACTTGTCTTGCCCCTCGTTTAGGAACACTGAGGCAAAGAACTCATTGAGGAGTTCAGCCTTGTCCCCCCAGTCTATCACCAATTGCTTTTGCCCATTCAGTAGTGGTCCTATACTGCCCTGGGCCTTCGTTTTACTCCCTATATATCTGAAAAACAATTTTTTGTTATCCTTAACTTGGGATGCCATCCTCAGCTCCATGGTAGCTTTGGCCTTTCTAACTGTCTCCGTACAACTGCGAGCTGAGGAGGTATACTCCTCTTTAGTAATCTCTCCCTGTTTCCACTTTTTATATGCCCCCCTTTTTGCCCTTAGGCTAGTCTGGATTTCTCTGGTTAGCCAAGGAAGCCTCTAGGCCCCTTTCCTCCTTTTTCCCTGCTCAGGATCGTCTCCCTCTGTGCCCGAAGGATTGCTTCCTTAAGGCACAGCCATCCTTCCTGGGCTCCCATCTCACCAAATATCTTACCCCCTGCCACTGGCTGGAGCATATGCTGGGATCACATGACCCCAGACAGGTGTTCATCCAACCTCTTTTTGAATTTACCCAAGGTAGGAGTGAGGATCACTTCCTAGGAAGTTGGTTCCAGATCCTATACACCCTATCAGTGAAATAGTGCCTCCTAATCTCTAACCTGAACCTATTCTCCAGCAGCTTCTGGCCATTGTTCCTCGTCACCCCAGGTGCTGCTGGAGGGAATAGGACCCATCCTATTTGCTGCTGATCTCCCCTAACGAGTTTGTAGGCAGCCACCAAATCCCCCCTCAGCCTCCGTTTGCTGAGGCTGAACAGGTTCAGGTCCCTCAGCCTCTCCTCATAGGGCGTGCCCTGTTGCCCTCCAACCAAGCGGGTGGGCGGATGAGAACAGGATGGGATTCATTACTGACAAGTGCAGGGTACTGCACCTACGGAGAAAGAACCAGCAGCATACCTACAGGCTGGGGAACTCCCTTCTCGTCAGCACAGAGGCAGAAAAGGATCTTGGTGTCATTATTGATTCCAAAATGAACATAGGCCGCCAATGTGGGGACATGGTCAGGAAGGCCAACCGCACCTTGTCGTGTATCCAGATGCATCACGAGCAGGTCCAAGGAGGTGATCCTCCCCCTCTATGCGGCACTGGTCAGACTGCAGTTGGAGTACTGCATCCAGTTCTGGGCACCGCACTTCAGGAGGGATGTGGACAGTATCGAGAGGGTCCAGAGGAGGGCCACTCGCATGATCAGGGGGCAGCAAGGCAGGCCCTACAAATGGAGGCTACGGGACCTGAACCTGTTCAGCCTCTGCAAGAGAAGGCTGAGAGGGGATCTGGTGGCCATCTACAAACTGGCCAAGGGGGATCAGCAGGCTATGGGAGAGTCCCTGTTCCCCCAAGCCCTACTGGGAATAATAAGGAATAACGGCCATACGTTGACTGAGAGTAGATTCAGGCTAGATATTAAGAGGCACTACTTCACAGTCAGGGTGGCTAGGATCTGGAACCAACTTCCAAGGGAAGTGGTGCTCACTCCTACCCTGGGGGTCTTCAAAAGGAGGCTGGATAATCACCTAGCCGGGGTTGTTTGACCCCAGCATTTTTTCCTGCCCATGGCAGGGGGTCGGACTTGATGATCTACTTAGGTCCCTTCCAACCCTACCAACTATGAAATTATGAAACTATGTAACTTGGATGTGGACATTGATGATGTTGGACAAACAGATTCCTATGTGCCAATTGTCTCTGAAAACGAAAGATCTTTTGAAGATGATGTAAGAGGCATTCCAAGTAAGCCTCAGAAGTTTAGTTGTTTTTTTTAAATAGGTCTCTTAGTCATTTAAAAAAAGAGTTTAAAACCACAGAATGCATTTAGAAAGTATGTCAACAAATTATGCACCCTCATCTGGTTAAAGCATCCATTTTGGGTTGTTTTACTGCAAGAAGGTCATAACAGAATCTAACAGTTACCCAAGACAACTAAGACCATCACCAGCATGGCAGAATTTCCAGCTGATTATGGACTTCAAAACCTAGGATTATCTAACCAAGTATTAAAAAAAATGGAAAGGAGGTATACTTTGAGGTACTCAGTGGCTAGGGACAGACATTAAAAAAGCCTGAGCCTGAATTGATTCAATCTTTGCAGGTTAGTCTAACCTGGCTAGGCTGAACTGCTCTGTAACTGCACAGACATCTTCTCTGGACTGAGAAAATGCAGGCACATACCTGCAGTGGCTCAGGCTAGAAGCCACAGGGCACTAGAGAAGCCCTTTCTTCCTTCTACAGCACTGAGCTGAGTTGGGGGGGGGGGGGGGGGGCATGGCCAGGCCCCAGCAGGACGCTCTTATTATTCCCCCCACTCCTGAGCAGTCCAGCAGGAAATGTTTATCACCCCAAACTCAGTGTTTATCAACCCATTAAGAAAACAAAGCCTCTTTCTTAAACAGGAAGGACATTAAGTTACCTGTTGATTAGCTCCAAAAAAGCCTGTTTGCCTTTATCACCTCCCACAGCACAGACCGTAGCCAGCATGTGGTCTGCTAGCTAATGCTGAGGTGTCTGTCTAAGGTAGAGGGGTGCGGGGAATAATCCCTGCTTAGCGGGAGAAGCCAGGCAGATGCTCTGTGCCTGCAAGTCTCTGCCAGAACTATAGCCAGGAAGCAGAGGGAAGGGGCCAGTTCTGCTGTGGAGCAGAGAGCCCCACCCAGCCCAGACAGCATGCTGGGATGCTGGGGGAGTCTGGTTTATCTTAAACCAGCAAGGGGTCTGGGACAGACATCGCATAAACCGATTTGACCCAAATCAGTTATGTCTGATACTATATTCAACCAGGTTTATCTCAAACCAGTTTCAGCCATTTTCACATTGGTTTATGTGCACTGAACATCTGTTTTGTTACAGGGTTAAACCAGTTTCTGATCACTTAAACTGGTTTATGTGTAATGTCTGTCCCTAGCCAATATTACTAAAGGCATGGGGTATCAGTTTCTTTTTTTTTCCAGGACTGAAATCAGAAGTTAGTAAATTGCTACCAAATAAAAGGAAATTATGCTTTTATGCACAGATGCTGATGTCAAACCATGACAGATCTTAATGTTGAGAAGTATGCAAACCATCACAATGTCTCATTCTGGTTTGGACATCTAAAAATGACACACATGTCAATTCTGTCCTTCAAATGCAAACTCCCTCTAATAAAAACAATCTAATGCACAAGCATAAACGGAGGAATACCTGGTTACCTTGCAGTACTGCAGAAAATGACTCTGAGATTAAAGTGGACTGCAGGCTGAATATGAGTCGACAGAATGCTCTTGTTGCAAAAAAAAAAGAAGCCAATAATGTATTGCAGGGCTGTGCAACTTCTGTGAAGCTCAGTGCTACAAATAATATCAGTGTGCGGCCCTTGGGCCACACTGCACTGATAGTAGTCTGCACGGGTGACCCCCTGGCATGTGGCCCTCCCTGCCTCCAGACAGCACTGGCACTGTTGCCCAACCCACCCTCTGGACAGTACTGGCTTACTGATTTGTATTAATAGGAGTGGTACCTGCAACTCAAGGGAGGTGATTCTTTCATTCTGTTTAACACCGATGAGACCTCACCTCTTGTACTGTGTCCAGTTTGGGGCATTACGCTTCAAGACAGATGTAGATAAACTGGTAAGAGACCAGCAGAATGCAACAAAAATTATTAGAGGTCTAGAAAACATGATTTACAAGAAAAGCTTTGGAAGTGGGATTATTTAGTCAGGAGAAGAGAAGATTAAGAGGAATTTGATAATGACCTTGAAGTACACAAAGGGTGGTTATAAAGAGGATGGTCAAAGTAAATAAAATAGGCAGACAAGTCAACATTCAAATATGAACATTTGAAAAAATATTCTCCTGGCTCTGAGGTAAGTGAAGGAAGCAAATGATAAATTGCTTTGCTTTACAGTAGAAAAGGAATAAATTCACAACTATCTACTTGAACCATCTGTACCCAAGTGTTATTGTACACTTAAATAAATTTCAGCTTGCAAGCTATTTTTCTAAATCTCACAAAGTTCTAATGTTCTATAAAATTATTAGGTGACAAAATGGGGAAAGGTTGTAGAACCATTAAGCATTTTTAATAAGATGTACGATGCTATAGGTTTCTGGGTTTATACTACAGGATACAACAACTAGTTGTAAATACTCAAACGGTATTATTATTTATTGTTTGATAAGCGCTGACGAGTGTTCTCCATGGTGTAGGATACTTAAGTTGAAGAGTAGTAATTTCTCTATCACAGAAAAACATCGTCTGCTCCTTTATTGTTATATAAGCCAAACAATTGACAGAAGAAGTTGGTAAACAACATATACTGTAATTTGTTAGAATTCTCTTAGATTTGTAGCACTATTTTGATACTCTTATCAAGCTGGGGTAAAAGAAGGTAATGACTTGTCTACGGACAGCCAGGACTGGTTTCAGACAATAGGATTGCCTGAAAAGAAAAAGCCCTATTGCAGTACTTTAAAGGCATAACTCAGCATTCTGCTTAGTCTATTAGAACTTGAATTTTTATTTTTACTCTTGCAATGTGGCGGATTCTATCCTGGCCTTGCTTCATTTTGTTCTCACTTTAATAAAATTAAAAAAAACCTAACGGCTCCAGTCAGAGATCATGAGTCAAATCTGTATATAGTATCAGTTCTATTTTACTTATCATAAACTTTCTAATGCCTAATAATATTATGGATAATTTCCCTCTGGCTCTAAATCTAGACCTGATCATACTGAATAGCACTTTTGTAGTCTTCTACGTATGTCATTTGCTTCTGGAGTTCTGGTCAATAGTCCATCTAAACCACTATCCTGTCTCTCATAGTAGCCAGAACTAAGTACTTCAGGAAAAAGGCATAAGAATCTGATAATAGGCAATGGTCTGTCCTCACTCGCCTAAACTAGGGACTGAAATTGTACATAAACTGGTTTAAGTGGTCAGAAACAGGTTTAAACCTGTAACAGAACAGAAGTTCTGTGCACTTAAACCACTTTCAAAATGGCTGAAAGTGGTTTAAGATAAACCTGATTGGATGTAGTATCAGACTGAACTGGCTTAGATCAAACCAGTTTATGGAACTTCTCTCCCAGATCCCCTCATGGTTCAATTTAACTCACAGTCCCCCAGCATTCTGTGCTGCCTGCTTCAGTGGACCAGGGTCTCCCCCACCCCTCTGCTGCCTAGCTGGAGCACTATCACTGCTCCGGCTGGCAGAGAAAGGTGTGGTGGTGGGGAAACCCTGGCACCTGACCCCCAGCTGGGGTCTGCTTGACAGGGGAGACGGGTGAGGAAGCCCACAGAAGCTTTCCCCCTGCCCGAGCCAGGACCTGTGGCAGTGGCTAAGGGAATCACCCTGGGCTCCTGGATGGCTTAGAAGTGGGGGGTGAGGAACCCCCCTGGCCTAGCACTGGAACCCCTGCTGGGGTATGCCAGGCATGGTGGGGGGGAGGAACTGTGGAAGCTTCCCGCACCCACCTGAGCTGGGAGTAGGGCGGGAGCAAGGAGCTCGGGACATGGCTAGAGGAATCGCCCTGGGCTCCTAGCTGGGGCCTGGCCAGGCTGGCTGAAGAGGAATGGAGGAGGGGGTGGGGAAACCCCCTGGTCCAGCACTGGACCCCTACCCAGGTTCTGCCTGGCACAGGAGGTGGGGGGAAGCCCGTGGAGGCTTCCTCCTCAGCCTAAGTTGGGAGCTTAGAACTAGCCAGGAGTTGGAGGTGTGGCCAGGGGAATCAGACCTGACTCCTGGCTAGGCCCCAGCTGGGCTGGCTGAGGAGGATGGGTGGGGAAAGCCCCTGGCCTGGCATTGGATCCCCGGCTGGGATCTGCAGACCCCATCTGAGGGTCAAGTGCCTGGTCAGGGGCTTTCTGCACCCCCTTCCTCCTCAGCTGACCCAGGTGGGCCCCAGCTGGGAACCCTTGGCCATGTCTCCCAGTCCTGGCTTGGATGTGGGGGTGGGGAAAAACCTCCATGGGCTTCTCCCCACCCATGCCAGGCAGATCCTGGTTGGGGGGCTGGTGCCAGGCCAGGGGATTCCCCTTCTCCTTCTCAGCTGGGCCCCAGCCAGGAGCCAGGGGCGATTCCCCTGGCTATGCCCTTAACTCCTGGATTGCTCCCAGGTCCTGGGTCCCGGGTCAGGTGGAGAGGAGGGAAGCTTCCATGAACTACCCCCAACCCCACCCCGGCAGACCCTAGCTAGGGTCTGGTGCTAGGCCAGGGGGTTTTGCCAACCCCCACATCCTCCTCAGCTGGGACCCACCCAGGAGCCAGGGGTGAATTCCCTGGCCATGCCCTCAGCTCCCAGCTTGCTCTTGGTTCCTGACTCAGGTGAGTGAGGGGGAAAGCCTCTGCAGGCTTCCTTCCCCGCCTCCCAGGCAGACCATGGCTGAGGGTCCAATGCTGGACCAGGGGGTGGGTTTCCCCACCACCTTCCTCAGCTGCCCCAAAGGCTGAGAAGAGGGCATGGTTAGGGGAAATCACTCCTGGCTTCAAGCAGGAGTGGGGAATAAAGCCCCCACTGCGGGCTTTCTCCCTCCCCCCCTGCGTGGGGGCAGCACCTGGCTGGGGTCTGGTGCAGGGCAGGGTGCATTTTCTTCCCCCACCCTCAAGTCTAATATTAAGTCTGGTAACAAGGGAGGAGTCGCTTTTATGCATCAGGGGCAGGGCTGGGGGGACCCTGCCAGGGGTAGAGAACTTTCCATAAGGTTGAGGGACTGTGAGTGATCTTGCAGGTACAACCTGTGCTGCAATAAATGAGAGCTCAGGCCCCCAAAGTGCCTGCTCTGAGGATTGTACAGCTTGACCCCCAGCGTGCCCCACTCCCTGAAATGGACACTCTTTTCACCTGCCATGCCTTGGTCTTAAATATTACTGGAAGGATTCCTGGTCATTGATTGAATTGGGTGCTAGACACGTGTGAAGGTGCTACGTGGGACTCCACCTTCCCTCACACCCCTTCCATATGCCAACCGAGTATATGTCATTGTCCAATTTACTTCCCCCAAGGTGTTGTAGTCTCGATGCTGGTTTGCTGTGGTTATTGATATGATTCTGGCAAGAATGGTGGCAATTCAGACCAGTGGCTAGTCTACCTTAGTGCCCGCTTAACTGGTTGGTTAAGAAGCAGTAATAATCAGTGGAGCCAAAGTAATGTCAATCGATAAAATCAAAACAATGGGTCCACAATTCATTAAGCATTAAGGGAATCAATCAGTCCAATTAATTTTGTTCAACAATCAGTGATGAGCAGTAATTAATGAAATCAAGAAAATGTCTGCAATTCATTGAGCATTAGTTCAATTAATTTAATTGCATAATAAAAATATTTTTAGTTCATTAAGGGCTAAGGCTGCTCACGCAATAAAGTGCCCAGCTTCCAGAAGATATTAACTGCAGAACATGATTCCTGCTAATGAATCAGCCACTCCCCACTCATCCAACCTGGTGGATTACCTGTCTGTCAATTATGTCATGCCCTGATCAGGGAGGATAAATCCTTACTTTCTCCACCCATCTTGGGCAGGGTGTCTGGGGCTTTCTCTACCTACCATTTCTCCAGAGGATCAGGTACCTGTTACTGGGTGCTCCTTCAAACTCCCAAACTATGGAGGCTCTCCTTTGTAAACTTGGTCCGAGTCCACTTCACTCTCACCACTGCACAGTTCCATGCATTGTCCTCGTGTCGCTCTTTCTCCTCCTTCCACCCGTGCCAGATGTCTAGTTATATGGCTGGCTCCTGGGCGTCCTCCAATGCAGCAAGAGCAGGAGCTCATAAATAAAGGCTCTTGCTTTTCCTGCCATTTGGCCACTGCCACTGCCACTGCCCCTGTAAGGACACAGGGGAACTCTCCAGCCCTTACTGGACCAAAATACTTTGCCCAGGTACCAGGTGGGGAATTTCTAATAACCCCTGCTCTCAGTTTCCGTCTTAGGGAATACCCCCTGCTTCCACAGGGACCCAGCCAGCCCTGGGCTGTAGGGACTGTCCCACCACATGGGGGGGGCCTGCAAAGGTTCGGAGGGGGGCAGGGTTGGTGGGCAGCCAGTCAAGGATGAGCCCTGCTGGGCTGGATTTCAGTGCCTTTGGCAGTGGCTGGAAACATGCTCTATTGCCCCCTGGCTACTGGTATGGGCCACTGCAGGGGTCTGGCTGGCTTTGCAGTTTCAAAAATGAATGTCTGTTTATTTGCTTATCAGTTCAAACTAGGCAGGTTAAAGAAACCTGCAAAGATTGAATTGATCCAGCCTGGGGCTTTTTGACTGTCTGTACTTAGCTCTGAAGAATGCTGATTAGGTCTGGAAATGGACACTTGGACTGATTCCCTCAAACCCTGGACTGTGTGTGTTACCACACAGAGGGGCATTCTGTGGTTACTTTTAATTATTTTAATGGATCCTCTATGTTCTAACAATAGAGGACAACAAGGAGAGTATTTTCTAAACAGTAGGTTGGCAACCCCTGTAGTTTGGATCTGGCTCTAGTAGCCATTGGATGCAGTTAATGGACCCAGGGTACTTCAGAAGTGTTATGCTGGAGTGGGTGGGGGGACTTTAGTAGTATTTGGCAGTGGGGCAGATTTGCTCATGCACAGCTGGGCAGGGGGGAGCTTTGCCCACGCTGTGGCCAGGCAGCAGGGAGAAGTGGCAGCAGCCAGATTCTGGTGTTGGACAACCAGACCCAAGCCAGGTCATGCTGACCCACTGCCACAAAAAGGTTGCAGACCGCTGCCTAACAGCAATGTATTCTGGAAGGCAGAAGGCCTTTTGGTTAAAGGCTTTTTGTTAAACAAGTCTGTGTACTAAGTTTTGTTGTGGTTTTGATGGCGTGGTATTGCAGTTTTAGTGCACACTGATTTTTCCTTCTCACTCAGTACCTGTGTGGGGCAAGAAATCGGGGGAGTTTATGATTACGTACACCTGATGAATTCTAGTTCATGAAATGAACTGTGTACATCAGCTTGTCTACACTACAGAGTGCACCATGCCAACCCAGGTCTGTTTATAAACCCCCTTATTAGAGATACAGGACGCATCTACACATTCATTAACACACTTTTGATACTGCACATTTAATTGAGTTCTTCCTGAATAAAGTACTAACTAAATGCGCAGTACGTCAAGTTACTGTGCAGTAGTGAGGAGAATGGTTATTTAGTGACACATATTAGCCTAATAACACTGCGCAGGAGGCTATTAGTGCAGCTTTTGCCATGACATGCTACTATGCAGTTATTAGGCTAATGTGCCATGAGCATCTCATGTAGGCGCTCAGAAATAGATTTTCTGCCAGGAAATCTATGCTGGCAGACCTCCCCAAATAATCTAAAATAAACTGGGCTAAAATACAAAAGGTAAGTGGCCCAAAATTACTACCTAAAGGTCATTAAACTTTAATGGTTGTCCAATCGACCACTGACAAAGAGATGGTGGCTTCCTATGCAAACCAATACTTCAAGCTTAGACTCCAAATTGCAAATAAGCATGCAGTCACCTGCCAGGGAACACTTGGTCAACTCGTTGAGGCTGAGCAAGGGATTCTGTAAGAAGCTGGAAGTTATGGAAGAAAGCGTCTCTCGGTGGTCATTTTACAAGAATCTGAGGCAAGACAGAAAGGGAGAGATGAAGATGCCGAGGGAGAGAAGATCTCTCTGCAGTGGCCAGAGCCAAGCCCTCTGCGTGACCAAAGCAGCAGCTTTCTCCCGCTCCGCTGCTAACGTCTCTTCCTCCCTCCCCGCCTTCGGAACGCGTCGCCGCGCGCGCCCCCAACGGGCACCGCACCCCGTAGACGAGAGGGGGGCTCCTCCTGCGCTTGCGCAGGTCGGACACTGTCGGCAGTGCTGGCGGGGGGCGGGGGTCACAACATTCTTCCTCCCCGCCCCACCCCGCCTCGCGGTGGCTCCGTGCAGGGAGAGAGGAACCGGGGCAGGGCGGGGGGCGATGGCGTCCCCGTCTCCATGGCGACGGGGAGGGGACTGGAGAGAGCTCCGCCCCGAACCTCCGGCCGCGGAACGTTCCATCGAGCGTCCGCACCGCCTGTGACGCCAGTTGCCATAGTGACCGAACCCCCCTCTCCAACAGTCGCAGCTGCATCCGGGGCTTTGCCAGCCCCCTCCGCCCGAGGGCGGCGGTGGCGTGATGGCGACGGAGGGAGAGGCGGAGGCGGACTGGGTGGTGGACAGCCTCGTCGGGTTTCTGCGCGGGCCCGTCTGGTCTGGCCCCGTCCTGGAGTTCATGGAGCAGAAGTGCGCGGGTGAGGGGCCGCGGGGCGGGTAGGCGCGGCGGGGCGGGCGCGACTCCCCGAACTCCTACAGGCTGGGCCCGACGGGCTGCCCGCGCTTAGCTGGGGTAGTATCGTATTGGAAGCTCAAAATGATCATATTCGCTGAAAAACTATCGTGCACTGGAAAAAAAAAGGCGAATCAGTATGCAAATAAATCTTCTTATGTACTTTGTATTGCTCGCTGTAAGTTCCGGTGAGGGAGTGAGACCTGGGCCATCTAAGTCAAAGCATTTCTTTATTTTGAGGCCAGCCCTCGTCAGAAAGTGCGGCCAGCAAGCCCAAAAGTAAGTTAAGACTCTGTGAGAGGGACTTGGGTTTTGCCTATGCTGCATCAATGAGCTGCCTCAGAAGGGACCGTGCATTTTGGATGCTATTAATATTATTGATTGTACGCTGTACAAGCATTGAAATTATTGTACAGATACAATAATTATCATACACCTGGCAACACTGGGCATCCAGTGGGGCTGAGCAGCACCCTGAGGGCCGGGCTGGGTGGGAAAACTCTCGCACCAGGAGGGTGGGGAAGCTGTGGGACCTGCTACCCAGGGAGGTTGGGCAGATCGACAAAAGCCCTGGCTGGGATGAGGTAGTTGGGGCTGGTCAGGCTCTGAGCAGGGGTTGGACTAGACCAGTGGTTCCCAGCGTTTTTTGTACCAGGACCTATTTGTAAACATCGATGGTCAGTCCTGATCCAGTGCCCCTCACTCCCGACCTGCTACCCCCTTCCCCCAAGCAGTCCTTTGCAGGCTGGAACTCTGCCAGCCTGTGAGGGAAAAGCTGCGTTTCCCACATTTTTCTCCTTTAAAATAGAATCCATTTTTAAAGTTTGTTTGTGACCCTTTCATATATACTTACGACCCACTTTTGGGTCATCATGACCCATGGGTTGAGAAACGCTGGACTAGACCTCCCACAGTCCCTCCCAGTCCTCATCTTCTATGATGTTGTGTTAAATAGGAATCAGTGCTAAGAGCATCGTGTCCTGTGGGGCCCCCCCACCACACTGTCTCAGTAGGCTGGGGGTATCAAGCTGGTCTGCTTCTGTACTAGCCCATCATGGCCAGCTCTACGTGCTCCTGCTCCGCACCCTCAATCGTCTTATCCCATCCAGACGCTAAGTCCCCAGTGGATGAACTTGTGTGCCAGTCTGATCCCACTAGCCACTGGGGATCTCAACTGTTGGCTTCTTCACAGAGCCAGTGCCGCAGGCATGTGTATCTGGTGCATTTCATGGTCTCTCCACCTGTCCCTTCTGCATGTGAGCTTCCTCCATCCCCGGCATCTGGCTGGGTGGGCGGCACCTGCACAGCAGTGCAGGATGGTGCGTGGCAGCTCTAGTGATATACCTCCTTGCCATAGCGATATACTTGACTAGGAAGGAGGCTCTGGCCAGAAGGACTCCTGAGGGCTGCAGGGTCACTTTCTTGTCCTGGCTCCTTGGTACTTGTTCGAGGGCCAGTGAGCGCTGGCCAGTGTGCTCTGCTCAGTATCCCTTGCCTTTAAACATGTGATTTCACTCTAGTCCCTGTTTTCTTTTTAGCTGTCTCCCAAACTCAGTGGATGTGTTTCCGGTGGCCTCCCTACTAAGGGAGGCTTATAGTTCTTCTTTGATGGGCTCAAGCCCATGACCCACTAGGCACATCAAACAGCCTGTCCTGTCATGTCTTGAGTTCTTTGCGGTGTGTCGGAGCAGACAGATGTATGTGTATAAATGCATAAGAAGTTTTTCTTGCATCTAGGTTCCTGATGTCCTGATGTTCCTGATGTCCTGGGAGTTCTAGAAACCATGCATGCATCTGGGCAGTCCCATGGCCAGGACTGGCAATCAGCCGATTGTTGGGTTTAGAACTGGATTGGGAATGGGGACAGCTCTAGGTCTGAGACAGACCCATCCCTCTGCTGGATCTGCAGGGTTGGGCCAGGGATGGCTCCATAGTGTTGTGATGGTGATCAGAGGAATTTTATGCCCCCTCCCAAACATTGTGCATCCTGCCAGGCACATATGGTATGGCAGGGGCCACAGTGTTTGGGAGGGGACATAAAATTCCTCTGATCACCATCACATCATTGTTTTAACATCTGCCAGGTGCTCATGTGCTGTTTCTTGTGCACTTGGTTCAGGACAGGCTCTTCACATACTTCTGTTGTGTCTGAGAAGGAATAATTGAATAAAGGTGCAACTGTGAAATCTTGCAAGTTATTTGACAATATAAGGTGTTCTTAACATTGGCTGGGTGATAATGAAGTAGTCTACTCCTCCTCCTCTGCCCCTCGACACATTTTTCTTTTTCCTTGAATTGAAGGATCCTGATCAGGGAAAAATGCTGTGGCTACAGAGCATCTCCATCTCCTCTGATGTACCTAGGGGCCACCAGCTGTTGGATAATGGGATGGCAGCACAGGTAGAAAACGTCTCCATTGTGCCACTTAGTTGTGATCAGAAGATGTACAGGCCAAAGCTGAGGCCACAGTCAGCAAGCTACGTCCTTTTTCAGTTTAACCACTGAAAATCAGGGCAGGAAAGGGGAGAGGCTTCTAAATCTGCTTTCCACACCAGCCTGAAGTAATGGAAGGAACAGGAGATGGACAACAGGCCATGGACTATATTAGGGGCCCAATCTTAAGGGGTTCCCAGAGGCTCCTTTGTAGATTAGTAAAGATTAAAGAAAACCACTTTACCCAATGGGACTCAGTGCTCAGTCTAGAAGATCCCATTAAGCATCTCTGTGTTGCTTAGTTTTAGTTCTCAAACTGTGGATTTGTGTCCATAGATCATAGGCAGACAGGGTTTTTGGTTAGATGTGATATATTTTATTAGACTAAATAAGTAGTTGGAATAATTGTTCTTTGCAAGTTTTCAGGCACAAATGCCCCTCTTCAGGTATAGGGAGAATTTGTTGTCTCCAGAGATAACATCCTTGTTAACAGTAGTATATGGAGATGAGAGATAACAGACCTGATTACCCACCTGTCAGCCCTATTATTTTTCTACAAGTTTGTGTACATACAGTCAAGCACTTACCTTTCTCTAAAAGTGCAAAGTTTCAAGAAGTTAAATGAGCAAAGGATATCAAACAACAAGAATGCACTTTTTGTAGAAAATAATGATTAAATCTAGGCTTCCTGACCAGTGGTTTAAATCACAATTTAAATCGATTTGATTTAATCACATCCACTCTGAAACAAAATGAGGTCATGTTATTTCTGCTCCTAATCTATGTTTTCTTGACAACAGAGTTATGTTTAAATATTACTTTTGAATATAAAAAGGTAATCTTACTGTGCAAGGTTTAGTAATGAATTAATTTGAAGGTCCCTATTTAATATTCCAATGTCTTCAGTAGTATTTTAACTGCTGACATGTACATTTTGAAGAAGAAAATGTCTGTTTTTTTTCTCCCCAGTTTTCGATGATGAAGAAGAAAGCAAACTGTCTTATACAGATATTCATCAGGAGTACAAAATTCTGGTGAGTACTGTTCACTAATTATGCTTAGCCTTATAAGAAATGTATATTGTAATATTAAAAAGAAACATTTTATGCAAACTCATAATTATTTAGTTCATTGGTTTTTTTCAATCAGGGTGCCAATGCAATCTGGAATGCCTTGAGATCCTTTTAATGGTGCCATGGGATGCCACACGACATTATCACTGTTAGGTGTGCAAACACCTACACAATTCATAAGGTAAACCCAGAGATTTTGAATAGGGATCCCTAGTGTCAAAAAGATTCTGATCTGTTGTGGTCTTTCTGAGTTCTTTTCAATGGAACCATTGCTCTCTTATTTTTCTGTAGTCCAAAAATAAGTGAAAACTAAGAGCTGAAAATTATTTTATCCTACTTAACATGACTGTAGAACTCTTCATTATTCATATAAATAACTACTATTTTTTTTTAAATTCCTAGTGAGTTCCTGGCTTCCAAAGTATGTTGTGACCATTATCTCCACAGGATAATTATATACTATGTAGAAAGTAGTCCCATTATCAGACTTCAGAGGCATTTTCTGTGGGATTCTTCGAGTCTTAAAAGCTTGAGGGCCACAGGCTTAGTTATCTAGGGATTTTAAAGGTTTTTCCCACTTTAGTTTCTGAAAAGTATTTATGACCAAGGCCTGTATTTTAGAGTGACATGATTGCTAACTTTGGTGTATGGTAAGCAGATCATTATGGAGGTGTTGTCTGTGGCTTTAGTTAAGATTGCTTTGAGTTCTTTATGTAAAGGTAGGTTGAAATCCCTGAGTAAGAGTTTTCCCTGAAATGAGGAGTAATCAGCCCCATGTTTTGTCTGTTGTTGAATTGTTCAGGAGTCTAAAATACATGAATTCCAAACCTATGAATATGCTTCCCTAACTGAGCTGTCAAAACGTCCAGTCTCCAGAGAGAAGACCCCTTCCCTTGTAGCAACCAATCATATACATTGCAGCTCTTTTAAAGACTGGAAGTAGAGTTTTACAAAAAACAGTTGGAAATCCATTATGACAAATTAAGAGGAGGCAAAGGGCTGGCTAGTGTGAAGGCCTTTGGAACATGGAAATGTGTCATAACCCAGGAACTCTGTTCAGTCCAGTGTCCTGTCACTGTTAGTGGCCAGCACCAGATATTTCAGAGGAGAATATAAGAGCCCCCTAGGCTACAGACAGACATTACACATAAACTGGTTTAAGTGATCAAAAATTGGTGTAAACCTGTAACAGAATGGATATTCAGTGCACATAAACCAGTTTGAATATGGCTGAAACAGATTTTAGATAAACCTGGTTGAATGTAGTATCAGACTTAACTGATATGGGTCAAACTGGTTTATGCAATGTCTGTCCCAGACCCTTTGCTGGTTTAAGCTAAACCAGATCCCCCCAGCATGCTTTCTGGGTTGGGTGGAGCTCTCTGCTGTAGGCAGTGGCAGGGAGGCGATGCAGGGTGCGTGGGCTATGAACTGTTGCGGGGTGGGGGGGTACGCTTGGGGGGCTCCCATGCACACCCCACCATAGCCACAAACCCCACAACCCCCACCCGCCACACAATCACAGACCCTACAAACAGTGCACTCACCCATACCATCCCCCACACTCACAGCCAGGTGCCTCTGGGGGGAGCCCCGCTTACTGCTACATGCACGCACCCCACCACACACGCACCCACACATTCTGCAGCTCTCCACAAATTCCATGCCCACCCACACATCCCCACAAACCACGTCATACCCACCCGCATCCACATATACCCTCACAGCTTCCCCCACACCTCACATACACACACATCCACAGCCTCCCACAAACTCCATGCCCACCCACCCCCACAACATACAAGAGTAGGACTTCATTTTGAGCTATTATGGAACCACTTCTATATATACAGTGCAAACACACACAAATAGGGACAAAAATATTTTTATTTAAATAAAATTAAAATACGTTATTACAGATGTTTGATTTTTAGTATATAATTTGTTTTGTTTTTTTTCCTGGTTCCAAGATGGCAAACCCCCTTCCCAAAAGGTGTACTTCCAGGGGCAAGGGGAGGGACTTCTGGCAGCAAAGGTCAGAGATTAGGGGTGGGATTTCTGGTCCCAAAATGGTGATCAGGGGGCAGGGTGCTTGTCACCGGGCAGGGCCTCTTGCGGCCCTTAACAGCTCACCCAAACTTGTTAAGTGGTCCTATAGCTGAAATAATTGCTCACCCCTGAATTAGTATTTTATAGGCAAGAACCAGCACTTTAAAACTTGATCTTTTATTCTATTTCATATTTGTGTTTGATATTTCAGTTAGATTAAAAAAATTGTTCTTATCAAGAAATTTTGAAAAAAGCATGTACAGTGTTTAAGTCTTCTCATCATATATTGAATTACACTGACTTAGGTGAAAAAGAAGCTGGTTTTATTATGCTTGTAAGTGGACTTAGGCAGCTAAGTTCAATTATATTCCACTCTACTCAAGTCCTTGAAAAACAGTTAAAATGAAACGTGGGTGAGGCTACCTTCACTTCACTGCCTTTTTTGATTCAGTCATAAGGATAAGATGGTACATTACCAAAGTAGGCACATGAATACATTTTCATGACTTGAACAGGGTGAAATAGAATCATACTTAGGCACCTAAGCCCAGTTAGACACCTAATAGTTACAACAGTCAGGTCCCTAGTCTTTAGTTAAAATACAGACCTGAGAGTTTGATATTTACTGTTGAAACAAAGTGAAGAAAATAAAAGGATTTTGATAAAATCTAAGTCGTCTGTTTTGTCCGTTGATGACTTTACTGTGGTCTTTTCCTTGACTCCCAAATATGGTGTTGGAAAGCTGCTGTTGATTTTTGGAAGACACTTCACATACACATGACAATATGGTGAACCTTGTCTAATACAGTACATGCAAAATCTGGGAACTTGCTAAAGCTGGAAAATGTATATGGTCCCAACATGCCTTATGAGGAAATATGCATATATAGCATATATATGCCAGAAACAGCTTACTGGGGAAATAGAAAGGAAATTTGGGGCCTGGTTGTAGACTCACTTTGTATATCACAGAAAATAATTACCCATTTTGTGGGCGTGTGAATTACAAAGGCTGGGCTGAGTGAGAGAGGTAGAGGGGGAGAAGCAGAGGCAGTCTCATATAATTCTGTCTTAGATAAGTTTCACTGTATAAACAAAAATATTTTCACTATATCTTACTTCTTAATAGTATTGTACTGATTTTCATATGAATCAGTATAGAAATAAAAGCTAGGATCTGCGTGCGTGCACCCTCCCCCTCCATTCCATAAATAAAAGCTGTGATCTACCCTCCATAGCAATTGAAGTAAGTGGGGTTTGGCAGAGAAGTTTAAAGCCTGGTGATTTCTATTACTGTTGGGGAAGCAGCTAGTAAAAGGTAAGACTTTTTTTGTAGGTTGAGAAACTGCTAGCTGGTTATCTTAAAGAAGTTGGAATTAATGAAGAAAAATTTCAAGAAGCATGTTCATCTCCTCTTGCAAAATCACATACTTCACAGGTATGTTTTCTTTTGTTAAAGAATGGATACATTTTAATAGTGTACTGTTAATTTTATATTTCCACTAATATACCAGAACAGGTATGAAATTTTGAAGTCTTCTCTCAGGCAAAAGTAATGTAGCTATATTTAGGTTATGAATTATGATTAGCGCATTTCTTACATTTTATTTGGGATAAACAATAACACTTGAATACACATTTCTTTGTGGCATCAAAAATTTTATGTAAAATGTTTCCTGGAGTTTGCTTTTTTAAAAGCAAGTTTTAAATTGTATTAATTGCACAGTGTAAGCGACTTCACATTCTCTCTTTGATGGTTGGTTGATATCAACTTAAAGGGAGTTCAGAGAAGAATAACAAAACTGATTAAGAGAAAGTGGTAGGATTATCTATTGAATAAAAATTATTAAGACCTGTAAATATCAGGTGGAAAAGCAACAAACAGGGCTGTGAGGAGGGACAGAGTATAAATTTGTGAGTAATTTGAAGGATATCTAAGGGAAGACCGAATTTACTAAAATGGCATGGGATACTGAGTTTGAAAACCATAGTGCAAAGGGAAACTAACAATAATTGTGTGGTTTTAATTAGTTTCTTTTTAAAACTTATTTACAAAATAAGCTCCTGAGTAAAACTAACTAAAGTCCCAATCAAGCAAATCACTTAATTACATGCTTAACTTTCAGTATCCCTTAGGGTACTTACCAGAGTGCTTAAGATGGTAGCTCTCCAGCACAAGAGAAACAATGCATCAGTGTACTCTTACTAGGGCAACTGGGTATTAAAAGGGGATCTTCTCTGCAGGTGCCTGAAAATCTTCAGTGTGTTCTTCATCTGTTCTTGGGCCTGAAGTGAACACTCAGAAATCATATCAGTTGATACAGGCCATGATGGACAGCACTATATATTCGCGTATGCTAAGGAACAGTCAAAACTCTGGAACTAGTCTTTTTAAGGTGTAGTTTTGTGTGGTACACTGACCTGACTTCCAGAACAGCCATACCAGGGGTGTCCAACCTTTTTGAATGTGGGGCCGGATCACAAACTTTTTATCAGCCAGTGGGCCGGCGAGCCATATTCAAACACCTCACAGGAAGTGGCATCACATCAGGAAGTGATGTCACGTGACCTTTGACACCAATGAAGTTGCAGGAAGGGACAATGAAATGAGTCTGGAAATGTGGTTTAATATCCATATTTTGCCTACCCCTGATCTAGGCATACCTATGCCTACGTTCTACTATGGGTACTTATGCTTCTGGGCTTTGCTGGTTGCCACCACCACCACCCTTCCCCTTTCTGCTATATGTGCCAGGGTGTTTTTAAGTCTTCCTCAGAGGTACTGGGTGTTGGCTACAGCCGAGGCTAAGGACTTTGACTGGGGTGTGCCAATGCTCCTTCTGGGACCAAATCCAGAAGTTTTTGGCTAGAGAGTTATGTCCAGAGGTAGACAACCCCTTCCATGGGTGCCAGAGCATAGCATACAAAGGCATTTTGCTTGGCACTTGTGCCTCGGGACAGACTTCAGGGGAAGGGCCAGGGCTGTGCTGCCACAACAAGGATAGAGCCTCTTGTGGCTCCCCTGCTGTCTGCCACTGGCACGCCAACATTTTACAAGTCAAGGCTGCGGGTGTTTTTGGCACTGCCCAAAAAATGCTGCCAAGCCCTGGCCTTGACCCTCTGCTCGGGGTCCCACTGGTTGCCAAATTTGGGGTCAGGAAGGAATTTTACCCCATGGTCAGATTAGAGCAGACTGTGGAGGTTTTTGCCTTCCTTTGTAATGCTCCAGCACCCGGCTTCTGGGATGTGGGCACAGCCGGCTCCCAGGAGGGAACACCAGGCTTTAAGGTTAAAGTCTCGGCCCCAGGAGATGGGGGTCAGAGCTGAGCCTCCCTCCACTGTGAAAGGCAGGGACCCCCCCACACACACACAGGTGCCGGAAGCCCACAGTCACCAGCTCAGCCCCAGGGGAGGTGCCGTCTTCCCTGCCTGGCCAGCCCTACCTGTGGCGCCCCGGCCGGGCAGGAGGTGGCAGAGGCAGATGACGAGGGCGAGCCCGGCCACCGTGCCGCCTCTGCGGGTCCGCATCACCGCGCCATGCTGGGCTGAAGGGAACCGGGGCCGGGCAGCACCTTGGGGCTCAGCAAGCACAGGCTCCGCCTGAGCCCGGGGCCGCCCCGCGCAGTGCGGCACGGCCAATGCCGACAGCCCGGCAGAAGGAAGCACCTGCCCGCCCATGCTGCTCCGCCTCTGCCGGTGACCCGGGGCCGGGTGGCCAAGCTGGGCTGCCTCTCGCCTGTGGGTGGGGAGCAGCGAGTTGCTCGGGCCGGGAAGCGGTGGCTTCCCCATGTGGTGCTGGGGTCAGGAGGAGGTGGGCCGCGTCTGCACCGGCCAGCAGAAGTGGCGGCAGAGCCATGTGCCGCTCGGGAAGGGATGAGCCCGGCAGGGGCTCAGCTGCAATTTCCCCCTGCCTAAGTGCAGCTGAGCCCCCTGCTGCTCCAGCTGGGCTCATCCTGTCCTGAGAGGCACATGGCTACTCCTCTTCCCACACGCACTGTGTCAGCAATGTCAAGCTGACGCGGTGCATGTGGGAACCTTGTCCCTTCCCCAGCCCTTCAGCAGCCATTAGGAAGCTGCTGAGGGGCTGGTGAGGGACAAGGGATGGGAATGAAAGTAAATCGTGTTTACTTTTGTTTCCCGTCGCAGCACCGCGGGCCACAGAAAATGCCTTGGTGGGCTGCATGTTGGACAAGCCTGAGCCAGACAGACTACCTAGGTGGATGCTTTCCTTTGAGTGAGTGGGAGATTGAGGCCTTCATTCTTCAAGTGATCTTTTTGGATTGGGGTTAACCCAGGGTGAAACTATTTAGACCAGATTAACAAGAAGTGTTGAAACTTTTCCAGGGGAGTGTGAGCCACATGAACCATATTCATAGCCTTCTTGATGTTGATGATGATGCCGCTACCATATTTTATTGCATGCTAGTTGCACCCTTTTTTGTGGAAGTCTGTAGAAGAAAAGATTTTTCCAGAGTCATGGCCAATTGTCTGACATAGAGCATGTCCTCTGGGAAACAGAGCTAGGAAGTGCGGCATCCCAGGACAGTCTCGGTGAGGCAGCAGAAACTTTCTGGTGTTGCAGGACAGTAACTAGCTGGGCCTCATATCCTTGTTAGGGCAGTAGTAAAACATCCAGTCCCAGAGAAAAATAGCAGCCATCTTGGTGGCCAATCATAGTGGCTACTTGCCCTTTTACAGTGAAGAAAAAAAATTCCCTTGCTTAAGATATGTACCCCAATTTTGGTGTGCTGATTTTTTGCGGGAAATACGTATGTGGTATGCAAGCAAATAGAATATATGCTTACCATCTGATCTCTCTGATTCCCAAATTCTTTACAGAGTTCAGACAAGACTGACAACCAGCTCTTAATAGCTTCAGTATGCATGAGGCAGTTCATGTTCTAGAAGGTCTACATCTTTTAACTATATTTCAAAACCCTTTCCTCCCAGATCTGTTATACTACAACAGATGGAAGATTCTCTACGCAGACCTGAATTATACCTTTCACATCACAGCCTGGGTGTCAGATGGTCTTACTTTTTGCTCGTCTGGAACATCCTCCCTATAGCCAAGAAAAATCCCTAAGTAGACTTGTCTCACTTAGTGGATAAGCAAATCACTTAAGTGGATATGATTATCTTACTAGGGCAAGGTGAATTCCCTAATGCTAAGTAGGAGATCAATATCTATCATCCATGGCTGTGTGTAGATGAAACGAGAGGCATGTGTGCATGACACTTTAAAGCAGGCTAAATGCTTTTGCACGATTTAATGGTGTCTGCATTTGCACGCCTCAGCAGCATATTGTGCATTAATTCCAGCCGCTGTAGGAAATTCAGCAGTGTAATGCGCTTTAAATGACTTGGGGCACAGCAAACCAGAAGTCCTTTGAGGAGTTTTAGTTTGCTGCCTCTACAGCTGTGGAGCAAAGCACTGGGCTCTGCAGCTCCATGGCTCTGCAGGAAGCCCTGCAGGCAGGCTGACAGTAGCCCAGGAAAGCTGCTCCACCCAAGAAAAGCAGCAAGCCTGATCTTTTTTTCCCCCCCTGGAGCCTACCTGCCTGCCTGCCAGAACTGTGCGGTGGCCTGGTGCTTCCCTCTGCTGCCTTTGTGTGTAGGGGGCATAGCTGCCAGGGAGGGAAGCATCAGTTCCTCCTCCACAGCCCAGGGACGGCTCCCCTTGCTGACAGCTCGTCTTCCCCTCCCCACCGGAGAGGCAGGTAAGTCAGCGGGGTGTGTGCATGACGTGGGGGTTTAATCAGCCCTAAATTGAGGCTGTGTTTTTTAAAACCCACCACTTCAATTTAGGGCCCCTCTTTCATCTATTCTACTTATACCTACACAATAGGTAGGTTATAGGACTGACCTGGGAAAATAAATTCATAACTTTACTGGACACCCAGAGCCATAGACTTAAGTGATATTGTTTTTTAGCTTATTTTAAGCTACCTCTTGCCTTTCCATGTCACAGGCAAGACTCAGACAGGGTGTGTGGGGAAGCAGGATTTAGTGGTAAGGGCAGAAGCCTGGGATCAAGAACCAGAGATCACAAGCCTGAAGTCTAAGGGCCAGCATGTAGGCAGGGATGCAGCAAAAAAGCTTAAGACTAGGAGCCAGACAGTATTTCAGGGAGCCAGACTTGAGAGAACTCACAGCAAGGAATCAGCTGCTAGACAGGTTGAAAGCCCACTGAGCACTACCAGGGCTGCTGCCTATATGTAGCAGCTTCACATAAGCACTTGTTTGAGGGCCACCTGGGGGCTGTCAAGCAGCTGCAGCCAGTCCTATCCAGGTGACCAGTGCTAGCTGAGGGCTTGTCTGTGATCCTGACTCCTGAAACTCCCTCTGCTAACTTTTCTTTCTTTACAATTGCTTACTTTCCAAGTGGTAACATTCATTAAGGTAATTAGGTTAAACTAAAGCAATTGTTCTGAAATGTACTAGGCCTGGATTATAATTGCTTTCCAGCTTGTGATGTTTGAAACCTCAAGGCTTATTTCCTCTCTCCCAACTATACAAGTTGATCCCACAAGAGATATTACCTTACCTCGCCTCTTCTGGAGCTGAAACAGAGAGCAACCAATCCCTAACACTTAGCTAAATTGCATTTAGCAGCCATCTTGGGTTACCACTCACCAGTACTGGGCAGGTGGTGTTTTCGTACAGCACTTGGTTTAAAATCTTGAAAGATCTGACCAGTGTAGTCCTCATTTTTATGAAGCCACCATTTGATCTACTGTCATTTGTATAATTTGCTACATTTGTCAATGAAGATGACCTTGATTTCTTGGCAAGAAGGGGCAGGTGAGATCCAGGCCCTATGCAGTTTTCCATCCAGATAAAATATTCTTAAGGACGCACCCCAGATTTCTGCTGCAGGTGACCATGGAACACCATCCTAAACCAGCACACCCACTCTCCATTTTTTCCCCTTGCAAAAACCTTGCACATTCATGAGGGCAAGCTCCATTTCCTGGACATAAGACTGTGCTTTGGCTTTTTGCTGGCAAATGAGGAAACCACTGAGATCATCTTCTCTGCCTAGCCATAGTGGAGAGAATGCAGGGTCTGGTGATGTCTGCTCAGTGACTTTCCAGGCTACTAAATAGCCAAGCTGTGTTTTGATATGATTATTGAAACATTCTCCACAAGAACCAAGAAGCATCTGCAGCATTATAGAGAAACATGTCTCCTAGGCATCTGTAAAGAGTCTGCTTGGAGCTATCTTCACGTATTCACAAATCACTATGAAGTTTCTGAAGTCTCCCCAAATTGGATTTAGCGTTTGGCAAAGTGGTCTTCATATACTCTTCTCTTGAGACTTTGATATCATCCCTGATACAGATCTATACAATTGGATTTTGGGAAAGCTTATTAAATAGCAACATCCAAATTCAGCTGTAGCATGAAGAGGAAATGCCAGACATTTTAGTCCTTAAGCTAACATATAGTCATATCTTAGTTACTGTTAGAAAGAGGACAGTAGATATAGTCCAAGTACTTCCTGGGGGGGTTTTTTGTGTCCTGCCCTTTAGAGTTCTGTGTACCTTAGTGACAATTTTAATTCCTGTCACCTTTAACCCGCTCTATGTTTTGAGCCCATACAAAAATTGCTACAAAGTACATCTTGCTACTACTGCATCCTACCCTGGCTTTATATTGGAGACCACCTGCCCCAGTGTTATTTGTCTTCCCAGTATAATTCTGCAAACAAATGCCTAGTTCCCCTTTACTAAAAGATGTAATGACTCAAAGTACTAGCTCTGTCATTAGCCATGGAGAAATGAGTGGCTTTTCCTCAATCCCACTTCTGAGCATTTCCTTTCCCTAATGGCAGGGGATGTTGCCTGTGTACCTGGCTTCTGTTAAACTGGAGGAAGAAAATGCTGGGGGGGGGAGGGAGAGAATTTTGCTATTTATTCCCAGGGTGCAGGATTTCACCTTAAAATAGAATCCAAGTCTTCTAAAATTCAGAGCACTGCCCTAGGAGACCATCATCTTTTTATTTTTATTTTTCCTTTGTTCTTTTTTTACATGCTTTTCATCACAGCTAGAATAGGTGGCTGAAACTATTAAAAAGTATACATGGTAGACAGAATCAGTAATGCCAACTATTGTAATACCATCACAAGACTCAGGATTTCAAAGTCAAAATAACTGCAACACGCGATCTCCCAATCCAACCCTTAGATTTCCATATTTTCCTAGCCAGTAAGTGGAGGAAAAAGAAAGGGCTGGGGGAGGGCGGGGGGGGGGCGAGATCGAGGCCTCTGCAGTGAGGGAGGGAGTGGGGCAGGGGCAGGGATGAATAGGGCCCTGGGTCTGGGGCGGGTCCTCCAAAAGGTGGAAGGGCAGAGGCAGGCTGCCCATTGCGGGCTGGGGCTCTGCGCCCTGCTGCCTTGCCCCAGGACCTCAGCCGCGTGACCCTAGTGTGCCTCCTGCCACTGGGCAGGTAGGGGATGTGCCATGCGGCCAGTGTGCCCCATGTCTCCTACCAGCCGGGCAGGCGGCAATGGCATTGCTCAGCTGAGCTGGGGCAAAACAGCAGGGTGCAGAGCCCCAGCTCACCTCTACCTTGCGGGGGAGGGGGGGGCACATGCCCCCATGCCTCCCCCATGGGTGTATGCTACTGCGGGGGGGACGACGACATGCCTGTCCCCCATGCCTCTGGACAACCTGCCCTGGTCCTGGGGCCCCATTCACTCCTGCTTCCACCCCACTCCCTCCCTCCCTGTGGGGCCTTGATTTGCCCCCGCCATGCCCCTTCCCTCCCCTCCCCTCCCCACCACCCTTACCACCCCTGCCCCAGTCCCTTTCCCTTCACTTACCAGCTGGGTGCTGTCTGTGTGTCTGTCATTGTCTCCGTGTCTGTGTCTCTTTCTGTCTGCTCCTCACTCCCAAGCCACAGCCCATCCTACCTTGCTGCTGCTTCTCACTCCAGACCCACAGTACCCTGCATCCTGCCAGGGTGTGTGAGAACTCCCTTCTCTGGGCTTTAAACCCCACACACACCCACAGTCCCCAAGACCTTCGCAAATACCACCCCACACCCCCACACATACTTCAAAAATAGCATCTCATGATATATATGCCAATCTCTTGATTTTTTTTTAAGAGTTTGTCTCATGATTTTTGGCATGGTGGGGTTGGCAGTACTGCAGAATTTCAGTCTTATTAGGCTCTCAAATCAAACAGCAACATTCCATTTTACAAATAAATTAATTAGTTCCCTACAACAGCAGAACCTATTTAGGGTTGACTGTCCACTAGCACAAAGTAGCAGGACTGGGACCATAAAATAGTACTTTTTACATGTGTTACTGCATCAGGCAGTTAAAATGCATATAGAAAACAGAAAATCAGTGTAGTGATGGTGAATTTTGAATCAGACAGAAGAGGATTTTTGTTTTCCATATTGGTAAATCCTCATCCTCCTTAGTTTCTTGTTTCTTCCCCCTCCCCAAAGTTGTTGGTGTTGTATCAACAGTAAGTGTTTATTCCAGGTGATAGATAACACAAAAATGTTTCTAAGTAGAGACAATACAAAGATGTTATTTCTTGCTATCTTGAAGTACACCTTTTGAAATCTGGGCTATTTTGAAATGATCAGTTGGGTTTCTGTTAATTTCTCAGTTTTCTCCCCCACAGGTCATTTTGCAACCTGTACTGGCAGCAGAAGATTTTAGACTATTCAAAGAAATGATGGTACAAAAAAATATTGAAATGCAGTTGCAAGCCATTCGAGTCATTAAAGAGAGAAATGGTAAGAAGCAATAAATGAGAATTTATAGTTTTTTTGTGCATCTTTTCAGCTGTTCTGAGAGCTATGTAATCTGAACAAGTAAGGTAAAATCCTGGCTCAACAGAAGTCAATGGCAAAACTTCCAGGCCAGGATTTCACCCTTAGGCTACAACTGGTTCAGTCAATCACAGCTTTTAAAAGGGAAATAAAAGTTAGCCAAAGTCTGTTAGACTGTTATATGAAATCTAAATTACATTTAGTTTAAGAATTGTGCAGATCATTGTGGGGTATTACAACAGTACCTATAACTTGGGGCAACACGATTGTTTTCTGGAGTACAACAACCATTGTCAAGCTGGCCACTCTCCCACTCCATATAGAATAAAGACTGATGGATTTGCAAAGCAGCAAGTTCCCTTTGTGCTTACACTTGCTATATTCTCAAACCTCTCTATGTAGCTGCACAGCAAGTTGTGTTCAAGGGGATGCACATTCAAATATTATTTTGTCACCTTGTTACTTTAATATACTTGTGTATAGTCAGTAATTTTGGCACAATTATCTTCCAGGCACTTCTCTTAGTCTTTTATTTCAATAAGCTCAAGCTTTCCTGAATCTCAAAGTTTACTAATTTCCTTCTTCCTATTTGCTGTGTGTATAGCAGAGGATTGAATGTGTAAGTTCTCTGATTTTATTCAGAAAAATTGCATATAATCATTTAGAAAGATGTCTGATTTTGTTCTTAAACATGAGGATACATAGGAGAAATGTTAATTGCATTCGTTTTTAAATTATTTTAAAATTCCAAATTTTAAGCCAGTATTAAAATAATACCTGTGAAAAGGAAAAAAGCAGCAGGGTAGATTTGATTTAAGTCAAATAGATTTAAATCATGATTTAAATCACTGGTCAGGAAGCCTAGATTTAATAATCGATTTCTACAAACAGTGCATTCTTGTTGTTTGATATCCCTTACTCATTTAACTTCTTGAAACTTTGCATTTTTAGAGAAAGGTAAAGGGCTTGACTGTGTGTACATAAACTTGCAGAGAGACAATAGGGCTGATGGGTGGGTAATCAGGTCTGTTATCTTTCATTTCCATATGCTGCTGTTTACAAGGGTGTTATCTCTGGAGACAACAAACTCTCCCTATGCCTGAAGAAGGGCATTTGTGCCTGAAAGCTTGCAAAGAATATTTTTTCCAACTATTTTTTTGGTCTAATAAAAGATATCACATCTACCCAAAGAACCTCGTCTGTCTATGATCTCTGGTGAGACAAATCCACAGCTTGAGAACTGAAACTACGCATCACACAGAGATGCTTAATGGGATCTTCTAGACTGAGCACTGAGTCCCATTGGGTAGAGTGGTTTTCTTTAATCTTTACTAATCTATAGAGAAGCCTCTGGGAACTCCTTAAGATTGGGCCCCCAATATAGTCCATAGCCTGTTGTGACCTATTTAAAAAACTTCTAAAAAGGTTACATGAATATATTGTCTCAAATAGAATATAATTAGAAGTAATAATCCCTATTCCATGATAATATCTCTGAGCTTTAACATATATTAAATTAAAACTATCTTTATATGTTTATTTTTTTAAAAGCATCTTAAATTTTAAAAAACGATAAAATCAAAAACATTGTGATTTAAATAAGCCCAATTTTTTTAATCCATTTTTATCCACCGAGAAGATTAGTAAGAAGAGGCAGCAGGAAATTAGGTGGAGGCTCTGTTCTCAGCTGTAGCTGAGCTGAGCATGGCTCTACAGAATTGCCCAAGGCAGAAGTGGTGTAGGTTGTAGTTGTCCAATTTCTCCAAGTGCAATGCCTTGTACATTCTGAGGGAGAGTTGCTAGGGCTGTTTTCTGTTTGCTCTCAGTTGTTTGTCTTTTTAAACCATCATTAAAGGAACTAGTTTAGAAGATAGATTGGGACACAAAAGAGAAACAAAAATATAAGGTTTTTTAATATTCTTTATTTACAACACAGTAGGCACATATACATGACACTGCGTCACTGTAGAAACATGCTATGGCCAAAAACTGTGACACCACTGCTACGTCACTGTAGTGACACGCTCCTTTGGTATAGTGCGTTGCTATGGTGACATAGCTGCTAAAAATAACCATGTGCCATGCTGACAGTAGTATGAGCTGTTACTGTGCCGTCATTTAGTACTTTCTTTCGGAAGTACTAAATGACGGAACAGTAACAACAGCGCGATAGGAGCATGTGTAGACATACCCACTTAGACACATACCTATGCGACATAAATAGAACTGCAGCAGAAGGACATACACATTTCAAAGTCATACTTACAAAGTTAAATGTTAGAATGAAGGTTGTTTGTGCAGGCTTAATTTGGTCCACTTGTGTGTTTGCATTCTGATGTAGTCTTCACATGATCGCATCATATTTTTTCTACAGTTACCTGCTTCTTTCAGTGCACAGAATGAATAACATTCACTGAATAGGTAGCAATTCAGTCTTCCTTTTTTTCTTATTATTCTGTGTGTGACCCCATGCCATATTTATTACACATGATCCAACTGCACTACAGAGTAATTAATTTTTTATGGTCTTTTGTAACTTTCATTGTCATGATATTCCAGTATTTAAGGAACATAGGATTGGAAAGAAACTCATGGGCCATCAGATCTACTCCCCTGTATTTTTGTATTCCTTAGATAAGAGAAGATTACTTGCAATTTATTTCTCTGCTGATATCTTTCCGATAGGATTTTTACCCCCCCTTTCAGACTTAGGGTTTTATCTTTTTATGTTGCTTTTTGCAGTTAGTTTTACAAACTGCAAATTTTCAGTGTGGTTGAGTTGTTACTTATGAGTGTCACCAACCAAAGAGCTAAGAAACTGGTTTCTGAGCCAGCTATGGGTTCTTACAGCTTGGGGAGATGGCCTGTATTGGTCACTGAAGCATGTACGTCTTGCTTTGCCTGCTCTTCCTCTTCCTTGAAACTCAAAACTTTAGTACTCGGAGGCTATGTCTACAAAAGACATTTATTGCTGAGTTATCCAATTAGCTTCGCAGTACAGATCTTGGCGTCTATATGTGGAGCCCTGTTAGGCCACAGGAAACTAAAACCCCACAGTAGGTTAGTACTTGTAAATACAAGTACTGTCCTGTGGAGTTTTTTCATGAGCTGCAACACATGTGTAGACACTGACCCAACTGACTGGGGCATGAGGTTGCTTTAGTGAGAGGGCTGCCTACTGGCTAGCCCTGCACTGAAGCACCCTTGTGCTCCAGCCAGCTGCTCCATAGCACATTGAGCCAAGTTGGAGCAGCCCTGGAGTGGCAGGCTGACCCCGTGGATCCCCTGCCAGCTGGAGCAGCTCTGACCTGGCTCAGTGTGTTGTTGTCTCAGGCACATGTGTAAATGCAGTACCAGGGAGCAATAAACTCCAGCAGGATATGCACTGGAGTTTATTAATGTGCATTAATATATATATATAGATGTGCTTGGAGTGTTGTTGGGAAGCTGATGCTAAGGAATCAATTTTTTTTGTGTCACTTCTGAAAAGCAGCATTGCAGGTAATAATTTTCCCTTGCTTTCCTTTTTCTGGCTGAGGAAAGTGTGCTAGATGAAGTGGAAATCCCCCCTCCCCTCTCAAGTAATGCAGGAATTCTGCAGTTTTTGTTTTTTATAGGTGTGCTACCTGGCTGTTTGACAGATGGCTCTGATGTATTTACTGAAATTGAACAGCAAGAAATGCAAATACTGAGGGAAGTTTTAAGGTAAAAAATGGATATCCTACCTAATAATTTTTATAAAATAAGAACTAATTCTCATGTTTATTTTACTTGAGCATTTCCTTTGTCTACTAGGTGGCATAAATGTTCTTTTCAAAGTTCTAATTATGAGAGAATCCAAGTACAACATTTACTGAATCAAAACATAGAGCATCTTGAAGTTAGCCCTAACTTTCATCAGTGAAAAACAGGTTTCCAAGGGGCTGTTTCATCAGCCCGGGATTGCTGGCAACTGAAGCACTACCTAGGCCCTGTTCCTCTGAGCTCACCTTCAATATGCTACAAGGGCTCAGACAATCAGCTTGTTAGTTCAGCTTTCGGCCTCTGCATTGTCAGAGCACCCTGCAGTCCAAGCATATAGAACAGCCTGTGCATGTAGAAAGAATGAATTTTGCTTTTGCAGAAGGTTTTGTTCTTTTCCACAGCTTCATTGTAATTCCCATGCAGGGACTTATTCCGAGTTGTAGGACAGTGGAGTTTTGGGAGTTGGGAGCCAATGTGGTTATTCTAGATTATTCTTCCTTCCCAAAAAATCCCAGTTGCATAAATAAAACCAGCAGACATTAATAGGCTCAGTTTTCATTAAGGTGTGATAGTTCCCCTCTCTGTTTAAGGGAGCCCTTGCCCCTAACCCTCAGGGGCTGGCTAATGGCATTATGATCATGGAAGAGACCAGGTAATACTCAAAAGCAGATGAAGGGAAGGGGCACTATATATTTTCTGCCTTCTGGATATTTCTCCTTTTACTTATAAAAGAAGAAATATCTCCTTTTACTCACTCACTCTACCATCTGAGTGAAAAATTTCCAGGAATAAACTTAAAACAAGAGTTTGTTGCACAGGGGGAAATGAGGCCCATTGTTTATCAGGACCAATATTGCAGTTTTTGTTTTGTATTTGAAATAATCAAAGCTGTTTGGAGACTTTGGAAATTTGGGGTTATCATGCCAAGTTTGTCCTGATTTAGCAGTGTGAAATCATTATAAAAAACATCACTTCATATTGAAGATCATAAGCAGCCAGCATGGATTTATGAAAAACAAATCATGTCAAACAAACTTGATCTCCTTCTTTGGCAAAGTAACTACTTGGATCTATAAAGGAAATGCTGTGGATATAATGATTCTGAACTTCAGCCAGGCTTTTGAGAAGGTCCCACGTGACTTTCTAATAAACAATTTGAAGAAATGTGGGCTAGATAAAACTACTTACAAGGTGGATAGATAACTGGCTTAAACAAAGAGTAATTATTAATAGGTCCATGTCAGAGTAGCAGGAAGTTTCAAGCAAAGTCCAACTGGGCCTGGTGCTGTTCAGTACATTTATTAACAATTTGGATGCTGGGATAGAAAGCTTCCTGAGCAAGTTTGCAGATGACATGAATCTGGGAAGAATTATGAACATGTTGGAGGATGTGAGCGCAATTCAGAAAGATTTCATTGGATTGGAAAGTTGGGCTAGTGCTAACAGGATGAAGTTCAGTGTGGACAAATGCAAGGTACTACGTCTTGTGAAGAACATTCAAACGTACAAATATGAAATGGATGACATCTGGCTGGATGGCAGCACTGTGGAAAAGGACTTGGGAGTTTTGATAGATTACAGACTCAATATGAACCTGCAATATGATATAGCCACACAAAAGGTGAATGTGCTTTTGGGCTGGATCACTAGAAGTGTTAGGTGCAAGACATGGGAGGTGATAGTGCTTCACTGCTTGGCACTGGTTAGGCCTCATTTGGAGTGCTGTGTGGAGTTCTGGGCTCCACATTTTAAAAAGGATGTGGAAAAGTTTGAAAAGGTCCAGAGGTGGGCAACAAAGATGATCAAGGGCTTGAAAGGCAAGTCATATGAGGAGAAGCTGAAGGAGCTAGGCATGTTCAGCTTGCAAAAAAGGGACATGATAGCAGTCTTCAAATACTTAATGGGCTACCAGAAGGAAGGGCAGAGAAAGCAGCTTTTCTGTGTTGCTACAAGAATGGCTTGAAGTTGCATTGCAGCAAAGTAAGTTTAGATGGGATACCTGGAAAAAAAGCTTCTTTACTGTTAGAATAGCAAGGCAGTGAGATAGACTAGCTGTGGAAGTTATGGACTCCCCATCACTGGAGGTGTTCAAAAATAGGTTTATAGACACAGATTATCCCTAGCTAGTGGCTGTCCATGTTCCAATATGGGTATTTTCTGTGCTTGTGGGCTTTGCTAGTTGCCCCCTCCACTCCCCTTGTTACATATATCAGGGTGTTTTTAAGTCTTCCACAAAGACATTGGGTGTTGGCTGCATCAAGACTGGGAACTTGGATTGGGGTGTGCCAGTGTTCCTGCTGGGACTAAAACCAGAGGCTAATGGCTAGAAGGTCTTTCTTTTCCACTCAAGATCTGACCAGTCATCATTTTGGAGTCAGGAAGGAATTTAACTCCGTGGTCAGATTGGTATGTACTGTGGGATTTTTTTCCTTCCTTTGTAGCAGGGGGTGTAGCCATATATCCAGGATCTCTAGAGCAGGGGTTGTCAACAGGGATACATGTACTCCTGGGGGTACTTGAGCAGGTTCTAGGGGGTATGCGAGGGTAGCTGCTGTGCGCGAACTTCCCCTGCCCTGTGGGGGTGACTGGCCAGACATGGAGGGCGGGGGAAGCTCACATGAGGCTGCTGCCACCGCTCCGCATCCAGCTGCGTGTCACCCCCTCCCCCGCTCGGGGTCCAGTCACACACCATGCCCCCCGCGCCCCACAGCTGGGGGTACACTGCTCTGCGTCCAGCTGCCTGGGAGTACAATGATAGAAAAAGGTTGAAAACCCCTGCTCTAGCGCATACATTGACAATATTTCATAGAACCAGGATATTGGCTGCTGTGGTTCATTTTTATCTGTGGCAGGTTAGGATGTTAGGTCTATGTTGTATCAGGGTTGAAGGTAGTCTTGTGTAGAGTTCAGAGGGTAGATTGTATAGGATGGTTTAGATAGGGGTGATCCTACCTCAGGGGCAGGGTTGAACTTTATAACCTCTGGAGGTCACTTCCAGCCCTGCTTCTCTATGATTCTATGGCTATCATGCCAAGTTTGTCCTCTGATTTGACAGTGCTAAATCAATATAAATCATGTTATTTTGAAGATTCCTGAATATTCTACACTATATTTTGTCTATTTTGTCAGGAGGTCTAAGGAAGAATATGAAATAGAGCAAGATAAGAAAAGGACTAAAGAGGTGAGTTTGTTATTTTTAATTCAGGTATGGCAGTAAGTCTTTAATATATATATATATTTTTTATATCTTTGCCTTGGACTGAAAAGTTTTTACTAAGGATAAATCTCGTCCACTCACATATGCCTTGCAGAGGAAACAAAAGGGTTGCTAGAGACAGCCTTGTTGCCATTATAAATTAAAGGACCTTTTCTTTTGAAGGTTCAGTTTCTCTTTTAAGAGTGTTGTACGTGCATCATTGACCTCAATAGCATCATTAACTATAGAGAAAGCAGCCTGTTCACATCTCTTGCCAATGTTAAACAAAAAGTGCAAATGAGGTATTAATTTTTGTTGAACTCCACCTGAGAGATCAAGCTTTGTTGTTTGGAGGGGGAAAAGACAAGCTCAACTTGCTAACCCACCACTGAGAGAAGAGTGAAGAACTTGAGATGTCATTTTTGTGGTAGCTATTCATAGATTTCATAGACATTTGGGCTAGAAGGGACCTCAGAAGATCATCAAGTGCAGCCCCCTGCCCCAGGGGCAGGAAGTCAGCAGGGGTCATAGGATCCCAGCAAGATAAACATCCAAATGTGTCTTGAAGGCATTCAAAGCAGGTGCTTGAACCACCTCCAGCGGTAGTCTGTTCCAAACCTTGGGAGCTTGGACAGTAAAGAAGTTCCTCCTTATGTCCAGCCTGAACCAGTCATGGAGGAGTTTGTGGGGTGCTCTGGTGAACAGAAGTTCCCCCAGATCCTGGTGATCGCCCTGATAAACTTATAGGTGGCCACCAGATCACCCCTGAACCTGCACTTTTCCAGGATGAAGTCCCATGGCTCTCAGCCTCTCTTCATAAGGTCTGTTTTCCTGACCTCTGATCATGTGTGTGGCTCTCCTCTTTTATACAGTTTGAAAGGAGGATTTGACTAATCATTATCAAAGCCCCATTATAAGACAAAAACTGTGGTTATCATTTTGAGGTGCTGACTAGGCAAGGTATCAGAATTTCTGTAGCTGTGTTACTTTCAGATGTTGTTACCATAAAAGTAAGTTTTAACAGATGTTTTGTTCTCCTTTGACTCATGAATTTATAATTGCTCATGCAGAATTACTGCACTTGGTTTGCTACAGTTAGAGATTTTTGCTGAGTCCCCAGAGGAGAGGGTGGAGAACACAGGAGCAAGCATCTTTGTAGAACAGAAAGTTGCTGTTGGTCTGAGATTCTGTTTTCTTCTACAAGTAGGTCTGTATTGACATATTTAGAGTTCAGCTTTAAATCACTTTCACGATTAAATGAAATACTTAGAGCTGCTGTAGTGAATTAATCAAATAACTAATTCAATGACATTCCTAAAAAAGTGGATTTTTTTCTATTACCATATATACTTGAATTTAAGATAAGGGCTTCCTCCCCACCAGCTGATTTGGGGGTAGAAAAAGTCCTTGTTTTAGATTTGCATACAAAATGGAGTGAAGTGCAGGTGGCTGCTGTGGCTCTGACTCTGACCCTGAGCCAAGGTTGGGACTAGAGTCAGATCCACAGCAGATTCATAGATGCTAGGGTTGGAAGGGACCTCAATAGATCATCGAGTCCGACCCCCTGCATAGGCAGGAAAGAGTGCTGGGTTCAGATGACCCCAGCTATCTGCTTATCTAATCTCCCCTGGAAGACCCCCAGGGTAGGGGAGAGCACCACCTCCCTTGGGAGCCCATTCCAGACCTTGGCCACTCGAATTGTGAAGAAGTTCTTCCTAATGTCTAGTCTAAATCTGCTTTCTGCTAGCTTATGGCCGTTATTTCTTGTAACCCCCGGGAGCGCCTGGGTGAATAAAACCTCACCAATTCCCTTCTGTGCCCCGATGATGAACTTATAGGCAGCCACAAGGTCGCCTCTCAACCTTCTGTTGCGGAGGCTGAAGAGGTCCAGGTGCCCCAATCTCTCCTCATAGGGCTTGGCCTGCAAGCCCTTAACCATACGAGCGGCCCTTCTCTGGACCCTCTCCAGGTTATCCATATCCGTCTTGAAGTGCAGCGCCCAAAATTGCACGCAGTATTCCAACTGCGGTCTGACCAGCACCCGATAGAGGGGAAGTATCACCTCCTTGGATCTGTTCGTCATGCATCTGCTGATGCACGATAAAGTGCCATTAGCTTTTCTGATGGCTTTGTCACACTGAAGACTCATGTTCATCTTGGAGTCCACTAGGACTCCGAGATCCCTTTCTGCTTCCGTTCCACCAAGCAGGTCATTCCCTAGGCAGTAGGTACGCTGGACATTTTTCCTCCCTAGGTGCAGCATTTTGCATTTCTCCTTGTTGAATTGCATTCTGTTGTTTTCCGCCCATATGTCCAACCTGTCCAGGTCTGCTTGTAGTTGTTCCCTGCCCCCCCGGCGTGTCCACTTCTCCCCACAATTTTGTGTCATCCGCAAACGTGGACAGAGTACACTTCACTCCCTCGTCCAAGTCGCTGGTGAAGATATTGAAGAGCATCGGTCCAAGGACCAAGCCCTGCGGCACCCCACTGCCCACACCCTTCCTGGTCGATACCGACCCATCCACTACGACTCTCTGGGTGCGACCCTCTAGCCAATTCGCCACCCACTGGACTGTGTAGTCATCCAAGTCACAGCCTCTTAACTTGTTCACCAGTATGGTGTGGGATACCGTATCGAAGGCCTTCCTGAAGTCTAAGTATATGACGTCAACCCCTACTCCTGCGTCCAGACGTTTTGTAACCTAGTCATAAAAAGAGACTAGATTAGTCAGGCATGATCTACCTGCTACGAACCCGTGCTGGTTTTCCCTCAGCATAATTTGCCCTGCCGGGCTCTCGCAAATGTGAGCCTTGATAATTTTTTCAAAGACTTTGCCTAGGATGGAGGTGAGACTAACTGGCCTATAGTTGCCTGGGTCCTCCTTCCTCCCCTTCTTGAAAATGGGGACCACATTGGCCCTTTTCCAGTCCTCTGGGACCTGGCCCGTGCATCATGAGTGTTCAAATATTACCGCCAGTGGCTGTGCAATGACGTCAGCCAGTGCCTTCAGTACCCTCGGATGGAGCTCATCCGGGCCTGCCGACTTAAAGACATCCAGTTCCTCCAAGTGCCTCTGCACCATCTCAGGGTCTACGCATGGCAGTCTGGCGCCTTGCTGCTGCCTCTCTACAATCCCAGTAAGAGCCTTGTCCTGCCCTCACTTAGGAACACTGAGGCAAAGAACTCGTTAAGGAGTTCAGCCTTGTCCCCCCTGTCCGTCACCAATTGCTTCTGCCCATTTAGTAGAGGTCCTATTCCACCCTGGGCCTTCCTTTTACTCCCTATATATCTGAAAAACAATTTTTTGTTATCCTTTACTTGGGATGCCATCCTCAGCTCCATGGTAGCTTTGGCCCGCCTAACTGCCTCCCTACAAGTGTGAGCAGAGGAGGTATACTCCTTTTGGTAATCTCTCCCCGTTTCCACTTTTTATATGCTCCCCTTTTAGTCCGCAGGCTGCCCTGGATTTCTCTGGTCAGCTAAGGAAGCCTCCTGGCCCCTTTCCCTCTTTTTCCTCTCTTCGGGATCATCTCCCTCTTGAAGGATCATTTCCTTAAGGCACAGCCACCCTTCCTGGGCTCCCATCTCTTCAAAACTCCTACTCTGTAGTGCGTCCTTGACTAAACGCCTGAGTTCATTGAAATCAGCTTTCCTAAAGTCTAGCACTTTCACCCTACTAGTTACCTTACCCACTCGACGTCTTATGGTGAATTCTATTATTTGGTGATCACTGTCCCCCAGGTGACTACCAATCTGTAGGTCCCCTACCATATCATCCCCCGTTGCCAATACCAGGTCCAGTAAGGCATTCCCCCTTGTGGGGTACCTCCTGCGTCAGGTGGAGGTCCTGTACGCAGGATAGGAACGTGCGTGAATGGTGGGACTTTGCTGTTTGTGTCTCTCAGCAGATGTCTGGGTAGTTTAGGTCTCCCATGACTACCACCTCCTTAGTTTTTATGGTCTCTGAGAGCTGCCTCAGGAGCCCCGAATCTAGTTCTTCCCCTTGGTGTGGGGGGTCTGTAGCAGACCCCTACCACCAACTCCCTTTCTCCTTGCCCCCCATGTAACTTAACCCACAATCCTTCTACTTTCTCCTCCTTTGATTCTGTCTTGATGAGGGTCGAAGTATATTGCTCATTGACATAGAGTGCAACCCCTCCCCCTTTCTTCCCCACCCTGTCCTTTCTGTACAGCCTATACCCCTCAATATGTACCGCCCAGTCGTGGGAAGAATCCCACCAGGTTTCAGATAGTCCTACTAAGTTGTAGGTGTTTTTTGCAAGCAGGAGTGCTAGTTCATCCTGCTTGCTCCCCATGCTCCTAGCATTAGTATATAGGCACTTGAGCCCTGTGACTGGTGCCTTTTTTGCCCCCCAGCTCCGATTCCCAAAGGGCCCCTTATTGCTTACCACTGGCCGCCCCATGGATTGCAGGTTCCCGATGTTCTCCTTCTTCAGGCTGGGGTGTCCTTGTGGGTGCCACATGGTTTGGTGGTCCACGGTTTCCCCCGCCCTCATCTTCCCCTCCCCTGACGAGCCTAGTTTAAAGCCTGCCGGAGGAGATCCGCCAACCTAGAAGAGAACACACACTTACCTTTGGGGGACAGGTGAAGCCCATCCCAACTGAGCATGTCCCTCGTCGTGATTTGCGGGTCGTTGTCCAGGAAGCTGAAGCCTGCTTCGAGACACCATTGCCAAAGCCGCCAGTTGGTCTCTCTAATGCAGTTCTCGTGCCGTCTTCCACGTCCGCTCACTGGTAGGACAGAAGAGAATACCATCTGTGCACCAATCTCCCTCAGCACGCCACCCAGAGCATGGTAGTCCGTCATCAAGTGATCGGGGCTTCTCCTGGCCGCATCATTAGTACCCACATTGACAAGGACCATGGGGTAGTAATCAGTGGGCTTAATCCTGGCCTGGATTATTCCCGTCACATCCCGAATCTTTGCTCCAGGCAGGCAGTAGACTTCTCGTGTTGAGGGGTCCTGGCAACAGATGGGTCCTTCCGTACATCTCAGGATGGAGTCGCCTATGACGATCACTCCTCGTGATCGCCTCCTCCTCTGGGTCTGCTTGGATCTCTTGACCTGTTCAGAGCGTGGAGAATGTGGCGTTGGTTCCTGCCCAGAGGTTTCCTCCTCTCCTTCCATCTCCTGCAGGGTCGCCAGGGCCTTGTACCTGTTCACCAGTCGGACTGGAGGAACTGGTACCGGTTTACTGCGAGCAGCTCTGGTCCTGGATGTGACTGTCTGCCACCCTGCTGTAGAGGGCACTCCCCGGGGTGCTTCTTCCTTAGGTGTCTGGTCCTGCAGGGAAAGGAAAAAACTGTCAATTTCCTCCTCCGCCTCCCTGATACCCCTCAGCCTGCTAACCTCCTCCTGGAGCTCCCTCACCTGCACCTCCAGAGCCCTAAGACGGCACCTGCCAGACAGGTGTGGGGGCCCCCAAACTCTGCCCCCCCCAGCCCTGCTGGGGATCCCCCGCAGGCCAGGAGACAGGGGGACACCAGCTCCCCCATGGGCTCAGTCTGGGTGAAGGCCCCAGACCAGCCCCGGGAGGGCATGGCCCCCTGGGCAGAGGCCCTAGCAGCACTCCTCATCGACACCATTGTATAAGCTGCTGTTTGTTAGATCTGTGTGGTGTCTACGCTCTACCTGTACAGGAGTCTCCCTCCTGGCCCTTCCTGCCTGCCCGCTGGCGCGAACGCCTGCAGAAATGCCAGCGCGCTCTTACAGAGCGCGCCTGTTTGCGTGCTCTGTTCGCGCTGCACAGCTCGGGAGCGCGGCTCCCTACTGGCTCAGCTATAAGGGACCCGGGGGGGCAGATACCTGCTTCCCCTTCTGCAGCTTTTCCCCCTCTCCTCCCTTGCTTACTATCAGACGCAGGTTGCCTCCAGCTTGGGTTAGATTTCATCCTGGGCATGGAATACAAGGAAACTCCCTCTCCTGCCCACCCAAGCAGCAGCACAGTATTGTTGCAGGGCCCAGTGGAGGTGTGCTTCCATGTGCTATGCTCCATGATCTGGCAGAAAATAGAGGTCAAGCAACCTCTGATAGTAAAAGGGGGAGGGGTGGAAGAAGAACAGAGACTGTAAGGAGCTGGGTGCAGGGACAAGCAAGAAGGCTGCAGGGGGAATAAGTGAGGGATCAGAAGGTAAGCGGGGGGCCACTGGATCCCCCCAGCCACTGCTTTCTCTGCTGAAGCAGTGGGGGCAGAGGGGGAGGATAAATTTAAGAAAACCCTTCAATAATTAGATTCTATACCTGGAAAGTTTTTAAAAAATATTAGATTCTATATATGGGAAACTTACTAATTATTGGAGGATTGTCTTAAAATTCAAGGTTGTCTTATTTGATTAAAAATGGTAATTAAAATAGACTTTAACATTTTGTGACTCTCTTCTAAGATGTATTCATATTTATTAAACATTTTAAAATGTTTAAATTTTCTCTGTCAAGATTGGAGTAAAGACTTTGGACTCTTAGTATGCCATAATACATTGTGATGCCCTTTTGTTGCTGAAGGCACTGAGATATTGTCCTCATTACTCATTAAAGGTATACAAGATGTGATCCATGTTCAGTGCAACTATTCCTCTCATGCAAAGTGCCACTGAAGTTATGGGTAGGATTAGGCTCTTATTCTTTAATCTGCAAGACCGTCCTGGTTGTACAAGGTCTTTGTTATGGAACTCTTGAAAAAAAAGAACACAAACAAACAAAAAAATCTCTTATGCTCTGACCTAGTTCCTCATTTTGTGGAATTTTTCATGGACACTGCCTCATAAAATATGTAGATATTTAAAATATTTGTTGAGGAAATATTTAGTTAATTTGATCTTGCTTCTGTGCAAGAGATGATAATCGATGGTAGACTAGAATAGGATTGGGATCCTCAAATGAGACCCAAAAGTAGTCAGCATACTGAACGCAGAGTCTGAAATCAGCACACTGAACAGAGTTCCCTAGAAATAGCCAATGCAAATACTGGGATATCCAAATTCTAAGCCCCCAGGGGCTGCACACTGCATGGGGTGCACCCAGCATTGACACTTGCACTGCCTCCCCTACCTGTGCAGGCATCCCACTCCATTACTACTGCATATGGCCTAGACTGTACTTCTTTAATGAGAATGTCATGGGAGACAGTATTCAAAGCCATCTTAATATCTAGTAAATAATATCTATTGCTCTCTCCCAATCCACAAACTTGTTACCTTTTCAGATGCTTTTGATAAATGCATTTTGACTGTTTCTTATAGTCTTGTTGTCCATGAGGTGTTTAAAAATGGATTCAGTAGTGACCTACTCCATGACCATCATCTCCATGTATCAATGAGAGGCTGATTGGCCTGTAATTCTCTGGACCTTCCTTCTTCCCTTTCTGAAGGAAGGACATTATATTTGCTCTTTTCCAGTCAACCAGGACCTCAGACTTCCATGAGTACTCAGAGGGAAGAGCTAGTGCTTCTGCAGGTACCTCAGACATGGTCTTGAGGAATGAATTTCATCTTGAAAACATTCAGCTTCCCTAACCTGTCCTTCCCTTTCCCAACTCTAGGCGGATTCTCTTTTCCCACACCCTTGTTGCAACCCAAGCTTATCATCTGGTAGCTGACTTAATTTGTAGAGACTGAAGTAAAAAAAGTCAAGTATTTCAGCCTTCTCTGCATTAACTATTATTAGATTGCTCTGTCTACTCCGTAAGGGACCCATTTTCCTTAGCCTTCCCCTTCTCCACTTGTAAAATGTTTTCTGTTGCCATTTATGTCCCTTGCTAGCTGCATCTCTATTTGTGCCTCAGCCTTCCCGATTCTCTTCCTGTATACCTCTTTTACTCATCCCTAGCAACATGGAAAGGTATCTTGCTAAAAGTGGAAACGTTTTTGGAGTTTCAGCTCATTGAAGAGTTTACTGCTTTGCTCAGCCAGTCTCTTGGTGCACTTCCTATCCTTTCTTTGCATTAAAATAGTTTGCTTTTGCACCCTTAATATGATGTCTAAAGTATAACCAGCTCCCCTGGACTATTTTTCCCCTTAGACCTGAGATCCTGCACAGCAGTTACCAGAGTTTATTTAAACTTTGGCTTTTGGAAGTCCCGTGTCTTTATTTTGCAGCTCCCCTTCCTTCCTTCCCTTAGGATCTTGAACGCTTGTCATTTCATTGTCACTGTCACCCAAGTTGCCTTTCACCTTAAAAAATTCCTCATTCTTCATGATCAGCAAATCTTGAAGAATTTTGCTCCTCTTTGGCTCCTCCAACATCTTCCTTCCATTTTAGGATCTTTCCTTCAAAATGTAGGTGATAAGGCTGGCAATCACTGCCAGGATTTTTCAGGTTAAGGAATATATATCCGAGGCCCAAGACTAGACAGGAATATGGTTAAGGTGAAAGAGGCTTCAGGCTAGAGAGATTAGAGCCATCACAATTATTAGGACATTTGGGATAAATTGAGAAAAATTATATCTTGATGCCTTAAGACAAGCACATGAAGTTAAGCATCAGAGAACTGCAGATTCTTTCCTAGGCACAATGTCACTCAATCCTTAGAGCAAATACACCACACACTCACAACCTCTCCCCACCCCTCGCCTCCTCAACACACGAACTGAGCACAAATGGGCTGGCTAAGATGTCAGCGACTAAGGAAATATGTATAGTGCTTCTTCTGTGATCTTAAGAAGAAAACCCAAGAAGTATAGCCTGTGCCCTTGCTTCCGTGCCAAGCATGGCAATGGGACACTGAAGCCGTCTCATGGGCATCTCTGGTGTCTGCTCTCAAGCATCTGTCTCTGGCATTGTTTGGAGTAGTGTCAGAAGTGCCCACAGGGCTTCTTGGCTGTCTCATGCCTGGAGTTGACACATGTGGAACAGAAGTAGGTGGGTGAGATGTGCTTCTCCTTGTCATTCTCAGGGGTGTTGTAGAAGTGGTGTGGACATACCCTAAGAATTGTTCCAGACCCAAACAGATTCAGGGAGCTAGGTTGCTCCCAGTGGGTACCAAGTCACAGCCAGGAGAAGTGTGATGATTATAAAAGTTCTTCACCAAGGAAAGTTATCACAGGAAACTGTGAAGAGAGGTTGTCTCTTACACATGACCATTTTATTTCTGTATCCTTTTTCTCTTCTGATGTTAGGAGGATCAGAATCAGGATTAAAACAAACAAACAAACAAAAAAAAAATCACCCCAAATAGGACTCTCAGACCAAACAAAGTCCTCAGACAGTCTGTACAGCAGAACAGATCTTCTAACTCATTTTCTAATCCTGAATTCCAATCCAGAGAAAATGAATGTGGAAGCTTGACTACTAGATAGAAAGTCCTAAACAAACTGCAGTATTCCTCCAGAAATACTCTCCCAGTGTCTTCCAGGCTTTCTAATCTTGATCTACATGAGAGGTAGTGATGAAATTCTCTTTCCATTATCAATATTAGTTTGATTTTTTTTTTTTTTAAGGAAAAATAGAATACCAAGAAACGAATCATCCCAGTTCTGCTGGATTTTTGATTTAAGTTCTTATGTACTATCAACATTTGTATCGCAATTCCAAAAAAATCAAATCTCAACTGCAGGCTCATTTAGCCTTATGAGACCATTCATCAATATTGACATTTCAGCTTATCTGTCTTAACAGGTCAGTGTTGTTATTTGTATTCCAGTAATGCCAAGAGATCCCTACCATGATCAAGGGTCCATTGTGTTAAGCACTCTGTAAGTCACAGAATTTAGGTAATTCACACAGATAAGCAAGCAGCAAAGGCTGAGAAGTATGCAACTCCCATTTGTGTTTTTCCTATAATTATTTTCCCAAATCCAGTTTAAGTATTTTCTCTCTCTCTGATCTAGAAGTTGCCCATCATGCTATAGCTTTCACACTTCCAGTATGTCATTGTCAGGCTGATGGTGTCATGTATCCTTTCCTTCACAATGTAGGAAAGAGATGGGCCCTTTAGAGATGTGCCTCTGTCAGTTACATTGGAAAGAAAAGTTACCAAGTCTATTTTTATGAAGACATGAGTCCTACTGTGTATTTTATGATTATTAAGTGTACCTTTTGTACCGCAGAGGTGTGCACCAAATGACTCTCTTATCATAGGAAGTCATTCCTCCTTTGTTTTGCCCAAAGTTCAAGGGAAGTGTGGTACATGGTACACAAGAAGTTTACCTTGATACAACTGTTTCACGAAATCCTTCTCTCCTCTTGTTCCAGACCCCACCCCCAGGAATGGCTGTGGCACCCCCTGGCAGCCACATTAAATTTTGCCCGCAACCCACTCTTGTCTCTCCAGCAATTGCCATGTCTTTTCCTGCCCTACCTTTATTATAATAATTATAAATTTGGGAAGCTGACCTTAGAGTACCAGAATGAGCCTTGGGTGCTTCACTCTGCCCTGCTTATCATTGGGCTGCCTTGGTCTGGCCCAGTCTTTCTTGAGCAAGTCATTGTGTTTTTTTCCTACTGGCCTCAGCCAGTTTACTCTGTCTCTTGCACTACCAGGCTCTTGGCCCTATCCCACCACTGGGCCTTAACTGCACAACTTTGACTCCCTGGTCCTACCACATTCCACCAAGCTCCCCTTTGGTCCTACTTTGGGTAATTACACTAGGCATTAAACTCAAAACCCCAAATACAGGGAGTCTATCTAGCCCCATTGTATTTGACGCATAATCTACGTTATATAACTGTGTGTGTCATAATATTCCTCCCAACTGCTTGGGGCCTTACTAACAACCGATAAAGATTTTTGGTGTTTGCGCCTGTGTTGTCCTTCTGTTCTTGTCTGCCATGACTTTGGTTTAACTTGTTTTGAGCAGAAGGCCCCCCATGGGTATAAGATGCTCAGGCAAGACCAGTGGTTGTCTTCCCGGAGCTCCTACCTCCCCTAATGCCCCGTCCATTTACCAGTCAGCTGTTTCTGAGGCAAACAAGATGGAAGCCTTCAAAATGAACAAAAAGTCCCTTTCTAGAGATTCAAGGTCAAAATTATAAATGATCAGTCCAGTCTCTAACAATATAACAAATTTATAACTGAAACCGTAACATAGACAAACTCACAGTTAGTTGATCTCTCATGCAGGACACTCTCCTTGTATTCTGGAATCCCTTCCTTGTGCTCCTTCTTCTAGGGTCTTGTTCCAGTGCCCATATTACTGAACGCTCCTCCGATTGTCCAGACTTACAATGCTTTTCTTCTGCCCGCTCTCTGGGGCTGGCTTCCTATGTCTACCTGACCTTTTCCTCCAAGCCAACTATTCTCAATTTGCTGGCCCTTCTCGGCGTGCCAGCATTCACTCTGTTGCTGGCTTTTCCTGGCATGCAGGCTTTCCCTAGTATGCCTGCTTCCTCCAGATGCCAGTCTTCCCCAGTGTGCCTGCTCTCTTCACCATGCTGGATTTCCTCCTGGTGCCAGTCTTCTCTAGTGTGCTGGCTGTCAGCTGGCTGCTGGCTTTGGATGCCTGCTGACCTGCACCCAGCACATACTCTTAAAGTATGTTGTTGGGGTGGCTGCTTGGGCTCCAGATGCCACTCCCCCAAGGCTGCCAGGACTCTCATCCCAAGGCAAGCAGCTCTTTTGACCCTTCCCGAGCCCTCCTCTCGGGGTCTGGTGCTGCTTCCCTCTTCATTCCCCATCCCATGCTTTTCAGGACAGTGGGAGTTGTGTTCTCCCACATCTATGCTCTCCAGTCTCGTCCCCCTTTAACCACACAGTAGCCTTGTGGAGGGTACTATCCACCAGACCCTTGGGCCTACATAGATCCACTAGGCTTTAGGCCCACATGTAGAAATGTTTGGTGCCTCCCTGGCATCCACTGTGACCTGTCCTCACCAGCCCTTTTAGGGCACCCCAGCCAGTGGTTTCTACTAGGCTCTGTGTGGTTACTCTAAGCACAGAATGCCTTTCTTGGCACACTGCCATGGCCTCCTGCTTCCTCTTCAGCCACACCCATGCCCCACAGCTAACACAGTCAACAAAATGTTCTCAACACAGCTAACACAGTCAAAAAATGTTCTGAACTTAAACCTCACTCTAGGTCTTGCCACTCTAGCAACTCCTACTCCACTCCTAGTCATATCCTTCTAGCCCTCCAGGGTACTTTTTGTTGTCTCTAGATCTCCCTCTAGCAGTCTTCCTCTTTACCCTGCAGAGCATTAAACTAGACTGACCCCTGTAGCTCAGGAGCTGGGTTTATATTCCCTGGGCTCCACCCCTTCCAGTCATCTGATCACTGACTCCCAAAACCAGGTACAGGATTTTCCCCTTTGTCCACTAAGAAGCCTGCTCCCATCTGCTGTAGCCTACCCAGCTGCTTGGTAGTGTCTACTACTTGTCTAGAGCTCTGCACTTTGTAAATTAGTGCAGGGCAGCTTGCTCCTAAGTAGCTACTTGCAGTTTTATAGCTCCTGTCTTTGTCTTCCCTAGGCTACTTACTTTCTTGCAGCTGGCACTAGCTAAACAGCCTGTAACAGACTGTAGCCCTATAATGGTGCTTTCTCACTTTTAAAGTAACAGGAGTTGGGAACCCCCTACTATGCCTTCCTCCCCTGCCTAAATGCCTGACCTAAAGGCATTTAAATTGCTCTTAAATAGCTAAAGTCACATTGCCTTATTATCAGATATGCATCTATGGATAAGCTGGTTTCATACAGAATATAGATCCCCTCAATGCAGTCCTTCACTTTTACCTGAACAGAAAGGAACCCAAATAGCCATGAAAGAAATCTAAAAATGGGATTTTTGGTCATCAACACCTTCCTATCATCCGTTGAAGAAATTTACCCTCAGTCTCTAGCAGCAGCATTTGGCAGGAAATTACTCCTAAAACATAATAGTTACTACTTTTTGGGAAGGAAGAAACTCCTTGTATTTCATGTCTCTTCTTCCCAATTGATCTTCCTAGTTACATCTCAGATGTCTGAAACTGGGGGTTCGAGGTCAGGATCTAGAACTGAAAATCTGTTACCTTACAATTTTGTTTTTGTGTTTGACTACTACTTTGGTCTGCCCCCCTTCAGATGTACTTTCCAGCTGTCTATACAACAGTCTTTTATTAGATCTGTGTGTATACATATACTTTTATAGAGAGTATATATATGTATATAAAATATATACAACAATCTTTTATTATCTCTGTGTGTGTATAGAGACTATATATAGACACACACACACACATCTATATGCAGTCTCCATGAAATTATAGTAGTTGTAGAGCTCATCTACGTATTCATTAATGCACTTTTGCTACTACACATTAAGTTTGGTACCTCTAATATGAGGCACTACATAAAGGTGCATTAGGCTGCCCTAATGCGCAGTAGCAGAAGTGAATACCTTTTTAATGGTGCTTATTGTGCAGTAAACTCATTTTACTGTGTATTAGCATATTAGCACTGTTTTTGACATGTAGAATAGGCTACTGCACATTAAAGCAGTGATTCTCAACTTTTTTTGTACCAGGACCCATTTGTAAACATTGATGGCCAGTCTCCACTTAGTGCCTCTCACTCCCAACCCCCTTCCCCCAGCCCCCCAGTGCTGGCTACAAATGTCCAACTCGGGGTCCTTAAAATTCTGGTTTATTAGGCGGATTGAAACACTGTAATGAGTTAAATCATAAACCTTGGGGCTGGTCCTTCTACACACACACACACACATACACACACACACACACAGTAGCAAGCTACAAGAATCAGGTATACCTATCCAACAGGTGCTGGAGTCTGTCGTGGATGGCATCTGTCAGCCCCAGGGGTCATCCGCATATACGTGCAGGTTTGGGAGTCCATTGATGAATTTTGAATAGGGCTCTGGGAGTGGTCGATCTGGAGATATTCAGCCCAGAAGTTGGTCCCCGGCGTTGATTAATTCAGGCCAGGGCTTCTAGCCCTTGATCAGTGACGTTTAGAGATTTCCCTGTTGTTACATTGTCTTCTGTTGAGTTCTTCTGTTGGTTGATCTTCAGTTTCTTTAGGTGTTAATTTCTGCCTGCTACCGTGTTACACATTCAATCAGTGATTCACTGGCTCTTTCAGGGGCCAGCCTGATACAGAGAAGGGCAGTTTGATTCCTGCCCTTGTTAACATTGTTACAATGTATAACTTACTTATGAAACTAAACACATTTAGTTGAAAGTTGAAAGGTGAGGAGTATAAAATATAAGCTACAAAAGTAATGCCATGGCACACAAATAGATAAAAATACCAAAATACAAGGGGAGATACAAAATGCACACATACAAATTTCAAAACACAATTCCTTATCTTAAAGTGAAAGAAAGAGGAAGGAAGAAAAGGTAGGAGAGGAAAAACATATCCAAGGAGGGGAGAGCAAGTGCAGGCAAGAGGAAAAGGGGCTTTCTGCTACACCAGTGTGTGTGGCAAGGGGTGTGTGTGTGGGGTGGGGATTATGGGGGGCCCCAAGCAGCCCATGGCAGGCTAGAACTCTGCCAGCCTGCAAGGGAAAAGCCACGGTTTCCCACCTTTCCCTACATTAAAGGAGAATCCATTTTTAAAGTTTGTTTGCAACCCTTTCATATATTCTTGCAACCCACTTTTGGGTCATGACTCATGGGTTGAGAAACATTGCATTAAAGCACACCTATAGACATGCCTTAAATTTCTGTTATGAGTTACTTGTCTAAGAATTTAGCATTTCAGCATAGCTTTGAAAGTTAATTTCTAGCATGAGGGCATCAGGGCAGGAGACAGTTCTGGACTTTAGGACTGCCTCTAGTGTTTGAAGAGGGAAAGCACAGCCCCAGCATCTCAGGTTTGGGGAGAGGTTGGTTACTCATCCAGTAAAAAAATTTCCACTCCCTTGGCTCTTATCTGTTGCTGTGGGATGGCTCCATGAGTCTTACGTACACACGATCCATATTCAATCTCATTGCCTCAAAAAAGAAACTTACTTTTTTTTGGTGGACTGTTTGGAGAACAGCAGAAATGTGTTTGAAGGGTCACCCATAAAGTATAGTTGCAAATTGTTGTTTATGGTGGAGGCATGCATGAACCTAGCCAATATTGTAACCTTCATTGGTTCTTGGCTAGAAGGAAGTCATGGACAAAATAAAAAATGTTAGTTGATGGAGCTGAGCCAAAAGTATGCTTCCTGTTAGTAGTGAATTGGTCATTTTCTTTCTTTTTTTTTTACCTGCACAGTACAGCAGGTGGGATTGGCAGCATTAATAATCATACCTGATGAATTGACGGTTCATATTGCCTGAAGTATATTACTAGAAAGTGTAACAGACTTTTTTTTTCCTCCTCCAAGTCCAAGGAACATGATAAACCGAAGTCAGCAGATGTTACATACAACCGTTCAGGATATTCAAGTGAAGCTGCAAAAGTTAAGAAATCCCTTGAAAATGTTGAGAGAGTCGATGACTTTGAAGAAATTGCAAAATTATCATTAGGTAATGTTGCTGAAAAGTATTTTCAGACTATGTAGTATGCGCTTTAATCTAAATAGCCTGCTCATATCTATTTATTATAGGGAAAAGGAAGTCTGACAGTCTTTTGCCTGTGTTTACTGGGGATGAAGAGGGTAAAAAAAGAAATGAGTGAAATTGTGAGAAAGATAGTTATAAAACACACATTGTTACCAGATTTGCCTGTCACTTTGGGGTGTGCTCATTTATTAGGGGTACGTTGCTGGGGGTCTCTGTAATTCTCTCAATGTGCTGCTTGTGTTACTTGTGTTTCTATATGGAGCTGTATCTCTCCTTTCTGCAAGTCCTCACCCTCACTGAAGCTATCTTGCAGGACTCAGTTCAGTGGGGCTGGGTTCCTCCAACCACTGAATCAAACACATGTACGCACATACACCGATTAACAGGACACGCCTGAGCCAGGCTGGGTTATTTAGGATTGACAGGCTAACACCCTCATATGTCTTGAACTCAGTTCCTCAGAGCAGCAATAAAATGCAGTCAGACACAAGCACACAGGTTAACAGAGCACATATCTGAGTGACACCCTCATGTGCCTTGAACTCAGTTCATCCCTTATTTCAGCAGAACAATAATAAATGCAGTTAGACACACGCTAACAGAGTATGTCTGAGCAGGCTGGGTCCAATCAGCACTTTCAGCTGATACCCTTGTGTGCCTCAAAACTCAGCACATCACAATCTCTTGTCACAGTGGTCCTAGTAGTAACCCCCTTGATGAGCAGCCCCCACTGTGGTTTTGGGCATTACAGGGATCTTTGGCCTAGGTAAAAGAAGCATTGCTGCAGAGCAAATGGGGAGGTCAAGGCAAAGAAAAAGTAGGTGAGGTTCAGTGAGAAAGTATAGCAACCACCTTGACAATAAAAGTTATTCATTGCCAAGTATATGAACTTATGATTATACCAGTAATAATACAAGAGAGAGACAAATAAACAATTACAATATTACATAGTTTCAGTTAGGTTTTTGGGGAAGTCTAGCTCGAGTTTGATTAGCAAAAGTCAGGTTTAGAAAGCTGTGCCTGGAGTAAGAGAATAAAAGTCAGGTTCCTAGAGGCAGAGAGAGGGAGAGAGAGTGATCAGCAAAAGTCCAGTCTAGAAAGCTGTTCCTGGAGTGAGAAGGCAAAAGTCAGGTTTAGAAAGCTTTGTCTGGAATAAGAGAATAAAAGTCAGGTTCCTGGAGTCAGAGAGAGAGAGAGAGAGTTGGGATTTCACCACTCAGCGAAGCTTGAACCAGTCAAGGTTCCCAAGTGATGTTGGAGCTTGCAGACAGGCAGAGTCCTCAGCATGATCAATGGAGGGATTCCAGGCAGAAAAGGAGTAGAACCTGGTGCAGCTTTTGGATCCAAGCACCAGGACAGAAACTTGAGCTTGGGTAGGGGTTTTGTAGAGAACTAACAATGGCTCAAGGGAGAATGCTAGGTTTGTTTAGGGGTAAACAATAGCTCATATGGTGGATAATAGGAACTAATCACTCCTGGCTATGGGTGGCATCATCCTGAGGGAGATCACAATACAGACAGGCAAATTCAGTGTTTTGGATACCAATAGAGGAGTCATTACTATAATTGGTGTGATAAATGCTGAGCTGTGTAGATGTGGATTGATTAGTATTTGGAGCAAGGATTCCCCATCATGCAGTGCTCCCCTGCTTTTCTGATCCCAGAATTCAGTGCGGTCCTTGCCTTGGAATCTCTGTTCCCCATCCTGAATGCTAGTGAAGGTGCATGCCTGTCCCATTTCCCATTTAAATGAGTTGTCATCCAGTTCCATCTCCGATGCAGATGAGACCAGGGGAGTTTGCTTCACTCCTATCAACTTTGTCTGGAGGGGTTTAGGTGCGTCTCCCACAGCATCTTCCTTGTCTTTTGTAAGTCCTTCCTCTAAATCAGTTCTTGTTCAGGCTGGCGGGGGAAGAGTTCTTTGTGAGTCAGACAGGCTGCATACTATGCCTGGGTTCCCAAGATCACAGAGCTGAGAGGTAACAACATTGGTTTAATAATTAACCAGTTAACTGTTATATTTCTCACTGTTCTTTGGTTCAGTGTTCTTAAAGTACAGGCTGGAAATTAACTGCTAGGAATTCTACAGTATAACCTCATAAATCCAGTTTTCAAAATTTTCTCAAAAATTCAGAACTATTTAAAAATATACTATATCAGGGGTTTCCAACATTTTTTGACCAGTGTACCCCTGGTGGCCAGTCACAGAGCAAGGGTGGGGGAAGGGAGTAGTGGCAGCCACACGCAGAGTGGCAGCATGGGCAGGTGGTTGGTGGTGGCAGCCGCTGCGTGCAACCTTCCCCCCACCCCGCTCCTGGCTAGCCAGGTAGTGCCAGGCCATATACTTTTCTGGTTTCAAAAATCTGGAATTTTCAAATTTCCAGCAGGTGCTAGATTCCAAGTATGCTAAATTTATGAAGTTATACTGTATTAACAAAAATACCTTTTGAAATAAAGAAGAAATTAAAGATATCAAAATATAGATCAATATTTTAATCTTCACAGTTAGTTTAAGAGAGAAATTAGTTCAGCTAATTTACCACAATCTACTTATAAATACAAACTTTTATCCTAGTTATGCACTTCTCTTGAGCATGTGATTTTGCTATTAGTATGGAACTATGGATCCTTAAATATAGGTTTTATCTCTAATTAAGTTTATATGCCCATGAAGATATGGGACTGCTCAGTTCAATCAAACAATTCCATAATAGAATTTAGGAATTTATACAGGCTACTTAATTATCATGGAACATGAATTAATTTCAAAATTAACTTGCCCAGATGGTATTTCTAGGGTGCATCTGTATGAGATGTTTATTGTGGAGTTGATTAATCCACAGTAAAGTCTCAGCGTCTATGCATGTGGCCCTGTCAGGCTGCAGGAAACTAACTCCACTGTAGATTAGTACTTGTAAACACAAGTACTATCCTCCAGCAGCATTTAGTGTGCCACAATGCACTTGTAGATGCTGACGGGGCTGGCTGGGGCACAAGGGTGCTTCAGTGCAGGGGCTGCCTGCCAGCTAGCCCCACATTGGAGCACTCCTGTGCCCCAGCCAGCTCCACCACAGCCCGTTGAGATGGGGGGGGGAAGCAGCCCCAGCCTGGCAGGCTGACCCCTAGCTCAACATGCTGTAGTCCCAGACACGTGTAAACGCAGTGCCCAGCAGCAATATAGTCAGATATGAACTGCGCGGGGGTTTAATTAATTCACATTAATAGTATGTGTAGATGCACCCCTAGCCTAGTTTTGGCATGTGTGCCTATTGAAGTTGTTTATACATTTCATTCCAAAACATAATTCATATGTAATTATTTTGAAACTATTTTAACTTCTCAAAAATGTTACTGTTGTTGGTTTTCATTCCACTTTAAAGGTTTACACAGTGATAACATTTTGCTTACAAGCTAATTCAAAACTTTTTCTTTTTTAGGTTAGTTTTCTTACTTGCAGTAACTTTGTGAAGTCTTTGAAATGCTGAGGGTTTTTCCTCTCAGTATTTTTCACAATAAGGAAATACAATTTTCTGTAATATATAGTATTAAACTTAGTGTAATGAGTGTCTCCCACTTAATTAGTTATCTAGAAGTTACACTAAATCTATAAGAGTAATCTTATTAGTTAAATAGAAATGTCATCATACATTTTATTTAGAGGGTTTTAACTAAGGTACCTATTTTATGAGAAGCATTTAGTTTAGTGCAACTAACATCATTTGGTTAACAATACACATACAGAAGTAATTTTTTATGTATTAATTGGAACTGGAATGAAGGTGGGTGCCCAGTTTCAGTTAGTGATTTGTTTTTCTAGACAGATATTCAGATGATTCACTCAAAGTATTTTGACAGCTGTGTTTGTATTCTCTTTCTCCATTTCTCAGTGGTCTCCCTAGGTGGGATTTTAATAAATTTCTTTTCTGTAATAGAACTTTAGTTCTTATCATTCAGGGGTCTTCAGCTGGCCAGGTCTCTCTTATACATGTTTCAGTTTCAGGGAACAATGCATTGAACAACATGTGGCATTTAATACATTTTCTGCTGGATGGTATGACCTGGTGGTTCTTGGCAAAATTGATGCCAGCCAATTGGAGAAAGACCCATGCTTCTGATAGTGATTTGAAATATCCAGCCATGATACAGGCGGTACTGCATTTCATCATCTAGTGAGAAAATGAGGCAGTACACTGATGATTTCTTGTAGTTTTGTATGGACAATTCCATTATTGAAAACATCTTTTGTTTGTGAAGACGTGTTGAGCCATATGTTAATCACCTACTCTTAGCTCCAGCCATCAACCTACTTCTGCAAGTTATATTCTGCAGGCCCGTTTGTGCTGTGATCTTTGGTTCAACCTTGCACCTCGTGCTTTTTCATCTGCACTTTTAGCTGTTGACAGAACTGTGCAATTTGATTTTAGTCTCTTCACAGATACCTGGATTGGCTCTGATTTAGTGTAGTCTTTCATTTTGCAACAATAGAAAGAAATTTGACATATTTGATCGGTCACCATGCAGAGATAACAATTAATGAAATCTTACAAAACATTTGTTCTCATATTTGATTAGTCCATATTCTTCAGTTAATAGGATTTCTGTAACTGTCAGTCATAGTGTGGATCAGGCCTTACATTTTGGTTGGTACAACTTATGGGGCTAGTTGAAATTGTTTTCTCAACATACCATTTATGCATATATCAGGTTCATGAAGAGAGGATTGGTAGGGTGCATATTTTTGACATAACTTGCTTATTATTCTAACATTAAGCTGACAGTTTACCAATCTTCACCGCTAGTCCTATATAGCTAGTACAACTAGTATTTATTAGTATGTACCAGTTAGTAGAGGAAGAGGGAGAGGAGTCTCTTCCAAAAAGAAACAGTATTTTTGAAAATCAGTCCATTGGTGAGATTTTAATATCTATGTTGCAACTGTAATAAGAGTAGCTGCCATTGGGATAGATGACTGCATACACAAATGGTTGTAAATATGTTGTCATCAACAGGATGCTCAAAGGCCTCACAATGTAACGAAAACTCAGGAACACTAAAGCCTCTCTTTGTCTCCTAGGAGATATGCAATGTAAAACAATAAGCAGACAGTCATTTACCTGAAGGCTGTATCACAGTGTCTTCACACAAGAGGACTTAATTAAGGTTACACAGGCAATGTTAGTTTTGGCATTTCCAAAATCTGAGTGCTTGACTTTGCCACCTTAACGTTCTCTTAATATTGTTTTGTGTGTAAAATTTATTTAGACAGAACTAAAGAAAAGGAGAAGCACAAATACAAAAGAAAGTATGCTCTTACAAGGGAAACAGCACTGTTAATTCATAGTGATCCATCTTGGCTGTTGAAGGTATAGTGTGTATCTATACAATTTTTGGTTGTTATAGTGGATGTTTATATAGGTTGGGAATGCATGTTTTTCCATTGCTAGAGACTTAGTTGATTAAGGGCATGACTTTAGATTTAGTAGAGTCATAGATGGATCCTTGAGTTCTGGGGAAAAAAAATCAGTTCTCACCTTATACCTCAAAGACAATCGTTTGGAGTATATATAAGGTCAGGTTACTCATGACATTATATTTTATGATACAACGTCAGGGGAGCTTCAGAAGTCTCAATGGATGCACAGTAATTTAAACAAGTAGCCACGCCATGAACCAGGAACATACCTGTTGACATTTCTCTCTGGAGTTTTGGCTGCTTAGGCTGTCTATGGACAATTTAACAGACAAGCTTTTGCCAGGAGAATTGTGAGTGTGATTAAGTTCACAGTTTAGAATATTTTGGTGCTCTCCATAGGTTCTACTGTTCATGGAGGGATGGCTGCTCATGTATTTTTTTTAATCCTCTGATAGGTCTGATCAGGATTGTAAGACTTTCTGGATGCAGATACCTAACTGCCACCATTTATTGAAGTAATCAGTGCATAGGAGTAGGCAAGTTTGTTGAGGTAGACCTAACTTCTCTGCATGTTTTATTTTCAGTATAGCCATTAGCTTTCTGTTGAAGAAAGTGTCTGAGACGGTGGGAGATTTAGAAAGCTGAATATATGCCTTACCTTGTTTGAAGCATGCTTCCCATGCTTTTCCTACTGTCCCCAAAACAAACAAATTCTGTGTTTGGGATCTTTTTGGGAGGTCAGGGTGCTGCCAGAGTCAGGAACCTGACTCTGTGGAGAACAAGTTGATCTCTCAGTACCAACATATGCATATGAAGTATTTTTTTCTGGTGCTTCCCCTCACAAAAAGAGATTATTCCAAAGAGGTTATTCTACTATTTCCTGTCTCAATTAGAAGTTTACTTCTAATTGAATAGACTTTCCTATATTGGGGGAATATTAATTTATCCAACATCTTTTAATTTGATATATCTATATCTACAGTGTTTCTAATTTGTTTTTATGCCAAATTGCTGTCTAGAAGAAACACAGAAATCTACTAGGGAAAAATTAAGGCCAGTGCAGCATCCGATAAGAGAGCCAGAACCCCCTCTAGAGCTTGCCACAACCAAAGTGAAAGAAGAGACTAAGAAAAAGGCAACTGGAAGTTGTTCAGAAAATGTAACAGGAGAAGCTAGGACTGAAGGATGTGTAAGTAAAATGATTACTCCACTTAAAGCATGGGCAAGATTTCAAACAGCAGTCTAATGCTATTATATAGTAAACAGTATTATATAACCAGTATAATTTCTTTTGTCAGAAGCAAGAAGTTTTTTTGTGGAAATTTTCTGTATATAACTAATTTTTCAGTAAGTTCAGTGGTCTAATTTTCAGACAGCTACAATTCAGTAGAAACTGGACCTAGAAATCTCAGCCTTGGAACAGAATTCAGTTTTTGAAGTTTGCCTGTCGGAGAGTTTTTAACATCTGCATGTATGGTGTAATTTGGATGACTATGACACTTTAATTCTCATTCATTCATTCATTCATTCATTCATTCTTCAACTCTTATTCATTCATTCAGTATTTCTAGGGTCAAATATTGAGGTAAGCATTAGCTAAATTCCATGTCCTTTCATTAACAAATACACGAGTGTGTGCACTCTCTGACATCAGTTTTCAAGTAAATTCACCTTTTAAATAATTCCAGAATTTATCAGAGCTTGGAGTACATGAGCTCAAACAACGAGAAGATTACCTGAAGCAGAAGAGGGATGTACTGATGGCTATGAAGGAGTCAAGAAGTAATGTACAGTCACCATCAAATACAGATCAGAAAGAAGAGGCATTATCTCCTAAAGAGGTGAAGGGTGTAAACGTTTTAAATCAGCATGGCTAGCCTTGTCTAAACCACAGAGCACTTCAATGAAAACATGGATATTGCAGCTCAGTACTGAAACAGGACAAAAGAGCAAGCAAGGAATTGTAGAAGTAGCAGCAAAACATCTGTGCACAATTAACAACAATCTAATCATGAGAAGGAAAGGAAAACTTAGTGATTAAATGAGAATTAAATATGTTTTCCCACAATAGTACATTTTCATAATGAATTTAAGTTCAGAGTTCATGTAGTGAAATAATTGAACAATATTGGCTAATTGACAACTTGGCCTAACCTGCTAGTGAAATGGGACTTTTCTTACTAGTTCCCTCAAATATTAGTCCCTTTTTTTGCTATCATATGCAGAACAATTTTAGTGGTCATTGATGTGAGTTAGATTTTTTTCCAGAATGTAAGATCTTATTTTACGGAAAATTTAAGTATGGTTAGTTCTTTTTCTTTGAAACTTAGTAAAATGTGTTGGGTATATGATAAGTGAAGAAATTGCCTATGGACTCAGTTAGTGTTGTGGAGTTTGCAATATTAAGTCTGTAGAAAGGTCAGGCAGTCTGAAGGATGGATACTACCATTATCTATCTTGCCATATTGGGAGCAGTTTTTCTGCCAGAGGAATGGAATCATAGGAAAGCTAACAACATCTCTTTAAAACTAGCACAATAGCCTGTTCTTAAAGGCACTTCCATTTCCTGCCTTTAGCTGTCTTTGAGGGATGGCCTAAAAGTCCATTGCTGTTGTCTGTCATTCTGTGGTAGAGGCAAGAATAAATTTAAAGCACCTGTTTAGCATAATGCAAGTAGACTATACTGCCTATGAGTAGCAGCATCACAGCCAAAGAAAGGAATGTTTCCTTTTTTTTTTAATTGAAAATGCAGATGACAATACTTAGCGAGTACTGGAAGTATGGTAGGAGAAATGAAGATGCCAGTGCTTGTAGGTCTGCTTTTTGCTGCCTGTTCAAGCAGAGGAAGAATGGAATCTGTTATTTCTGGATGAGAGATCTTAAATTGAGCAAAATTTCAGCCTTGGGCACCTGAACCATAAAGCATTCTTCAGCAGAGTTTTCTATGAGGTTTTTAAAAATGACTTAAATGTGTAAAGTAAAAAGTACAGATTGTATACTCTCTAACAAGTTATCAGTTGTTTTCACTAGCTGATGGCAGGAAAAAAACCGTGCTAAACACATAGGTGTTTGCTATCAAGTGGTTGTTTGCATGTACATTTTACTGTGGCTGTATATGTACTATATATAAGGGTTTTTTTTACCGTAGCAGTACCCCTACAGCGTGTCCACCTTGTTCTTCCTCATGCTTTTGTATGGAGGGCATAAAAGGGAATGAGCTTTTCTCAATGTTTAGTTCTTCTGTACAGCCATGTACTGTCTGCTCACAATTTGCTCACAATTAGCAGTTTCTTTGTTTTCCTTGTTTCCTAGACTTTTTATTCTTGTCAACAATCAGTGAGATAATTTGAGTTTGGCTTCCATCACATAGCTTCCCCTAGCCTAGCAAGGGTTTAGGTTGTAGCCGTGTTGGTCTAAGGATATAGGCAGACAAGGTTCCTTGGGTGAATTTGATATCTTTTATTAGACCAACCCAAATGGTTGGAGAATAGTTTTTGAACCCAAAAGCTTGCTTAATAACTATTCTCCAACCATTTGGGTTGGTCTAATAAAAGATATCAAATTCACCCAAGGAACCTTGTCTGCCTAGCCTAGCAAGGCCTTCATCTGAGATCAGCTAGAACCTCACTCCCTACGTTTAAGCATTTTTTCTTCCAGGTCTCCAGGCTTAAAAATCTACACCTATTTGTGACGGGACTATGTTGGCCAGCAGTGGACTGCACTCGTGTCTTGGCTTTCTGAAAGAGTCCCATGTTCCAGGGAAGTGTGCCATTTGCAAGCCCGTCATTTCCCAAGCCAGAAAAGTTTGTGAGTCTGGGTTCTTAAGTATAACCTTGTTTGGGTAATATCTGGGCCCAGCCTTAGAACAGGAGGTGAAAGATCCAAGAAGGCATAAATACTAGGGAGGGAGCCTGCACTCCTCCACATTTTTGTTGTTATTGAAGTCTAAAGTTGGGAGGAGGGCAATGGAAGGAGTTGAGGAAAATATTTACAGTTGAGGTTCCTGAAAAAGTGTTCCTCATCTCTTCCTTGCTGTTTCACTTCTGAGACCCTTTGGCAGCAATGCAACACCAACGAACTTGGATATGCCTTAATGCCAGGGCGTAGTGCTCCCTGTTAGTGTTATAGGATCACAAGGACCAGTAGAGGGAACTCTCAACATCAGCTTTTTCAACACCAGCACTGAGTCTGCAGCATGATGGTGGGCTTCCTTATTCACTGAGAATACAGGCACTGGTGTTTTCAGCCTACCCAGCTGTGCAACTCAGTGACCACTCTGTCCTTCAGTTGTACTTCCTTTCTTCAGTGGGAGACCTCATTGTTCTGCAGGAGCCAAATTTCTCACTGCTATCATCTGTGGCCTGCCACTGACACTTTACCTGCACAATTGTTTCCACTGTCATCGCAACCTCTTGGCCTTTTATCTTCTGTCTCCTTGTTTGACTTCAGTAAGGACCAGGATTTGCAACATGCACCAGTGCTTATCAAGGCTGTATCTTCCACAGTCTTTCTCCATCCCACTGCAAGTACAGGCTCCCACTGGGGAGAGGTATTGGTGCATGCAACTCCTGACTCAAGAATGGTGGTAGGCAATTCCCAGTAGGCGAATTCAAGGAAAGGTCTAGATACTGTTCCTTTGCCTTCATGGGTTATGAAAACAGAGCCTCCAGTAGCAGTCAGAGGCATACTCCACCAGAACCAACACATACATGACATCCTTTCAAAATGTCCCTCCAGACACTTGAAGGCAGCCACCACAAGCAATATTCATGCCTTGAACAAACAGTGCAGTCACTGAAGCTTCCAAATACCATGCCACACTGGGGAAAATGGTCCTGCAGTTGCTATTCATTAATGAGTTATCCACAGCAGGATGTGCATGTGGCTAAGCACTCAGAAGGAGAAATTTATTTCCCATAGTGATTGGAGAAGTGTAGTCCATAGGCATATTTGGTATCTTCTCTCTTTTCTTCCTGGGTGACCTTCACATCCTGAGATTCTGATGTTGAGAGGAAACCTGACCAACAGGATTGTGCAATGTGTCTTACGGTGCAGAGCATGAGGAAGAGCAAGGTGAATGCGTGCCAGAGGAGTACTGTTAAGATACCATGACTGAGGCAAGTCTTCAGGCTTGAGTTCACAGGGTGCATGTGCACTCACAGTGGAGTGTGCATAGGACCATATCACACTCCACTTACTATTGTAGCTTCACTTTGTTGGTCATAGCCAAAACACTGGCCTAGAAAACCCAACAGTCTTCTATTTGTGGTACAATCAATGCATTTTTAAAAAAAGACTACCATGAGTCATAAAAAGATCTTGCCAGAAAAGCTGTCTCCCCTTACATGCGTACACGCAGCTTCAGTTATTTAGTAGCGCAAAGTTGAGTCTCTCAGCAATGCCTTTTTTTTCCTCCCCCCCTTCCCTGCTGTTTTTATTCTAATCACCGCTTTGTAGTTAGCTCTGCTTCCTGCAGTCTCTTCACAACATCCAATGAAACCAGCCTGCTGCTTACAAAAGCTTATGCTATGCATCTCTGATTCTGGTAGTCTGTAAGGTACAAATCAGCCCTGCCTTCTGCCTGAAATCAGAAAATCATTCCAGTTTAGGATGCAGGAGACAGTTTACATTACTCCAAAAGCAGTGGTCCAGTGATGTCGTGACTGTGGTGGCCCAGGAATTATGCAGGATTTCTCAGGGCGATCTCTTTAATGTCTTAGATTCAAAAGCTTATCTAATTATCTCAACTATGCAGGTGGCCCAAGAAAAGATTATCACCCTAAAAATCCTTCTCTCTCCAAAAAGCAGGACAATCTCACCTGATGAAATCTATGCTACCCAACATCACAACTCAAACAGCCCGTCTCTTATTAAATCCAACTACTGATTCCGCTCTAAAACAAGGGAAAGAAAAGTGAAGTCCAAATGAGCAAGACAGGGAAATTCAGAAATGCTTCCTTTGCACTGTTGCACGAATAGTCAAAGAATACACAAGCTGCTTTTAATATAGGATTGAAACACTGTTTGCTGTGCTACATATTTCATGCAGCTGTAAGTCCAGCAAAAGATGATTGTTTTGATTCCCAGCTTTGTGCTGAAACTTTTCCTACTGGAACAAAAAATTGGAGATAAGAGATACAAGAATCAGGTGCCAGGTTCAGGCCCTAAATCCAGAAGAGAAAAAAGTTAGATAAACTTGCCAGCCTACTCCTTTCCGGTTTGCTTTATATCAGTTTGTCATACAAACAATTGGTACAATTAGTTTTGAAGTGAAAAGCAGAAAAAAATGTGTGGAAATATATTGAGGACGCTCCTCTTTCAATCAAAGGGTATTTTTTTTAAATTGATATGACATTGCTAGAAATGCAGAAAATTTCCATGTTGCTGCCTAAATGGTGATTTACATAAAAATCCCTTCTCTCTTTCATTTTGAGGCTTATGTTCTGTTAAGATCCATTTTTGCTTTGAGTACATTTGAGACTTTCTTGTTTTAAAATTGAAATGAGCAATGTCCCTTCTCAGGCAAGAACCCCAGCAAGAAATGTCTAGTTGACATCAGTTATTGGCACGCATACATACAATAGTAGCTTCTCTTCTACTTCTCCAGAAAAGATGTTGCAATAAGAAAGCTGTTAATTACAACCTCTCACAATAACATGTAGGAGCTACGCCAAGTATGATGTCACTGACAGAGTCACCTTAACCTGCAGTGAGCAAAATGCTCATTTAAAGAAAGACTTTGAGGAAGAACTGGATGTAAAAGTAGTTAAATTACACTGGGATGGCTTTAAAATGCGCTAACTAAAGGACTGTTAGAAAAATTCAGAGAACCTTCAAGGCACCTGGAAGAAATAAAAGAGCGCGCAAAACAGAGATGCAAGTGAATCAATGCCGACTTAACCTGAAATAGCAGTTATTCTGGAAGACCAAGATGATAGAGGTGCCAATGCAAAACTGGTTCTAGTTTGTTTCTTGAGGTAGCACATAACTGGAATAAGAGCCAATGTGAAGAGTTTCTTTAAAAAAAAAAAAAATCCTCTCTTCCCCCCAGTATTTTTTTTTTTTAAATTCCATGGAATAAGGTTTTAATAAATCCTCTCCTAACACAACTGAAATGCAAATATAGTTAGAAAAGTTTGTATAAAAACATTGTGACATTCATGCAGTTGTTTTCATTTGAAGTTTGCTGTTTTTATAACATAATGTTTCTAGTATCAAGTACTGCAAACTTTAACTGGAAAATCAGGAACGATTTAGCTGATATCCTGTTATATTGTGCCAAGATTGAAGACTACCGTGACAATTCAGACAATGCATTGATTTGGGATAAAGCACCTCACTGTACCAAAGCAATAAAGGTTCTGTAGTATGAAAACACAGCAATAACTCATCAGGCAGTAGGTTAAAATACATTTTTAATTCAACAAGTTGTTGGGCTTAAAAGCCATCTTAATTAACAGAGAAGAAAAATCACTAACAGCTCAATACAGAGCAAAGTACACATTATGAGTAAGCTTTCATATAAAAATCTTATAACAAAGTACTTGGGGAATTTTGGAGAGGATACCAGATTTGGCACTCTGACACTAAATAATTTCAGTAGTTGTGTAGATAGAAGTGTTGTCCTTGTCCAGAAGGATCAGGGCAGTGGAAGGATGGAGGCAGCAACGTGTCCAGGAAAAAAGGACTCTTCTCCCAAGCAACACAGAAAACCTAGAAGTCATACTTCATATGGAGAGCGAGCTCAAGGGATCAGGGAACATAACGTGGCATGGGCAGCACCAATTACAGGTGCAGTTTGTTTATTTGGTACCAAGTACATCAGTACACAGAGATCAACAAGCCATGTCCTAGCTTTGTGGGTCCTTCTGCCTGCTAAATGCTGTTTGTCCCAACGCATGCTGCATTCCACCTCTTGCCCCCCACTGCTGCTCCAGCCCTACCTGCTTTTTACCCTTGCTGCTGAATTTACCGCTCAGCATTAGCCACAGCAACCTGCAGCACTTGGCAAAGTTAAGTGGATACTGTGGCAGGGCACAAGAATGAACCCTAACAGGGGATGGTTCCTAAAGGTGCTGACCCTAGCTTCAGAGGAAGAACACACTCTGAACATGTGTAGTGACAGTGTTTACTATACTCTGTGCAAGACAGGGTATAATCTTCTTTTTGAGGGAAGATAGGCATGTTGTTGTGAAACAGAAGAGCAGAGTGCCAGATGACTTGCCAGAAGTACTCTGTCACAAGTGTTAATTAAATCTCTTCAGGTGTCCACCCCACTCCCCCCAAGTATAATCTTCCTACTTTAAGATGGAGCTTGCTCATCTAGGTTCTAGTAGGTTATAAGTACAGGGCATTGAACTCAATCCTAGAAGCTGCTCCAGGTTTAAGATTCTGTGGGCATCTACACGTGCATTTAGGTCTAAATTTAATGCGCATTAAAGTGATTTAGGCTCATGTCTACACTTGTGTATGTTAGAGCGCATTAACAACATGTGCATGGGCTGATGCGGGACTGACGTTAGTCCCAGGTCAGTCCATACACAGCATTAACGCTCCTTAATGTGTCTATACATGCAGTAATGCACTTTAGCTATTCACACCTGAAATTGCCATTTTTAAGGCACATTAAGGATATGCACATGTAGACACATAACCTTAATGTGCTGTAGTTCATCATGTGTAGATGTACCCTGTATCCCATAACAGGGCTGGGAGCCATACACTGTGCAGGCTGCACACCATGGGCCTCTTGCACCGCACCCAGTGCAGGAGACAGGAAACAAAAGCTGGAGGAGGGAAGGGTGGATTGGCCCTGAGATCCTGGTAGCAGCAGGAGGCAGTGGGGTGAGCAGTACCCAGACTGGGAGTCCAGGGGCTGAGCTGTACAGCACACAGGCCACCAGCTAGACAGGCCATGCCAGAATGCATCATTCCACCACCAAATACCTCTAACTGTAGTGACTTGGCAAGTATACTGTGGCTATTAGGATACCTTCAACAATTGGAATTACTTAGATCAGAAGTGCCCAAACTTTTCCTTATTGCATACCCCTTTCCAGCTTTACCAGCTGTCCTCCTACCCCTACTGGCAGGCATTTTATATTTTAACCCCTTAAATGCCAACTACTGTAATGAATATTAAATCTGCCATTACAGTTTCTCCCATGTACCCCCCAGAGATCTCTTGCATACCCCAGGGGTATGTGTACCACAGTTTGGGAACCCCTGACTTAGAGGTAGGGAAGGGCAGGATCTTTTGCATTAATAAAATCAGTTCCTATCTGTGGCGCTCGATGCAGATAAAGATTTCCATTTTGTTTTTAACTCACCTTTATGCACCTCGCTGCTGTACAAATGTTGGATATGAAACAAATTGGGGGCCTCTGGCTGGGGAGCACAAAGTGCACTTTGGGGATGCAAAGGATGTATGATGCTCCCTCTTCGTGCTAACAGCCTAAAGCTAGGTACAGACATTCAAAAAGCCCGAATCAGAATTAATCTAAGTTACATGGATTTCTGGAAGTGCCACAGTTTAGATTGGTAGCAAACGGCACACATTCACCCTTTAGGGGCACATGGGGAGGGGGAGGTGAAGGGGCAAGTCTCAGACCAGGTTCTGACATTTTTAAACCAGTTGATATGTGCCAAACTTCTGTTCTGAAACTGGTATTGACTGGTTTCTGATCACTTATACTGGTAAAAACGTAATGTCTGTACCTGGCCTAAGTCTGACTATGAAATAAAGCTGCTAGTAACATACCTACAAGATTGTTACAATTTTCAAGCCTTGGGAGGTCACCCATATTGCATTTTTTTATTTTAATTTTTTGTTGCTGAATTCTGAACTGTAGGGAAAAAATCTCTTATTTACTGTCTGAACTGACTTGTGGTTTTGTGGTATATGCTTAACATTGGACCTGTCAAAGGAAGATTCCTCTTATTAAAGGGTATTTTTTCACCATTTTCCACAAGGCCATTGAGGTTACTTACTGTAACAGAATTTTAATTTTGTTTTCAGGAAATGTCAGACGAGGAGAAGCAAAGACTGCTGCTAAAGAGGAGAATGCTCGCAGCAAAACTTAAAGAAGAAGTTATTAATAAGCGGTAGTTCAAGGAATTTCAGGCCATAGGAAAAGAACAGAATTTCATCTAGAATAAATTATTTAACCAACAACTTGATGTGCTTGCTTTCAAACATATTATTTTTATATATGCATTTTACAGAATATGAGCAACTCAATTCTTCATATACATAAAAACAATGATGGAGCTGAAACTGGATTTAAAACTCATTTACCATGCAGGCTAAGATTTCTGAAAACTCAGTTTCACAAAGATCAGCTGAATCTGCTAGATGCTGAACCCTAACAAGGTGAGGACCTCAGTAAGGACTCAGGATCCAAAATTTAGGCACCCGTTTTTTAAAGCCGTGGCCATAGCCACTTAATAATATGTAGAACAACAATGGATTTTAAATCATTCAAACACTTGTTAAAGCTAGAGATAAAACACTTCCGTCTCAAAATGTATTAGAAATGTTTACAACATGGAGAATATTATCTGAAAACTTCTTAAAACCAGAACTTTTTCCTTTTATTAGAATCTGTCATTGTAGCAAATAATTATGTTCAGTTGTCAAAGTTTAATTAGCTAACAAGGAAATACTGCTTGATAATCTTATGTTTAAGACACAGAAAATGCAACTGAAACCTTTGAAGTCAGGAGACACAGGCAATTTCCATGTTAATTGTAGGCTCCTTTATTTATAAACTTCCCTGGCCTTTTTTCAGTAACCCGTACGCATGTTTTGTGCAGAAGACATCACCTTTTCAGTTTGACACGTTGCTTTGTTTGGTCTCATCCCAGAATTCAAGATCTTGAAATCAGTGTTACCATTTCATTTACCATAAATGCTGCTTAGACTAGTCATCTCAGAGGAAAAGAACTGCCCCCCATCTCTCCTCCACAAGACCTGTATCTGCAAGCTTTCATCTAGAGCAGTAAGTGAATAAAAACCAACCCAGCCAATCCAAATTTCATGTAACTTTTTATTAAAATAGCATTTATAACTGATACATGTTGGCAGATGTAATATTAAAAAAAATCTGCAGTGGAGGGGCCCCAGGCATTAGAATGTGGGCTGTACCATAGCAGAATCCATACAGGATATGGTATATCGTAGGGAGAAGAATCTTGGTTTGCCTGAGGCAGGTGATCCTGGAGATTAGCTAGTCAGAGGGAACACAATGTGTCACCCATAAAAAGGGTTTTAAAAAGTTTGATAAAAATATCCAAAGCCTGAAGATAACATCAAATGTCTTTTCCTATAGTTTTATTCTAGAGCAACTAGATCCATGACATTCACATACTGTAAAAAAAAGCTCAAAAGCTGGTCTGAATGTATCCTTAAAGCTCCCGACAAGTTTTCAGAAAGAAAATTAGAGGAAAAACAATGAAAGCACATTTTGGGGTAATCCATCTTTCTTTCTTTTTAAAAAAAACAAAACCAAAAACCTGATAAACTAATGTTACAGATCAGGTGATGATTGATGTTTTGAGCCTCTGAAGGGGAAAGGCACATACTGCATGACTTTTGAGCTTCTTCATTAAAGGTAAGTATAGATTTATAGGAATCTGTTATCTTTAAGGGGGGGAGAAAGGGAGACTCGTCACAAAAAGCCACAACCCTGAAGTGGAGATCAGGGAAGGGAGCAACTAGTTACAACACTGCAATTTTGGTTGAACCAGCCAAGGATTGACTTCCTCGCTGCCTTAGCTTTTAAGGTCTCTTATTTCAGATAGATAGGAGGGGGAGCCCCATTCTTGGTTGCCTGGAGCCCACAAGGGGCAACAATGTATTTCCCCCAGGTCCACGCACATTAACTGTCGCCCATCAGAATGCTTTGTGTCCAGCGTGTGGGTGCTCAGAACTCACACATTCTGTCTGGTAGTTGAACTAGTGGTATATACTGACTGTTTAAAAACTGCATGTCTCATTACAGTATACTCTAAAATGGTCACCTTTCAAAATTAGGATTTGACTTACCATGTACAACAAACCAAACAAAAGCAATAATTATGGAATTACAGGGTCACATTTTAATTCCTGAATTTTACAGTTCAGCATTAATATCACCACATGTATACAAATGGTGTAAAACAAGTACAGTGGTATTTTTAATACAAAATAAACTTCTGTTTTATGGAAAAAACTATACTTCATATCTACACAGACAGCCCATCTTTTCCAAACAATAGCTAAAATTAAAATTAACTACAAAAATCTCCAAAACAGGGGAACTGCTTCAGTTTAAACTATTCCAGGAGAAATGGACCCATAACACGTATTACAAGAGTGAACTATGTGGTGGTTTCCAGCTGTTTTCATATTTTAACATCTCTGATACATTAATTGTAATTTGGGAAATTTCTTCTCACTTCATGATCTCAGATCATATATGGGCACACTAACATTAAAATATTTACAGTTCACTGCTGCTCTGAAAATAAAACCTCAAATTGTTTGCCTCCATCAATTGACCTATTCTGTTGCAATTTGCTTTACATACATGGAATGTGCTTCTTACTTTAAAAAAAAAAAACAACAGCTTTCATATTACACCCAGATTCAGGTGCTGCATGTTGATTCTGCCTCAAATCGCCTGGTGCACTATTAGTAATAATTCCATCTTGGTCCAAAATGACTCAGGTGTTAAATGCCACTAAATTCAACACTACTCAAAACTGGTTAGTGTTTCTTATTACCACCTCAGTTATACAATTTAAACTCGCAAATGTGAAAATACACTTGCTGCTCAAGGAAGAGAGACAGCTTCACTACAACAAAGCAGAACGTGACTCAGTATCTTTCGTAACGTGAGGTGCTGGCTGTACTCGTGTAGTTTACAGCACTACTTTATTAGTGCTAGCCGTTTCTCAGTATTTGCTCGAGAGCTACTGATCCTTGGCATAGATATCACTGGATATCTAGTTTAAAAAACAAGCAGATTAACACAACTGTCCACTTTGAATCCGGCTTCCTTTTTCTCTGCTTCAAATCATGAACTGAAAAACCCAACAACTCAACATGCACTATAATACAGGGTCCTACTTGCACGGGCAGAAGCATGGTTGAATTTGCAACTACTGGTCCCAAAGTCTGGACTTATTTTTCTGCAAATAGAATTCATTTTCCCTTCATATTTTAAAAAGAGGCAATTGCTAAAACACAACGGACAGCACCATTACAAAATTAAGATTACTGGGTTTGAAGTTGAAGCTTTACATTTTTTCCTAGCTGTTACACACTGGGGAAAACCCTGCAATATTAAAAATTGTTTACCATACTTATTTCCCCTCCCCAGACCCTCCCAAAACCTGAGACTTTCCTTGTTGAGAAGCCATCATCCAGGTTCTGAATACTAACCCACCTTTTTTTTTTTTTTCTTGACAGCCTGAATGGCAGACTCCTTATTTACTAGAAAGATATTAAGTTCCTTGGAAGCCTTGAGTTTATAGAACTAAACCTTTCTAGCTGATATACTGAGTTTCTTTTGCTACTCCTTGTATTATCTTATATATTCAAGGGAGAAAGCTTTCTGATTCAGACTCTTTTTAGCTCTTTGAACAGTTGCAGCATTTGAGACCCCACAATAAAAGTTTATTCCAAGGTTTTTATGAACCAAGACGAGGTCTTTTCCTTGGAGATGTCTCCTCCTCTTCATCTTCCTCTTCATCATCAGGATAATCCACCAGGCCAACTAGACTTCCCTGCCAATTGTAAATAAAAAAAAATTTAAACTGCAAAAACTAACTCTCCCCAGAAATGTGCAACTATATGAAACCAGCAGATGTCCCTTTGTCAACTTGCGGATGCACAAGCTTCAGAAGATAAGTCTATTAGGACTGACTTCCACCCACAAAAAGATAGTTTTCACAGTGACTAGGCATATGAAATAAAGGTGACAAGTTATCTGTTGAGAAAAGTTTTCACCAGCAAAATTAATTGGGTCAGGCTGACCTGTAATATTTTATAGTACAAATATCTAACAGAGAGAGATTATGCTTTCTACATAAAAAGCAAGCAAAACGGTAGTTACCAATAACTGGAATACTTTGAGCCTGTCCACACGTGTACTCTCACCCACGAACCTTTGACCAGATACTTTTTCCATCGGCAGCACTTGTCTCGCCCCCAAACCCCAGATCCCAAGAGGGTGATACTTAACAGTCTGTGCCTCAGAGAAACAGGCAGGGGGAGCAATGTGAATATGGTGAATGTTTTGAACTCCAGTTACTTTCACTCGATAAATTCCAAAGCAGCGCACACGTGCTCTGGGGTTGGGCTCCCGAGTCCCTTTTTGGTGAACAGCAACTGGAGAACCATCCTCTCAAAAACAGCATCTGCCCTGGAGGCCATAACAGTGTAACACTTAGTGGGCACATACTTAGCTCTCTCTAACTGACTTGCAGATACTGTATACTGAGATACTGTGAAAGGAAGTATGGTAAACACCTGGGCTCTGGCAGAGCGGTGCAAATAATGGCACCTCCAGTTTTGCACGGCCTGATATCCATGTGGGCAAGCTCTGGATTGATATCCTGAGCTCTTAGGACCTTTCACTGCAGCTGCAAAGAACTGCAGAGTTAAGGAAGGACTTGGTCCTAGGAAGGTGATAAGCCAAAGCCCTCTTGATATTGAGTGAGTGCAGAGGAGAAGGTTTGGGCAGAGTGAGTTTCTGGAAGAAGGGTATTGTAATCCGATGACTCGGGCAGAAGTCAGAAACCACCTGCTACAAGAATGGTGTGTAGGTCCTCAAGATTTTGTCCCTACAGAAAGGGGTGGATCATTCACTATAAAAGACTTGTATCTCACCCACTTCCTGCTGAGGTAAATCAGTGCTAGGATTTTTTTTTCCTGGACAGGTGAAGCAGACAGCACCTTGCCATACACTCAAACTGTGGGCTCAATGGGAGCCAAGAACCAAATTTAGGTCCCACATGGGGACTGGGTAAACCCTTAGCTAACACTTTAGAAACCTGTAGGCTAGATGAGAAGAAACAGCTGTCAACTGGCAGAGAGCTGAGGCAGGATGGCTGGCAGCTGCATGCCAAACACAGAGACAGGTTCATGTTCTTAAGCACCAAGAGACAGGACAAAGTTTGGGATAAAATCAGTCAAAGTGAATTTTCTACGTGGCACCAGATGGAAATCAAAGCCATTCTATGCAGCTAGCAGAGTCCTTCCTATTGTGGATGAGGATGGCCCAACTGGGACAGAACATGTGAAGAGCCATCCAGCATCCAGGCTGTGAGATGAAGAGAATGCAAAACTTCGTCCTAGTCCTAGAACTGTGCCAACCATGCAGGAGCTATCAGGAATACTGCCACACTTTGAAGACTACCAGAGGGATCAGAGGTGTGGGTGGGGCTGAGGTGTATAAACCTCCTAGCCAAGGAATCAGGAGCATAATGGACAGGGAACACAGACTTGTAAGGCCTTCTTCTGGAACAAAAGGACCAGCACTTCCTATTGACCAAGATTTCAAAAAAATGCATCCACAATCCACCCAGTCTTGTGGCACAGGGAGATGATTCTGCTGAGACTTTCTGCCATGATGTCCTGAAGGCCTAGGATGTGTTCAACTGAAAGTTTTATTTGGCGATGGATACACCAAAGCCAGAGGTGACCTCTTCCCTCATTCGAAAGGGGAAACACTTCTGCCACGCTATTTATATGAAATACAAAAGCGTAGCAGACAGATGAGTTGCACATGATAGCTCTGAATGCAATGAAGGCCAAGATTTCCACCTTGAATTACGGGACACCGATGTGGAGTTTCACTTCTTCCTTGTCCGGAAACCCTGCACATGATGATGAGCATCAGTATGAGCTCTGCATCCCAGAAGAAGCATCCATTACAACAGACACCATCAGAAGAAAGAGCATAGTTTTGCATAGATTATTCTGGTCCCCCCCATCACATGGGGCCAACACAATACTCAGGACCACTACGATCATGCTTAGAGAATGTGTCCAAAATGAAAGCTGCCCATGTCCCGGGGTAACATCTGGCCTGTAGTGCTACAGAGGTTCAGGTAGCCACACGGTCAACTACAGAAAAACATGCTCTCATGTCTGTCTGTCATGGTGAACCATCCCAGATGGTAAAAGGACCAGGAAGAAAAATAAAAAAGGACTAATGTTCCAGGGAAGAAGTTCAGGGATCAATGTGATGGTGCTGGATGGCACAGAAAAAAAAAATGGGGCCTAGGGTTAGAGGGATATAGGTACTAGGCCACTAGCCCAACCAAACCTCACTGTTCCCTTAGAAATAAATGGGAGGAGAAACAAAAGGCAACAAACTAAGGTGAACTGTCTGAAAGAGAAAAAGGCATAACTGAAGGCCAAGTCTTGCGAAGCTGAAAAGCATTAACATCATTTTAAATAGTCTTTTGTTATTTAAAATAGTTCATCATGTTATTCAGTATTGGTTTTGTGAGGTGCTTAATACTTCCTTAATTTAGTCCCAAGAATCCCCATCTTGCTCCCAACACTATTTACACTTCCCTTTTTAAAAGTCACACAATGAACATTCTTCTAGGCTGTGGGTCTGAGTTGCCAATTTAAAAATAAAACTACCATTTTTAGGATGACTACGTGAAATCGCTACAAATGACTCCCTTCTACTTGCATGATCTGAAGAGCTTATGGTTCAGAAACAGAAACTGTACATTTAACAGAGCTTTATATCACCAGGAACTCAAGTTTCAACTAGCTCCCCTCCCTTGTGTGTCTGCTTAACATGATCATGGATTCCATGATAGTGGTTCCACCAACTCAGACAATTAAGAAAAAAAAGGCTGTATTACATATGCCACATCATTAACTAGTATGAGAAATGTTGGGGCACAGAATTAACTATGTTATGACTGCAACAGTCAATTATTTGGAAATGAGTCACTTCATATGCAGAAAATGCAGGTTTGGTGATTACAGCTGCCACAATTTACAAGCACTATGCAGCTGTAAAATATGGTTTGTAGCAGGGTCTGATAGAATAAGACTTAATATAGTCCAATCAATGGTTTCATTAAGAGGTTTTGGATATTACGAACAGCTCATATCCCTTCTTTTTCTGGGGTACAGAAGCTTTGCTTTTACTCTCACCTTAGTGGCTGTTACTGCTGTAGTCAAGTTTGCATTCTTTGATGAAGAGCCATTAGAGTTTGTTGGTGACGTCTGAGCTGCTACAGATTTACTGTTTGTACTATTTGCTCCATTAGCTGCACTGGCAGAGTGGGAAAAAGTAAATTTGAATCCACCAGCAGAAGTCCTTTTTGGGAGGTTCTCTTTGTCTTCACTCTCCTTAGCTGAAAGACAAAAATGTTCATACTGAGCATACAACAGTTGTACAGTATTTTTACTAATGCACACCCTAAATATAAAGACTGTAAAGAAGGGAACGTGGAGCTGAATTAAATTCACAAGCCACATGGCACCTCCCCTCTCCCTCCAAAACTGGGGTGCATGTCTCAAGCAAGGAACTGATTTCCACGTTGGAATGGCAGCACTGGGCTGTGCTCACAGAGGTGAAGGCTCCAGCTGCATGCAGCAGGGACAGAATCCCCTTGGTCAGCATCTGTCTCTTCTCCTGCTGCAGACTGAGGAGCTAGGGATTTAACTCTCTCTCTCAGCCTTAATTCGGCAGTGGCTGCAAAATGGCTAAACCTGTAGCTGTTGGCAGAGCAGCAGGGAGAGGGAGTGACAGTGAAGAAGGGGCTTTGAACTGGTGGCATGGCAGGAAAGGCTCTGGAAGTATCTTTCTTCCTTCATGCTATCTTTCCATAACAAGGGACGTGTCTTATTCAGGAGTGCGCATATGCAAATAAATATGGTAGGTCAAGCCAAAAAAAACGTGTACAATCAAGAGGGTTTGTTAAGAAGGTAATAGCAACTTCAATCCACACTACAAACTTACAGTTAATTTACTGATGAGAATACAAATTACTCCTTAGGATTCAAAGAAGGAAACTGCTAATGCATTAACACAAGACAGTCCACATAGGAACCAAACACACAATATACAATGATTAGAATTTTCATTTGTGTATATTTGAAATTAGAAATACCTTTTTTCGTTTCCATAAATTTTTCATAACTATCTGGAAAATCATCCTCTGGTTTTGATTTCTCAACTGGAGGTACAACAGCTTCACCTTCTTCCTCTTCATCTTCATTGAACCACATTTCTTCATCCTCCTCTAAAGCTCTTGCATCTCTGCGAAATCTGTTGCTCCGCAATATAGATGGAACACTGTAAGAAATACCACAAAATGATTCAAGTTCTGTCGGTGGTTCACAAACAAAAAACCCCCAAACAAGATACCATGTCTCATTAACATAATATAAATTAACCCCCCCCCCATCCAAACAACAGCAGACTAAATTAGCTTAACATGGAAAGTTTCTGGTGCCTTAAAACAAATAATGAAGAGAATCCAGCATAAGTCACTTAATTAAGTCCCAGTTTTCTCTAGGCACTAATATAAATTAATAAATAAAAATCCAAACAAAGCACCAAAAAGTAAATTTGAATCTGCATGACAAAAGTTTCAGAGAATTCTACTCACCTTTCCAAATTCTTATAATCGTTTAAAAAAAAAATCTATTCCTAATTATGTTATACAGGTACATACTGCTGTGTCCTAAGAACAGCCAAAATGTAGCTTAGTCCAATTTCTTTTGTATTTCTGCGAATTTTCAACAAGAAAAAGGATTCTTCCAACCCTCATCCAATAATTCATTATTTAACATGACAAGCTCCACAAATCATAAAATTGTATAGTCATGTTGTGTGGAAATAAGAACATGAAATATTAAGTCACTGAACATACAACACAACTAGTTTGGGAAATCCTCTAGGAAGAGCAGCGAGGGATATCAGAATAATTTCAGCCTCAAGATATATGAACAATACAATACCTGTTCAATTTCTGATTCTGTCTGTCTTTTTCTTGTTCATATTTAGTCTTCAGTCCCTTGAACGTTTGAACGTATTCAATGGATTCAAGTGCATTATAAAAGTTTTCAACTATATGTGCAATAAGTGACTTGATATCTTCCTGCATAAGCACAAAACAATATTTAAAATTGTTAAGATGTAAAAGATGAAAGGTTTTCATGAAAGCTAAGAGCATTTTACTACAATTACCAACTCCTTTCCCAAAATGGGGAGGGGAGGGGAAGGAGGGAAAATTAATGTAAGAGGCAGCTAAGGAGGCTATTTGAAGTTCCTCTTCATTGGGGGGGGGGGAGAAGAAATCAATCTTTATGTTTAAATCAGCAGAAATGTTTCTAAACAGAAAAATAACCCTTGGATTAATATAGTGCTTATTTCTAACTTCCTGCCCCATTCCCATTTGTGGTATCAATATAAATTTCTACAGGGATGCATCTAATGCTTTTCATGAGCTAGTCCCTTCATGTGAAAAATAAAAAGCAAAAACAAATAAACTGGGGATAAAAACTTAATTTTTTATATACTGTATTTACCCAAATCCAAGATGACCCTGAATTTAAGACATCCATGCTCCCCCAATAACTAGATTCTAGACATGTAAATTTTAAAATAAATTTTCCATGTCTGGAAGGGTTGTTTTAAATTTGTCTCCTCCCACCACTGTAGTAGGGCAAGCAGCAGCAAGGGGACAGAGGTAGTCAAGTAGGCTGCCCCCTCCTCCTCGCCATCCATCCTACCCAGCAATTAACTCTCCCCCGCTGCCTCCCCCGCCTCCCCCTCCCTCCCAGCCTGGGGCCCTTATTCCTTCGAATCTGGTCCTCCCTTCCCATCTTCCCTCCTCGGAGCCAGGGACAGAGCTGCTGCCACTGCCGATGCACGGCCAGGCAGGTGCTAGGAAGCCACATGTGCTCCATGCCAGAGCAGGGCTCAGCTGTAGTCAGAGCAGTGACAGAAACGTAAGTGGCAGGGGGCTAAGGCAGGGGGCTAAGGTGGCAGTGAAGGCGTGGTGATGGGGAGCAGCAGCTGTGATGCCAACTCTAGGCTTGGAGTTGGAGCCGTAGCTGCTGGCCTCCTCCCCAAAGTTGAATTCAGGGAGTGGGGCTGGAACACACCCTTACATGCAAATAAATACAGTAATCTTTTTGGTTCGTAGTAAGGGGCAAGAACCAGTAGTTCCCAAGCAGTAAGTGACATGCTGAAGCGGTTCAGCTGTTGCGTCTCTCCGCACTCAAAGGCTGTGTCCAGATGAGCATGGATGTTTGTTTCCTGGGGACAGCTTGTGCCGCTGCTACTGCCCAGCAACCGTGCTGGCCCCAGCAGCCTTACCCTGGCTCTTAGGGGCCCCGGGGAGCTGCAGCGCTCCTAGAGCTGGGAGCCTGGTTGGCAGATGGAGCATTGCTCCGACTGGCCAGGCTCATTCTGGGTTGTGCACATTGCTGCCATGTGCACTACCCCGCTTTTTTTTTGCGTGGGTTTTAAAGCCCCCTGCACTGCAAGGCAGCAGCAGGGGGGGAGCCTGCATGTGCAATGTGTGGCGCTGCAGAGAGGTGTGTGCAGTACCACATACTGCAAGTCCATATTTGTTTGGATGCAGCCAAAACATTTAAGTTTGAATTATTTGAAAACCCCACGTATTTCTCTTTCTTGTTAAGAGCAGTAGCTACAGCAAGGATGCAGAAGCCAGTCTTCTACTCACAAAAAGCTCCTAGACTTACTAGGAAATGTGTATATCCTTAAGACATTCATACCAAATAAGCTATCCCAGGTGTTCCTACGATGCCTCTTCCCTCCCCAAGCAGCACAGCTAGTTTGCTGGTCCTGCTTCCGTTAATACTGTCTCCATTCTATTACTCCTCCAAAGGCGCGCTGAGCATGAGCAGCTGGTCTAAAATTAACACTCCTCTAGTCTGTGGTGATTTTAAGGGAGGCTGTTCGCCAGTTCCAGGTTTTCAGGACTGGGGCTAAACATGCTCCCTGAATTAGTGAAAAATTCTAAATACAACCAGTTTCCGACGGGTACTGCTAGCTGCTCAGGACTACTGCTGTTAGCTGCCTCCTTTCACCCACAACACCGAGATCTATTTTCATGCACGACTTCCCAGGTCAGAAACAGTTTGCTTTACTTTGTTGATCTTCAGGGCAAATAGCAAGGACCATCCATTTAATTAGGCTTTGGGGAGGAAACTAAAGTGGACAACCCAATTTTAATTTTTTGAGCATACAAACGATACCATGTTAGATACCTTTAGTCCTATTTACGTCCACTTGCTCACAGGTAACTTATACCATCCTAGCTCAGCTCTTTGGAACTGGGTCCAACAGCTGTGGTCTCTAACATTTTGGGGCACTATTTGCAAGACAAACTAGTTTCAGAGGCTGGAACTTGCCCATTTTGGCTTCCAATCAAGAATTTTCAATTATTCAATGCCAGGTACTGGCCATGAGTAAAACAACAGCCCCAAATGAGGCAAGTAACAGCCTTCTCTCTCCTCCTCACACACACGGCATAAATGAAAGGCCTTCCACTTGCCCATAGGCAGTTCCTGGCAATCCTATCTGGTCAAAAAGCACAGATAATAGATACTTATATTTCCATCTAACAAAAGACATTTAAAAACTCAAAAAAACCCTCTAGATGTAATTTGGTACTAATACATTTACCCCAAAAAATAGCAAATATTACACCAGGCAGCTGACTGATGGGTGCATAAATATATAAATATATAAACTTGGATGCCCATTTAATAGGAATGGGTTACGAAAACTAAAAACTAATCAACCCTCTTTTCTTGCTAGACCAGAGATCCTTGTCAATGCTTCTACAAAGTACTTTTTCTAGTTCAGATGAACAGACTATTATGTTTCAGCCTTTTAAGACATTACTGTTTTGTTTATATACTAACTTCAATCCAAATACGGATGACCAACAAATATTATGAGAAAATAATACTCAAACACACGTACAAACAATGCTATTTTGTGTCCAATCATTACCTTCTAAATTTGTCATAGCTATAACCTACCTGATGTGCATTATCCACATTTTGTGTTAACATGTAACATTGGGCTGTACCTAAAACAGTGCTTTAAAGACCTGATTTAACTTACCACTCTAATGAATTCAAACAGCTCAATTACAGCGGAGTTCAGCAGATTGTACCTAGTTCCATTATCCAAAAGAGCATTTATGACTGGCTCAAACAAGTTTCCCTTGGTGATATAGCGGTTATAAAATTCATCCTTTAGGCCAATTATCCTCCTCATGAAACGAAGAGCACCTAAAGTTAAAAAAAAAAAAAGTTATTAGAAAAATGTTTCGTGGCAGTACAATAATTTGGGGTCCATATTCTCATATTAACAAAAATTCCACAGACTTCATAACAAGCCAAAGCAGTGGGCAGATAGATCAACAACAAAAGGGGACTGAACATTTTCTAAAAGGTTCAAAATAAGCATCTACTAACTGTCTTTTTCCTACTAGGCAAACACTTTGGTTTGCATTCCCTGTGCACACAAACCCACACAACTCATCCTGTTACTTCCATACAGCAGCAATAATCTTTAGTACATCTGGCCCTGGACGGATGAACATACCCAGTGACATAAATGTACTGTCTTTTTTCACATACAACATAAACCTTTTTCTCCAAAAGCAGATCCTGAAAGCTAGGGGAAGCTGATTTTCTGTCTGGAATAGAAGCACCACCCTGTTTTGATTTCTGCTCTAGAGCAGCGTTTCTCAACCTGTGGGTCATGACTCAAAAGTGGGTTGTAAAAATATATGAAAGGGACATGAACTTTAAAAAAAAAGATCAAAACCTTTAAAAACAGATTCTCTTTTAAAGGTGAAAAACGTGGGAAACTGTGGCTTTTCCACTGCACATTGGCAGGGTTCCAGCCTGCTTATGACTGGTTGGAGCTCCCCTACCCCACATACCCACCCCCTGCCCTCCACACTGGGGGCAGCAGGTCAGGAGTGAGGGGCACTGGGTTGGGACTGGGCATGGATGTTTACAAAAAGGGACCTGGTAGAAAAGAAGGTTGAGAACCACTGCTCTAGAGTGTAGCTGCCTGAATATTTATACCAGAGACGCTGAAGGATTCGATTTACTTAATGCTTTATTGTTCTTCTTTCCATGGGTGTTAACAACTGTCTCATTTTTAATGGTCTTGATGTTCCACTAATTTTGCAATGTTGCCGTCTGCTAGCTAGCTGCTCTGATCTCTCCCTTCCTGTTTCACAGCCCTGGAAGTTCTTTTCAAAATCACTGATCCACCCATGGAGAACAATCTTCAGCTAGGGTTTCAGGTTTAGATAAAGATAAAAAGAAAAGGGAAGGCAAGTCACCTGAAGCTTAAGTTCTGTCCCTCATCTATGAAAATTTTATATTCTGAGACATGTCTGTAAGAAAGTAAATTACACGATGAACAACAACAGAGATGGTGCAGCTATCTATCCCCAAAGTACCTCAACATAATATGCAGCTATTATGTGTTGTTTGTCTTTGACAAAATAGGATGGACACAGATTAAACCCAACAGATGTAGCTTTCACTCCTAGAATTTTACCTGATTTTTTTTTTCCAGAGATAATTCCCCCTGCCAGATTAGGCAAATCTACCCCACCACAGGTTTGCGTTCTCTGTGCAAGTACTTTTTTTTTTTTTATTTAAATACATGACTATGAAAAGTTTTGTCTGTCCAGCCTCTGAGGATAAGGCCTCCAATTCATTTTTGTTCTCTTGTTGCTGGCTGGCTTTACGATGTGAACTTGGTATATCGTTCCCTATGTAGATTGTTATACAAATATCTGGTATTTTCATTTAATTTCACATCAGCAGAAAGAGACATTCCTCTAGTGTTGCAATGCTGATGCAAAAATATTTCCATTTAAATGACATTAAATATCAGAGGATAGATAACTCTTAATCTCACATACAGAGCTGACACAATAATTTCATAGTTGGGAACAAATGACCAACCTGTGTTCCAACCACACGTCATTTCAGGAATATAACCAGGGACCTGTGCCATTTTTGCCTTTTTTTCGATAATTAAGCAACATTGGGTACACTTATCCAACACAACTGCTTTTTTGCCTTTTCTGTTGGACTAAGAGACTTTGGTCCTTTAAGATTTTTACTGATACACTTCTATGAACTGTAAAATCATGTCTCATTTCAAATTCATATTTCTTGACAAGACTGCTTTAACAAAGATTAAGATAGTATCATTACAAGATACCAGTTATAAAATTGTATACAAATTCAGCACACTTTGAGCAACATGAAGAGAAAATATTTCAGTAGCAGAGATATAGATAATCTCGAAATCAAAGTAAATTGTCACTCTGTTACTTACATAAGGCCAAAAACGTGTGTTTTGAATTCATCAAGACCAACACTCTTCTTAACAAATCTTTGTTCATAATATAGTTCTTGATGTGATACGTATGGTGTTCCACACAAAAGGTGAGCAGTTCCAAAATTAAGGCGAGTAGCTGTGCTGTTTGATAATTATCTATAAGAAAAAACTAACTGAATCAGGAATCTAAATTTTGAAAACTTTTCAGTACACTCACAATGCATGACAAAGTAGTTTCACTATTAAGAGCTCAAATGACTATGGATTTATTTACCTATTAATTTGATTTTTCAATAGATTTTTACATCATTCTAGCTGTCTAATTTATGCCTCCCTTCAGTACTGGAGAGTGAAAAATCTGTCTAATATCTTTGCCTTGGAATAAAAGATAGTGGTGGGGATCCACCTCTTGAGCACAACTGAAAAGACAAGTGACCTAAACTTGAAAATGAAGCCTTTATGAAGACATTAAAAAACTCAATATTCCTATTGGAGGCAATCAAAGAACGATTTAACTTGCACAAGAGAATGCAGACTAAATCAGAGAAAAAACAAGTCCAGACTAGTGTCTTCTAAGCAGCAACTTAGGTGAAGTTCCTCAAAAAGTTGGCTAAGAAGTTTTCTAGTGTGCTGTGTCAGGAACCAAGGCCACATTCAATTAATATCATGCCACATCCAATTCTTACTGTGAGAGTTGAAGAGGAAATTCAGCGTGAACAAAAGCTCAATTTTGGCCAACTGAACTTTAATTGTAAGTTGAATTACCTCCTAAAGAGGTGAGAAAGACAGGTCAAGACAGGGGCCTAAATGGATAGATAAGGAGGGGTGTTTTTAGAGACAATTTAACAAGTTTTTTCCAAGAAGCTGGAGCTATATGTTTGAAATTCTGGTAAACCCCTTGTGACTCTACACTCCTCGAAGATTACATACTCATCCTCCTTTTATCCTGAGGGCCTTATTAGCAGCTTCAAGTCTATAACAAACATTATCTGAGGGTGTGGTAGACATGTAACAGTATGTTTAGAGTCCATACATAGGCCATGTAGCTCAGTTGGTCACAACATGGAGCCAAATAACATCAAGGTTACAGGTTCAATCCTCAGTTGGACTAGATGATCTTGACGTCCCTTCCAGCTTATGAACCGTAAGAGTGACCTTGTTCAGAGTGAACCAATTCAAGTGTTTGATTTTTCCAGGTACACGAGTCACTTCAAACCAGTTTAGACAGGCTTATATGTCTGTCTGCTTCAGGTTTAAACCGCATTTAAACTAGTCTAAGCATTATGTGCATCCAAAGCCGAGCCATTAACATGGGTTTCAGGGGTCATTTTTTTTTTCCCAGTACTGAACATCAGCACTGGATTAAGCTTTGGGAAAAGACTAATCTATAATATCTCACAGACGTTTCTTCCTTAAATTTCAAAATACAAATGATTTGATATTGCAATGGAGCACTTCATCTTGATACATAAAGAAAACAATATTGAAAAGAGGTATGAAGCAAAGTAAGAAGCAAGTAAAGCTTTCTTCTTTCTCTGATGGCTGAGAGGAAACAGAACTTTTAAATCTAAGCTGTTAAGGCTCATTTAATGACATAATGGTGGACCTACCTGACATCACTTTTCTGATTCATACTAGAAGTACCCTATGTTGAATAAGGTAACAATTCTTTAAACAGGTAACATTTTTGGGATCAGTCTACAAAATATAAAGACCCGCACTTACCAGGACAAATTGCGTTACTTTTGTTGGACCCGACTACAGCATCTGATAAACAAAAGTTAACAGACATTTTCAAAAACGGTTTATTTTATACCATAGACAAAATTTTACTAGCTTTAATCAACTGACAGTATAATAATAATAATAATAAAAAAAAAGTTTACCAACTTATACAGAAAACATTCTAATAGTAACATATTAGACACAATTTCTGTATGGTCTTTTAAAATTACAAATCTTACATTTTAACTGAATGCTTACAAGATTGAACATTCAGGAATACAATTAATTCCCATCAAAATAGTACCCATCTAAATTTCTCAACTGACACTTCTACAATGAATGCTACATACAATAGAATAGAATAGAACATGCATTAAGTAGTTAAAGAATATCTGCTAACCAATTCAGTGAGAAATTCTCAATAAAATGTAACACCATTATTTTAGCCAGCTGTAAAACTTATCTGACATAGAAGTTGCACAACCTTTCCAGCCATTAAAGGAGGGATTATAATCACACAACTCCAAGTTGTCCCAAAGATGCATTTCAGTTTGTAAAGCGTCTCAGAGACAAAGGCCCTACACTAGGGGTGAGCAAAATGGTGGCCCCTCCCCACGCTGCTGTGGCCAGTTTCCATGGAGACCCCAGGAACAGTGGGACCAGGGTTTCCATGGAGACTGCCTCAAGCAGAGTTGGCAGGGCACACAGCTGAGTGGGGAAATGCTCCACAGCTGGGGCTTTGTAGCAGTGACAGCATGGTCCAGAGATGGCAGAGCCGTGATCCAGTGCCTGCATGCCCTGTGGTGTGCGAGCAGCAGATTGCAACTCTGCCCTGGCTCTGGCCCGGATGGTCACTGCCACAAGATCGCGGCCCTGGAACAGCTCCCCACCCAGCCACCCACCCTGCCAGTACTGCTTGGGCTAGTCTCCATGAAAACCCTGGCCCCACATTGCTACAGCCCTGCCGCTCTTGGGGTCTCCATGGAAACTGGCCACAGCGATGCAGGCAGAGGATGCTGGGAAATGGAGTCTGCTGTGGGCCCGATTTGGTCCATGGGCCAGACTTTGCCTGTCCCGCCCCTAGACAGACATTTTGTTTGAAGTGCTCCAAAGAGCGAGTATACTGACATGCACAGCTAAAGCAGCGCTTAAAAAAAAAATGACCTTCAAGAAATGAGGAACATCTCTGAAGCGCTTCCTGAAGCAGTGTGACAGTGCTCCCCAGCCTCTGAGAAGGGGATGGGGGGAGAACAGGGAAAAACACCAGCCAGCCCTCTCCCATGTTCTCAGCTGTCTGTGGAAAACCTCTAAAGACCAAGTAGCATGCAAGGTTATCTCCAGACCCTATGCAGTCCTCCAATTCTGAAGGACAGTTGGGGGTACACAAGAGCACTCATTAGCTGTCTACCCTGCTCTCCCCCTTTCTGATGGGGAAGCAGGAGGGAGAAGTAAAGTTCTGCTATGCCAGAGAACTAAGCAACCCTGACATACCCGCTGGCTGGTGAGCACCACCATTGCATGCAGTCGCAGCAATTTAAGTACGCTGGTGGTGGTGAGGAAATGCCGGTGGGAGTCTGCATGTCTGTAAGCAACGAAGTACTCCAATTTGAAACACTCTGAACCGGAGACCAATTTTAACCATTTCAACTATGCAGCTGTCCATAGGCAAAAAGCATGAAGTATTACCAAAACAGAGCTGTTCAACAGGCATCTTCCTGGCTGCCTGTAACCCATGAAGAGTTAACGTGTAGCCCAGACTAGCTCAGCCACCATTCCTCCTGTTGCTACAGCAGTGAGGGTCTTTAGGGTCCCCCTCCCTTCCAGCCACTGCTTCCTGGCCCGACCCTGAGAGCAGGCAGGGGAAGAGGACCAGGGGGAACAGGGCTGCATGTACTGTATACACAGCACGGGGGGCATCTATGCTAGGGTTCTCCACAGTGTGTAGCCCACACTATGTGCCGTCTGGGTCTGTGGCCCACAGGGCTTGCAGCCCCCACTGCCACCCAGAAGTCTGGAAAGCCCTGTTACAAAGCTATTATTTTATGTGGCATTTCATCATTTTTTGTTTTAATCCAGGACTTAAAAAAAAAAATGTAAAAAAGAGCTTTAAGTTGTGATTCATACAAAAAAGCAAATAAACTTTGATTTACAGCATTTCTACCCCAGCAGAAATTAGTGTGTGAAAATGAGTCTCTGGAGTTTGTACCATTTATTAGAATGGCACATTGGGATCAAGTGGCTTTTGGCAAGTGACAAGAGGTTAGAAAGTGGTGAAAGCTCCTGTGAAGGCAGACAAATACTGCTGCATATCAAAAACACTTATGTGGTTTTGAAAGCTACTAAGAAAAAATACTTAATACTACTAATTGATAAGAATACATCTTTGCTGCTGTACACTCACAGGGGCAAAACTACATCAAAGCTGGATCTGCTGGTTTTTTTACTACTATTCAAAGCAGTAAATTATCAAAATAATTTTGGAAAATCCTTAAGCTACAGATATTTTTGCCCATCACCTAAGATGCATTTTTGCCTTAGAGATGGCAGGTGTTTATCAACAATACTCCCATGTCGCAACAGAAATCAGTTACTTTGCATCTCATATTTTCAACTGATATTAAAACAGAATAAAAAGCAAAACCATTATTTAATCTTACCTTTTTCACATTTGTCTTCTGAAGTATTAGCCAGAAGTGGTGCAGTAAGAACATGCATACAATGGTTGTAGAAGAAATTGAGAAATTCACTTTTCTCTGTTTTCTGAAACAAGTATTTATTTATTAAATACTGGTATTAATTTTGTGCCCTTCTAAAAACAGCAATATACTGTCTCACAATACCCTGCAAGTACCCTTTGTACAATTCTGTGCTCATCTTTGCATATATCTATCACTGAACTTTTTTATTAAGATTCCTTCTTTTAAGAAATAATAGCTGCCCACCATAAACCAGTGAAGTCTAGTATAATTTTAAAATACTGGAGACCTACAGTTTGTATGTTATTATTCCACAGAATATTTGGACTTAATATTTAGGCTGAAAGGAATCATCAACATTCTGGGCAAAATTCTAAAGCAAATTAAGAAATACTGGGTGCACCTACACTGCAGAGATGACTAAATAGCTTTGCAGTAAAGTGTCACCATCTACACGTGTGTCTGTATTAGGTCGCATGAATGGTACTGGAGTTTATTGCTACATGCTAATTGCAGGTGTACGTGCACATACTGAGTACTTACTCACTGGTGACAACAAAAACAAAGCACATATCTGACAAAATATTCCCAAATGATAAAATTTATCACAAAAAATGATTATACAAGGTTGCAACTGCAGTTATTAAAAACACTCTTTTGCAGAGGTGTCACATTATAGAACTCATTTTCCATAATTTAATGTGCCTCAGAGCCAGCAGGAGCCAGGACTATTTTAATGTCACTATAACTGGTGTCATTCAAACTATCTATCTGTATATCTAACAATTCAGATGTCATATTGGATATACTTGGTTAGCAAATATTTTTTTCATTGTCTTGACTAAAATAAGTGACAGGCAAGATAATGGGGGGGAAAAAAAAAACACACCAAAAAAAACTTTCCCTTTTTATCTTTCTGCTAAATAATTATTTAGAGACCTTGTAAAGTTGTTTAGACAGTAAAGTGTCTTTACCCCTTTGCATTTTCTTACATTAGCTGTGGCCAACATATTCTCTGGATCAATCAGAGTACGTAAGAGCCCCATTAACTGAACAGCACCTCCAAGTTCAGGATCAGTATCACAGATCATTTGTTCAATGACTACATTGATGAGAAGGATATCCTGCAAACAAAGTATGCCAATTATACACAAGCTTTCAGTAATCTAGTGAGATACAGATAGATTCTTTTTTACTATACAGACTAAGAGGGTTTTTTTGCTCTCTTGCTGCTGCCCTTAATTTTTTAAATGCAAGCTTTAAAAGTCAACAAATCACATTGTTTCAAACACTGAATTTGAAATGTGGAAGGAAAGAAACAGCTCAATTCTCAGAGGTGCAAACAAATTTAAAGTCATTTAATTTTCATCTCTCCCTCCCAACGTCCCCCATCTGTCTCTAGAAGGCAGAGTTAATGTTGCTTGGGTGACTTAACTATGCATTTCTATGTTAGATTTGTATTTGTATTTTTCCATTAAATGCAACTTGAAGTCCAAGTTTTCCTCCGTTTCCTTATTTACATATAAGTACACTGACCCTTAAATCTATCCCAAGGCAGTTTTATCATGAAAGCTAGCACTGACCCTGAATTTCACCTAGCAACTCAAACACCTATGGCAGAATGCAGAGTGTGCGCGTTCCCATCACCCTCACCCTGTTAGCAGTAATTAGCACACAGCTGTCAGCTTTCTTCCTGCTAAGAACTGTTTATCACTTAAAAAAAATTATATCCGACTTAAAAAACTGAGTTCTCAAAGTTAGGAATGATGAAATAGTATTTTCACAAATATAATCTACATATATACATGTTTCTGAAGTTTGGAAGATTCTTACTTACGTCATCACTCTGTTGAGCTTCTTGCATTACAAATTCTCTGACCATTGATGGACTAAATTCTACTAGATAAGAAAATATATCCGTAGCAGCAGATCTAACTTGCAAATCGTCCATACCCTAATAAAAATAAGGTCACTTTATTACAGGTGAACTATGTGAAGTAGGATAGCATGCTACGACAGCATCAAAATTCCCAATGAAATATAACTGTGCCCATATAATATAGTCAGGTTTTTGTTTGGTTTTGTTTTGATTTTTTTTCCAAGAACATTATCTTTCTCAAAAATGGTGAGAGTTAAGATTTATGTATATCCTCTGGATATACATAAATTTACATATATAAAAGGTCTGGAAATTTGGTGGTGGGGGGAGCGATGGCAGTGTTAACTGCTGTGACTTTGGCTCTTGGAGTTGTAGCAATTTACACTGCCACCAATCCCTCACTGGCAAATTCACAAACTCAGAACGCCCCCTGCAGGCCAGATCGCACCAGCCTACAGGGTGGGTTGCTCCATGATCAGACACAGAATGCCAACTGCAGACTGGCCCTGGCCCACAGACTGGCCCTAAACCATTCATCCAGCTCATGGGGTTGGAAAGTTAAGCACCACTGGTACATTTTGTGGCCACAAAATAGGAAAGTAGTAGACAAAAATCAATGTAGTTCTAGTAACCATAATATCTGGTTACTAATATTTAGGGACCTACCAAATTTGCCATTTCATGGATTCCACAAATTCCAGGCAATGCCCATGAAATCTGTGGAAAATCCCTGCCCCGTGCCTGCATCTTCCCCACCCCAAAACTCCCCCCCCCCAAACACCTCATTGAGCACTGAGGCAGCTTGCCGGGAATGGAAAGGGGAGGGTGGGGGGCTGCCTGGCTGCTGCCCTTGCCGCTGATTGGCTGCGAGTAGAGCTGCACCAATAAAGATTTTCTTGGCCGATACCACTAGTCGGTTATTCACCAGGCATACTGCCTAATACCGATCTGAAAGCCGATTTTCAGGAATGCAGCCAGGCAGTGTGGAAAGCAGCTCTCTGCAGATAAGTCTATGGAGGGGAAAGGGGCTGGGGGAAGGAGGAAAGAGGGGAAAAACTGAGTCCCCCATGGTGAGGAAGGGAGTGGGGCAGGGGCATGAATGGGACCCCAGGGGAACAGGACAGTGCCACAGGTAGCTCATCCAGGGGATCAGAGTCCCAGCACTTAAAAATATTGACGGGGTGCTTGAACTAAAAGCTCATCGAATGAGATAGTTCAAATGACACTGCCATCATTTTCAAGCACTGGGACACTTAACCAGAGCGGAGCCAAGCAGGGCAAAGAGCAGAGGTGGATTGCCCACTCTGGGCTCGAGGCTCTTTGCCTGCTGCTTTTGCCCTGGGAACCACATGCTGGCCACGTGCCCCTACCTATCCAGAAGCAGGATGCACAGCTTGCCACTGCTGCTGGATGGATAGGGGGTGTGCAGTGAGTGCATGGTTCCTGGGGCAAAGGCAGAAGGGCGAAGAGCTCCGAGCCCAGAGCGAGCAGCATGCCTCCGTTTTTGCCCCGCTCAGCTCTCCTCCCACTCCCCCAGGGTCTCAGTCGTCACTCTGCCCCAGCCTAAGCCCCTGCCCCACACCCTCCCTCAACATGGCGGTCTCAGTCATGCCCCTTCCCCTCCATAGACTTACCTTCAGGGTGCTGGTTTTCACACTGCTTGGCAGTATGCACAGATGTGGCATTTGGGGGCTCCAGCCAGAAGGTGGAAGGCATATCATACTTATCACTACATTATCAGCTACACCAGGCAAAAAAAGCTGATGGCAGATAATGTTAATTTCCCCGTTACTGGTGCTGATTTGATATGGCACCAATATATCGGTGCACATCTAACTGCGAGAGCTGAAGAAAATATTATACCTCCTTGTTCTTGTAACTGGTCCACAACTCAAGGTTTTGAAAAAAAAAAAAAAAGAAATCAAGCAAGCTTAGGCCTGGAAATATTTGCACTGCTCTATTAAAGTGCATTATAGCTTTGAAAGGCCATGAGATTAAGATTCCTACTATATTAATTGTGATGTGTTCAAAAGACATCAGTTGATATGATCTAATGAAATGATGAAAACTGGTATTTTACAATGGGGCGGGGACAACTTTTTGGCAGGGTTGCCACAAATTAGCCCCTGCACACCCATCCCCACCTTTGAGACCACTCCGATTCCCCTTCCCTGCCCAATCTGCTGCTCTGCTTTCTGCTCTCTGTCACTGTGCTGCTTATCTCCTCCCTAATCTACTGCATGCAACACAGAGGCTGCCTGTGCCACTTGCAGTACATGTCGCAGGTTGGCTACCCCTGCTTTACAGCACTGAGATTTAGAATGCTCTGGTGCGTTTTTATGACACCGACAGCTACGACTGATGCAGAAGAAAAGAACTTGGTAGGATATTTATGCTCCAACATCTCTGACTTCCCACAGATTAAACATGTAAAGCTGGCACCCTCATCTTTCCAGACCTATACATATCACGTTTCCAAGCTCTAGCTGAGCTCAAGACTAGCAGTTCCCATGATCTAGCAAGGCAATTTTGGCACTCAAGACAGAACACCCAAAACACTAAATACTGTGAACCACTGGGATTTTAAATCCTTGCTCCATCATCAAAACCAAAACTTTAACTGTTGACCATACCACCAGACAGGTTAATTTTTTAAAATTATATCCAACATTTTCAAAGGTCATCATTTTTGAGTGCTGAGCTTGAGATGACTTGGGTTTCAGAAATAAACCTAGTATGCTGAATTTGCTCAGTACATCCAAAAATCTGTACCGAAGTGTCAGATTTGCTTACTCAAAATCAATGCTCTCTGCATCCCATTTTTAAGATTGCTAGAAGATTTCACTTACCATTACAATTTCAAGAGCGGGAAGAATTCCCAACTTTGCCAAAGTTTTGAAAAATGCGTCTCTGTTCTGGGGTTGTAATGTCTGAGAAAATGCACAAAATTCCTTGAAAAAGTTAACCTAAAATAAATCAAAGAAATAAATTAAAAAATTACATTATAGCAAATAAAAATAGTACACGAGACTGAACAGAGTAATCTGCTATTTATTGGTAGTAACAATAAAAGGCAGGACAGAGCAAAGCTGAACCTTAAATTTAGTTACCCAACAAGAAATTGTGCACCACTGCACAGTAATCAAAATGATAAATTTTGCAAAACAATGTCATGTGCATGTTCTATGTGTCCTTGCTAAAAGCAAAAAACTTGTGTACTACTCAGTATACTCACTGATTAATACAAAATTCACAAGAATGAAAATAAGAACTGCAAGCACATGGGCTCAATATTTCACTTATGGAAGAATATTTACAGAATCAGGAAGATGCATATTATTTATTATTATTATTTATTTATTTTAACAAAAATGTAGTGGTAACACAGAAAAATGCAAGACCAGAAGAGCAAAATTTCCATTACTGTTCAGTTTTTGTAAACTCCTCCATGTGGAGGGAAAAGGTTTTAATGGACAGTTTGTGTATTAGTATAATACATGGAGACATGGTCTCTTATGGTCTACTCTTACTTAAGTAACTAGCAGAAAGTTATACATCATGTCTCGTTAACAGAAGCAGAAATATCACGTTTCAATTAAAGATTCTGGCAGTTTGTGGATCAGCTACAACTGGACAGTTGGAACTATACAACTAGATAAGGGAAACTTGGTAGCAGAGAAAAATGTACAAGAATAAAATGTCAAGCAAGATAATAATACAAGCAAAGAAATGAGAGAAAAAAAAAGCAGACTGTTTGCGTGTGTAAGATGAGGAGCTTGCTTTTTTCCCCCCTCATTTCCTTGCTTGCATTAGCTTGCTTGACATTGTTTGCTTGACACTTGACTTTTTGTTCTTCTACATTTTTCTCTGCTTCCTAGCAAGTTGCATATATATCAGATGAGGAGAGTGTGTGCACGTGTGCACGTGCATAACGAGAGCGAGACAGTTCTTCTCTTAACTAAGACATTTTGTTCTACTAAGAGGTAAGTCAGTTTAGTGAAGTGACAAGCTTTGAAATAAAAGCCAGAGCAGACAGCTGGAGCACCTCAGCAGTCCTATGCAGTGGTTTGCTGAGGCTCTATATGCCTCCAGTTACTTCCAAATCTTTTACCTTAACAAGGGGGTTAGGGAACCTAACCTTGTAAAATACCTCTAATGTGCAGCTGTTTGCTTCAGACAAACAGTCTACCTGGACAAAAACAGACAGACACCTACACCAGTATAACTTTATCCCTTTGTTTTTCCTGAATTAATTCTAACCAGGCTCAAGTAATTAACACTTACAGGGCTGTACATTATCTGTCCAGGCTTATTATACAGGTATAGATGTGTCAAGTGTCCAGGCTCTGAGTCTCTAAATGTTAGAAGTTCCAGAAAAGAAACAAACTCAAGAAAAGACTTACCAATTCACACCGCTTGTCATCATCTGTAGCTTCATCTGTTAACTGTGCAAAAACTTCAGACAAAAACTTTTCATCTTCCTGCATAACACATTATATAACAATTACTATTATACAACACTATTAAAAAAATAACAAGGCTTTTTCCTGTATAATGTCCAAGGATTTAATTACAAAAAAAAATGAACTTTCTGCTTAGTTATTTACTTAAGCCTTAGAACCAAGTAAATAAACTTCAGTGATACCCTTAGCTTAACTTTGTAAGATTGGTCATTTTCATCCCACATAAAGGAAATTTAAGCATGCATTTCTGAAATGTACTTTAAAAGCACTGTTTGGAAATTTAAGCTCTCAGAACTTAAAGTGGGACAGCCAAGTTGCTTCCAGACAACTCCCATCTAAATTAGTTGGAGGTATGAAGCTGTAGATGAAGGCAGAATCTCTCTTTAAATATTTTAGCCCAGAGATAGAATACATTTCTGCATTAGAGAGAAAACAAGCCTCAACTCTTAGTACTATGTTTATCCCATTTTGTAGATCAGAAGCAGTGCTAGAAAAATCAAAACTTCTCATATATTAGTACTAAGAACACGGGGTTATTGGTTACCTTTCTGAACCATCATCAATCTTACATAAATACAGATACGATCTCCCTTATTACCCAACCTATATCCTGCACATTTATTTCAACAGTTTACACCTCTCTTCTCAACTGCATATTTGCATACATGACCTTCCAACGGCCTCCACATACAGGATCAGAATGAAACATGTCATGTGTGCAACTCCCTTCTGCCGATCCTGCCACCAAGATATGCAACTTTCCGATAAAGCTGACTATTAACCTACCGGTCCACGCTTCTGAAGCTGTGCTGTTACAGGTATTTGGTCAGGTATGAGATTTTATACCAACTACGCTGGCATGAAACCTAGCACTGACAGTTAAATTTACATCACGTGAGTGCCCGTATTTGGAAGGTTTTTTGTTTTTATTTAATAATCAGTTCAGGTAGGTACACTTGTATATTTATACTGGCAAAAGATTCCTAGCTAAAAAGTACAGATAAAGTGTGAAGAACACTATCCCTTTAATTGTCCAAGCATTCTTGATCCTCTCTCCATATACTGTTTGTTCTTTGTATCTCCTGGTATGGGGAGCAAGTCTCAATGTACTCTTGAATCAAGATGCTATTTTGGCGTTCTTCTTATAAAAATACCACATACACTCTTAAAAATGTAAAAACAACATTATATTAGGGTTTTAAAAACAAAACATGTAATCCACCATATTGACTGAACTATGTTAAAACCCTTTACCTGTGTACCAAGTACACAGGGAAGTAACAGCACCATACCATGAAACACCTACCTGATACAACATTAATTTGTGACTGTGCTATTATTCTTATTCTTGCTTTAACATTACAAAAGTTTACTTATTTGCAGAGTAATTACCAAGTGCCATACATGAACAGAATTCTCAAAAAGGTTAGAGTTTAACCATCATCTATTTGAAGAAATGTAATTTACAGGTTACTCCATTACAAAACAAAAATACCTGACATTCAAATGAAGCACACTACCACCTTTTATTTTTCTTTACTCTTGAATATAAAAATGCTAGACTTACTGCAAGCAAGCAATTAAACTATAAGTTGAGGAACTTCATCCTGTGGTCAATTCATTTAAAAAAAAAAAAAAAAAGCACCTTTGGACCAAGGTCAGTGGCAAAGTGTAATTTAGTATAGGTCTGTACAAAAGTTTGCTGAAAGCTACTTTGGGAGTGAGGGAGGTTAAGGAAAAGACAAGTATAGCTAGTTATACCAGCAAAGCTCCTGCAAGCTGTGCTTCAGCAGCAAGATTGCTTTTGTTGCAATTGTTAAATTGCATCACCAAGTAACTTAAGGTATATATCACCATGAGTCCCTTGGCTGCTGCAGCTTGTCCATTTAAGTTTTTGGTGGCATAGTTTTATCAGGGTGAACTCACTCCTACCGTGATAAAGAAAGGGATCAGGATTTCATTCTACTAGTTACTCTACAAAACACATTTTGTAACGGGAGACTATCTGAAGAGATTTTCTTTTCATTTACATGTACATTAGCCACAACAGCAGCTACCCTAATCTGCAATAGGTGGTCTATGGGAAGTAGTTTTATGCACAGGAACAAATCAGTATGCACTACTTGTACAATCAGCATGCCTGACCAACAGCTATCACCTTGATGATACTTAATACTGACAGTTTGGGTTGATTTCATTCTTTTTAGGATTCAGGGTGACAGTGCCTGGGTATAAAGCCAAGTTGACAGAACATCTCAAGGACTAAAAGTCTCTTCAATAGCTAGTAAATGGAGAAGTTCATTTTTGTACAGGTATCACAGTACAAATGTTTAGTTGCAAACAAACATATGCTAACAAGTTAATGAAGCCTTGCAGAAGAAATAGCACCCTGGAACAAAGGTTGTATTTGAAAAAAGAACCCAAACTGAAGCAGTGTAATATCTCGGACAGTGCCTCTGAAAACAGAAATGCTTTAAATTTAATTAAAAATAACAAACTTAAAACTTCATTTTTTTCTGCAGAAAATTTACATACACACGTATATTAAAAGGGTTCCAAAACCCCAGGTTATTTAAATTAACTTCGTAAGTGTGAGCTTTTATTTTTCCTATTCTTATTTTATCAAACCTATTAACTATTGCCATAATCTTAAAAACCTCATACTGCCAACCACCTAGAAGTAAAGAAAATCTTTTTAAACAATCTCTTTCCAGTCTTCTACCATGTTATCTTGATTCCTTCATTCTTCCCATTTCCCAGAGACTATCCACATTCAAAACAGAACTGACAGTTTAGTCAGGAATAATTTAGGTGCACATTTTTTTTTTTCCCCAAAGGCCTAGGACAAAAACAGAGTAAAACCACTCAGGCACCCTTTAGTTTGCACAGCGGAATATAAGTTGGAAAATAAATGCCCACAATTTTGTGCAGAGCATAAACAGCTTTTTACACAGGCATTACCTTATGTCCTTTCTGGGTGGTCTAACCATTCATCTTTCACATATATATTCCTGGCTAATAGTCATCTGGTAATATTCCATTCTTTTGACCCAATAAGAGTTTTGCTATTTAGTAAGAACTACCCTAGTATACCACTAAGAAAAAAAATACTAACATACTAGTTTTTAAATAGGAACTAACTGAACTAACCTGATACTACAAAAGAATAGTAGTAATGTAGCCAATATGTTCAGAATAATACTTGCTATACTTATTGGAACTGTAGGCTTACCGATTTGCTGTGACAAGTATTTTGGTACACATCAGGCACAAGCAAACGATCCTCCTGTACATGTGTGGAAGTTATGGTTCTTCAAATAAATTCACCATTTTCACCCTCTCTCTACTGCTTTGCAGTCAGTTTTTAAAAGTGCCAAATGATAAAACCATTTGAAATAACATGCACTTAAAACTTCATTTATAATACATTACAGAAAAGTAACATATGCTGGAAATCTGAGGCATCACCACAAACACTATGTAAACAGAATTATAAATGTACATGATTAACTTGTTGAATCTGTTATAACTGGAAGTCTCCTTACCTGCAACATACTGACTATCTCAACTTTGTTGAAGAAAATAAAGGAAGTGAGAGTAGAAAGAAAATTCTCTTCAAAAACTGATGGCGTTGGCAAGATGATGTCCTGTATGTACTGTACCCTGTAAGTCTGGTGGATCTTTTGCCGTAGTTCAGAGTCTGTTATAGGTATAACCTCCTTAAATTTTGCTGTTTTGGTCAAGAACTCCCTGTGCCGTTTTGGCTGAGCCAAAGAAGGATCATACTCGAGGCATCCAACAACATCCATAATACACTCGTCAGAAAACATCACCTCAAATAGAGTTGCTTTATTGAGGAATAAAATTCCTCTAATAATTTCATACAAATGATGCAAGCCTTCTGTGTTCTCTAGATTCTCGCAAACTTGAAAAAGCTGCAATAGTTTTTTAATGTAGCCTTCGTTTTCCAAGGCCAGTGCTAACTTTTCTCGACGAATGGGCGAGGAGAGAACAGAGGTAACTAAGTCAGCAATCTCTTCCAGTTTGTTGAGTTCACAAGCAGGAAGGTCAATCAAAGGACTGGTTTCAGGCATTTCCTCACAACGTTCTTCTTCTGACTCATCAATAAGGTCTTGTGTGACTTCCACTGAAGGATCCTTACCTTGAACCTAAAACCAGAGTGTGAACAATTGGTTATCTCATCCAAAAAAATTTCATATGTACACACACACAAAATACTAGTCAAACTAGTAATTTAAAATTGCCCCAAAGTTTCAGCAAAATGGCACATATGGATTTTTGAATCCTGGTGAAAAAGAGGTTTAGAACCATTCATCTGTCTTATCTAATCGTGGAAAGACATCCCTGTTAGACTGGTGGAACAGTTCTATCCAACGCATAAACAGTTTAAGCTGAGAAGGTTCATTATACATATATGCTCAGAAGTTTTTATGTTGTTCCAAGGTTATGTTATTTGAACAAAATATCTCAACAACCAAGCAGGGCAGACTGAAAAATATCAACACACGCATAATAATTCAGATAAATTAATCAGTAACACTACTACTATCACCACTACTATTAAACAGATTGTGTCTAGTTTATCTCAGATCAAACTGACTTTCCAACATCAGTCTTTCCAATGGTCTTTGCTCACTTTTAACTTGACTGAACAATATTTTAGAAGCTGTTAAAATCTGCAAGGAGGCAGAGGTAGCATACATATACCGTAGGCATATATTGTGCACATGTATTTAAAGAATAATGCCTTTTGTGGACTGGGGAAGCACAAGCTCTATTTAATACATGGCTTTGAAAGGAATATAAAAATGGAAGTAAAACTGAAGTACAAGCACAAGCTGAGATAATTTCGACTTAGTAACTAGCTAAATACGCACAATTCATATATTTGTTGAATGAGGTTCTAACTGGGTTGTAAACTGCAATTTGGCAGTACAGTATAACCTCATAAATCTGGAATGCTCAGGACTGAGCACCTGCCAGAAATTGGAAAATTTCGGGTTTTTGAAACTGGAGCGGTAGCTGGTCCTAGAGCAGTGGCCACACGTGGAGCGGGGTGGTGGATGGCGGTGGCAGCCGCCGTGTGCAAGCTTCCTCCTTCACATCCGGGAAAGCTTAAAAAAAAGTACCGGATTTTTGAAAATTCTGGATTTTTGATATTCGGATTGATGAGGTTTGATGAGGTTATACTGTACTACTACAAAGGTGCACTACAGCAGTAGGTGGCATTGCCGTCCATATAAAATATCAAACACCCAAGGAAAGTACTCTGACATGGTAAATGTAGGCTACAATAAGTCTGTAGCCATTCCTGAGCAACAGCAAATCTGCCAGTTTACGCTTCTGGCAATTGCCCTGTCAGAAGGAAGTTTATAAAGATGGGTAAACCCATAGGTTAATTATTTTTGCTTAAAGAATTTTGCTTGAGGATCTCACTGTGTAGCCATATCTCTTAGTAAGTCACAGCTGAACTATCCAGAAAGTTCATTCTGAAGGCTCCCAAGTTTTAGGAAGTTAAATTTGCATATCCACCTAAGCTTACTGAAATGTTACGTATAAATCAACTCTCCTGTAAAATGATGAAAGCCAGACACAAAGACATTACATCACAAATCAATACTAGGGTCAAGACTATCATCATTCTGTAGACACACTGATCAACCATCAGCAAATGAATCAATTCCATTATCTATGCTATCATCAAGCAAGACAGAAGGAAAACCAGGAAGAGTGAGAGTTAGCTCTGTCAGAACTGTAAGGTGGTGAGAGATCCAAGTGGATATTTTGCAGCTTTGCCAGGACCCAAAGAAGATGAAGGTAGTAATCAAGAACATCCAAGCTGGAGAGGTCGCCTGAAGAGAGAACAGCAAAGAATTTCCTTCCTTCTCCCACACAAAGGGAGACTACTTACCTGACTGATACTAGTACTGCTCTGCAGAAGCAGCTTGATACAGCGTAATTCTCTGCCACCTATAGCATATGGATTTACTGCAGTGGAACAGAATGCGTTCACATCCGAGGCTCTTATATGGCACCCAATACCTTCTCATTAGAATGTTTCACAGCCTTTAAATTAATCCTCCCAACATCGCTATGAATTTGAGAAGTACTATCAATCCCAAATTACATAATGAACAGAAGCACAGATATTTTGGCTATTGGCTTTCCTGGAGCTTACATGTAGCTTGCTTAGGCAGAGATTTGAGAGAGGCCAGTAAATCTACTTCTGTACAAATACAGGTTTCCCTCGCTGTATGCTGTACATGCATTCCTGGAAAACAGTGCATAACTTAAATTCGCATAAAGGGAACCCATTCTACAATGTAACAAATGTTCCGAGACCTCAACTGTACTGACCTGTAGAACCATTTCTACCACTTCTACAAGACAATTTTGGTACTTGCCAACAGTGAACGTTACTATAATGGCAGCTGATTGAGGGCTTCCACCACACCAATCGCATAAGAGTGAATTTACTTTGCATATAAACACATTTTTTTTATAAAAAGGGTCATCGCATAAGAGCGAATTTGCACATATAGAACCTACATAAAGCAAGGGAAATCTGTACACTATCCATCCCCCTACTCTCATAGAGGAAACTCAGGTCGTTCAGAAGCTGCTCAGCTAAAGGTTGGGCAAAGCATCTGAGAGCAGATGAAAACTTCTCTGTGATCCTACTCCACAGAAACTAGCTAACTTGCTGTCCAGGTGCTTAAATTGTACACTAGAGCCAGGATGTATGTCTTCAGACAATTTTTGTGCCTATTGGTTAGGAAGACAATAATATACCTCTCTAAATTCAGAAGTTATTTTCCAAAGTATATAAACTAGGAGTAAATGCTAGAAGCACAGTAGACGAGTTCTACTGAGTATTAGCATGTCATGGCAAAAGCTGTGCTAATGTACAGTAAAATTAGTCTACTGCACATTAGTGTCATGTAAACAAATGTGCCAACACTACAGCACAGCAGCACCAATTACAATGCATTAAGTTAGTACCTGTTATTACAAGTAGAAAACAATGCGCTGTAATTACGGTGCATTAATGCATGTGTAGATGTGTTCACTATGTAGGAAAGAAAAAGTAACATACATCAATGATCAGGCAAACTTATGTGCCTAATTATTAACAAAAGTCTCACAATAAGAAACTTAAGTTCTCTGCTAAATGTTTTGTGCTGAACTTGGTACAAGCAGTTCATTAATTTTTTAACTAAGCTTCCTTACAAAGATCTATCCATTCACCTCAATATTGGTCTTAAGACTCTTTCACTATGTCAAATGTTGTGGTTCTTCAATTCTTGATATTAAGAAGCTACCTGCTTTTTTACTAATTAGCCTACTGTTCAAATTGAGGGTCTTGAATACCAGCTGCCTCTCACTGCTTTCATAATGTATTTCAACTTTATTATGAGAACACCTCTCAGGGGAGAAAAAATAGTCCATTTTCAAACCAACATAAATCCTTGGTTGATGTCTCAGTCTCACCAGAAACAAGACTTGCAATGGTGTCCCTCCCTCCTCCCTTTTAGACACCTATTTATAAGGATGTTAACCAAGACCAATTAATTTCAAACACCACTGATTTGCTAAAAGAAAACTTTTAATTGCCACCATCTGAGATGCATTTCAACTGGACACCAAGAAGTAACAAGCCTGACCTTCCATTTCTAATGCTTTTCACTTAACTCATTTCCTTCGCAACAAATGCTAAGATTTATATTCCATTATTCTGAGTACACAAAGTCAGTATGCTAGCCAACTTCTGACACTTTACTACCGCTTTAATAAATCTGAATAGGTGGTGGTAGGTTTCAGCTTGGAAGAACAACAGGCTCAAAAGGTCTGCAGTCATCCTCAATCCCCAGACAAGAAACTTGCTTATCTATGCCCAAAACTTAGATAAGCATTATTCCAAAGTAGCATACCTTCCCTTATATCATCTTGTTTCAATCCTGTACTGTGACAAGATACTTTTAATTAGCTGCACTACAGTCTCACTTTATAGATGCATGTAACTGCATGTGCAAGTGTGTACACTCAGTTTCAGTATACAAATCTTACTACAGCCACAAGGGCCCTTTGTATCAAGGACTTGTTAAATTTCACTATCCCTCCTTCGCACCAAAAAGGTATGATGAAACGTATAAATTTCTTCCATTCACTGATCTATAATTAGAGAGGTAGATGAAGCTCTAGCTCAGGGGTGGGCAATTATTTTGAGTGGAGGGCCGCTTACCCAGTTTTGGCAGGCTGTTGAGGGCTGCATGGGTAGCCCCGCCCCTTGACAGGTGCCCCGCTCCCTGGTCACCATCTTGGGACCAATGTCCCAGGGCAAGCACCGGTGGGGCCCAGAGTGGGGCACAGGTTGGCAGGGGTCCGTGGAGCTGGGCTGCACAAGCAGGGAGGGGGGAGCTGGCCCGGCTCCACAGAGCCCCTGCCGGCTGGGACCCTGCGCTCCTGCCAACCTGCTCTGGGCCCCACCTGCACTGGCCCCGGGACACCGGTGAGGGCCCTGTGCTCCCATTGGCTCCCCGCCTGCTTGCACCCAGTGCACAGGCGGGGGGCAGTGCACAGCCCTGACCCCCTGCTCACCGGCAGGGAAGAAGCTGGTGCTCAGCGTGGGGAAAAGTGGTCCCTCACCTGCATCCATGGCTGGCGCCCCACGTTACAGGTGCTTGCAGCCCGTGCAGGGCTGTCCAGAGGAGGCACAGGCAGCCCCAGGCTGGCTGCAAGCAGCCGTGGCGCAGGTTGCTGGCCATGGGGTGGGCAAGGGGCCACCTTTTTCCAGACTCAGCACCAGCCTGTAACCCACCCCTGCTGCCAGCCTGGCAGTGGGGCTGGGTTACAAGGTGGTGCTGAGTGGGGGGGGGGGGGGGGCAGCCCCTCCCCACCCCATGCCCAGTGCCCCACGCTGCAGCTGCTCGCAGCCTGCCTGGGGCTGCCTGCGCCTGCTCTGGACAGCCCTGTGCAGGCTGTAAGCGCCTGCAGTGCAGGGTGCCGGCCACAGGGCGTGTGAGGGGCTGCTTTTCTCCATGCAGGGAAGGAGCCCAGGGAAAAGCTGGGGGGGAAGCGGCCCCTCCCATGCCTGGTGCCCTGTGCTGCAGGCACTAGCAGGCCGCATGGGGTTGTCTGGAGCAGGCACAGGAAGCCCCATGTGGGCTGTGAGCAGCTGCAGCACAGGTCACCGGGCATGGGTGGAGAGGGGCCACTTCCCCCCCCTCCGCACTCCTTCCCTGTGAAGGACACACCCACCTTACCCGAGCTTCCCCCACTGGGGCAGCCATGGTGCTCCCGGCCCAGAAACCCCAGCTGGGGAGCAGGGGAGGGGCCGGGCAGGCCCCACTGTTGTTGGAGCTTGCTGGGCTTCCCCTGGGTCCTATTGCCCTTGGTTCCGGAACCAAAGGCAGAGAAATATTAATTTTCCAAATTTTTTTAGGGGCCCCGCGGGCTGGAAAGAATGGCCTCATGGGCCGTATCCTGCCTGCAGACCGTATTTTGCCCACCCCTGCTCTAGCTCTTTGCTAAATGCCCATGGCACTGTGCACTCCCCATTTTCCAGTTTTGGTTCTTCCAATTTTCACCAATTGGTGAAAAGTCAATAGTTTTTTGCCCACTGACACCTAGAACTAGAAGAACAGACTATGTAAACTACACTGCAACCACAGCAGTGACATTAAAAGGGGCATAAAGACTATGTAAGCTCAGACAGCAAAGAGATAATTTTAGTAGTTTAATCAGAAATCATAACCATACTAGCAAATTGCCTGTCATGAATCATTGGGGGGGGGGGGGGGGGAAGGGTCCCCAGAATGGTGGGGGCAGCAGGGGGAGGGGGGGGTGGCAGCAGCGCATAGTGGTGGCAGGGGGGCACTGCAACCAGAACCCCTCTCCCCATCCCTGCCAGCTATTGAGGGGGAAGCGGAGGAAGTACAGTGGCTCCCTCTGTCCATAATGCTCTGAGAGGCCCTTGCAGCCAATCAGAATGCGCCCTCTCAGCGGCACATGCACAGCTGGCCCAGAGAGATGCTGACAGGAAGACAGACAAAGGTTTTTATTATATTAGAATTTTGGGCCATTTTAAAATGTAATGTGCATGGCAACCTGAAGGAGCCAAAGTTAATTCCTAATCTCAAAAAAACCTTTTTTCTTCTTGTATTGATTTTATGCTAGTGTGATATTTACAATTAAAAGCTCCGTACGTTACAGGATCCAGCTTTACCTTATGTGCTTCATCCTGGAAGGGAGTTAGGCACATAGTACATACCTTATTCAGAGGTATGTTCTCATTACTGTAAGTGGCTTATTAGATTTTGTTTTATTTTTAATGAAACTAATTACAAAGAAGAGTAAATCACTAAAAAAATAACTGTCAAGAACAATAGCAGATAATCAAAAAAATATGTGTTTTTCAGTCCCAGTTTGCATCATCAAATTAAGATGGCCTTGCTTTCACACCAGAGACCAGTGAAAACCAGCGTTTCTAAGTCATGAATCTTTAAAATTCTACCTGTCTGGAATGTATTACTAAATAGTAACTGCGACAAAGAAAGACAACAGCCCATTCATGGGCTGAAGATGATGAAATTATCAGATAGATTAAAAAAAAGTATGTATAGTGTATGTAGTGGAAAATAATGTGTTTAGCAAAACACGTATATAATAAGAACTGAGCAGCTGCACACATCAGTGTCAACCACCACTTACCTTAACTTTATAATTATAGCACAAAAAATATGCAAACAGGACAAATCAAAACTGCAAAATACTAAAGAAATTAAAGTTTACTGTACCTGGCAGATTTTTTCCCAAATTTCATCACAGCCAGCTTTTTCTTGAAAGCTCAGAGCTAAATCATAATTCTCTGCTTCTGACCAAACAATCAAGGTGTCCTATTTAAAAATAAATATTTATTATTTTCCAAACATATTTCCAGCATATAATGCAAAACTGACTGAAGGTGTAAAATAAGTTTAAAAAAAATTAAGGAAGTAATTACTATAACAATATTAAATTTATCAGATAAAATAGCACATAGCATCTAAAAGATTAAATTACAGTTCTGCTAACAAGTTAACAAACCTTTTACCACATTTTCATTCAAGCATCACTACAAAACTTCATTTTTTCTTCGAAATTCTTTCCCCAGTCCATTCCATTCCTCTTCTGTATTTGCCAACAGTGAATCCTAAAGGATGGTAGGATCCTTAGAATTTTTGGATAAATTCAAGGAAAATAAATCCTAGGAACATTTATAAAGTGGATCTGAGAAGTCTTACTTTCCAAGACTCATCCAAGTCCAGCCCTGGCTTGACTACAGTGCTACTCAATTCACATCTATCTACATAAAAATGTTATCTAGTTTATGAGTCAATGCCATGGATGGTTGGTTTTTACTATGGCAATAGTAAATATGTTTCTTTTGGCTGTAAATTTTGCAACTTTTAAGAACTGGAAAAAGAAGGAATAAGACTTCTGAGGGTAGCAAACCACACAAAACTTATTAAAGCAGTTCTAAAATGGAACACACAAATTTTGGGAATTTCTTTGCTCCACAGAAGAGAATAAACAATACCTTATCTCTGGTTCTCTAGTTACCATAATGCTACAGAAAGAAAAATAGTTATAGAGGGTACAGGAAACTCGTGGAGTTTCTCATTTGCAGTTATTGTGAAGGGATAAGATCTCCCTTTCTATCACACAAAGCATGCCGGACCAGTCTGGGATGTGCGCTGCATGTGATGCGCAGTCAGTGTGCGGGCCCAATCTGGCCCATGTACCAGCTCCGTACCACTCCATTAGCCTATGGAGCCTGGCGAGTTTGATATCCCTGCTAGAGTTAAGATTTGCCTAAACAGGAAACTTTTATGAATTATACTAGCATAATTTATTTTCTGAAGGTTTTTAATTCGGAATAAAAGCCCCCTCTTTCGGGGGCTAATCTTGTTTAGGCTGCTTCCAAAGCAACATAAGCTAAACCAAAAAGGAATTCTTAAGGGGAGCCTACACTAGAATTTTCCCAGAAGAACTCAAGTTTCACTGCCAGAACTTTGGGCATGTTCATAGTCCAGGATTCTTTGCAGTATCAGAACCTTTCTTTCTACTGGCAAAATTATTGCACCCATTGGGCACAGTAAGACTTCTGCTGCCATCAAGCTACCAGCAGAAACCACATATGTACTCTTCTGCATCCTGCCAACTTCCAAGTTCCCTTAAATCTTCCCAAAGTGCCCTTGATGCTCTGGTGTCACAGCAGAGTGGAGCCACGTGAGGTTATAAGTGTGTGCATGCGCATATGCTCTGGGGGCTTGGCTGTCACCAAAACTTCTGTCAGCAGAGACAGGTGAGTGTAGACCAGGTAAATATCTGGCCTGTTGAACCACTGCATTCAGCCCACCAGTGGCCTGGTGGAATACCAGAAATGTACGCCATTGGCTCCATGCTACCACATTCCCCTGGTCCTGCAGACTAGCCAGAGCTTCAGGCTGCCAGATAGCAATATGGAGCTGCATCTGGGCAGCAGTGTAGAGCGCTGGCTGGCTGGCAGTGCCAGGGGTGTGCAGGAGCTGAGGCCTAGGGTGTATGGTGGCATGGAGCTGTGTTGGGGCACTGCAAAACTGGGAGTGTGCATTAACAAGGAGCCAGGAACGTGTGGTGTCAGAGCTCTGACCGGACAATAGTACAGATCTGGGGAGCTACCATTTCTGTGCCACGGCATGCCGCTGGCTCCAGCTCCACGTCACTGCCCAAAATACAACTCGGTGCACCCATGTACCCAAGGATCCATGCTACTCAAGCTCTACACTGTCCCAACACAGCTCCATGCAGCCACCTGGACCCACGCTGCCCTCTGGTTCTGGCCTGGGAGCAGCCCCTGTGGTCCAGAGCAGGCCCAAGGCAAGTTTGACAGCCCTGATGTAGAAAAAGAATAAATTAAACATCTGCACAACATATCATTTTAAATCCACTCTTTATCTTATGCTACTATAACTACCATGTAGGTAAGTGATTAGTTAATTGCCAATTAAATGAGGTACTTCACGCATTTGAAGAGGCTAGTATGGAATCCTAGGAATCACTTTATAGCCTGAAAGAAGTGTGTGGAATGTTCCGTAAAGACCAGCGTAGCAATCAGACTTAAGGTCAAAAATAAAACCTGCTGAGTATAAACCTAGCCAGTGTAATTATGGAGAGTCTTCAATGGGAAATAAAGTGATATACAGTGCCATGGAGCTCACCAACCTTCCCTTCTTACTCATGCCAGAAACATGTTTTGGACTCCCCTCTGTGTATGGAAGGTTAAGTGATGGATCTCATTCCAAATATTAATAAACGATTAATTCTGTTGATGACCAGTTAATCCAGCTCCCCAGATAAGTGTTTTCATATGGGAAACATCAGACAAGTATCAAAGACAGAAGAAGTACAGACACTTACCCCTTTATTCCTAACAAGAAGAGTAAGATGTAGTCACTGCAAAGTTGTTTTTATCCTTATTTCAACCCCAATCTGCACACAAAAATCCTGCCCCTGATCTGTACTCTGAACTGACTGGCACAAAAGTTGGTATGGGCTACTACCCGAGTGAGCACAACTTGTCAGTCACTAAAACAGCACTACATAGCACGAATGAAGATTTAGCACCACTCAAACATATACCACCTTTCCACAATTACTCAGAATTCACTCCTCCAATTCTGCTCATCTGTCCTTTAAAAAAAAAAAACAACAACCAAAAACCCACACTGCAGCTCTCTCATGAATGCAAGTTGCTGCTAAAATACCAATTCTGTGCTTCATGCTCTATAATCAACCGCCTCCTTCCAGAACAAGTCACATGTATGGCATTAAACACTAACATTTGACTCAGGGCAATTCTAATGCAGTATTAAACACAAATTCTGTCAGTGTGCTCAGAAAGAACAAACATTTTCCCATTAAAGAATTAACTGAATGGTAATCTTACCACAACACAGATCCATAGGATACATTTCCAAAAGTCTTAGCAACACATGTGAATAAATGCAGTATTACTGAGGACAAAGCAACTTAAACACTGTTTTGCAGTGTAGCCACCCTTGTTCTGGTCCTGGGTATGACTGTAAACTGCATCTAACTGGAGGGCCTGGTGGCAACATGGTAGGGCTACTTATGGCAGGGTAGCTCCTACAAAATACCATAATGTTGCAACCTCCAGAGGTAAGGCGAGTTTAGGATGCCTCAAAATCCGAACACCCACTACCTTGTGGGTGTTCTTTGGTTGGAGAAAGGTTGTGCTAGCCACCCTTAAGTACATCACACTAAATTACAAAGCAGAGTACCTTCTCAGGTAAGAGACAGAAATAAAATCCTAGAACAGAGAATGCAAAAGAAATAAATCTCACCTGTTCAGCAACACAACCTGTGCCCAGTATTACCTCCTGAATTAATTATATCAGCTGAACTCTGACAAGATGCATATCATACTAGGCAGGAGCAGGAACTTTCTTCTATACTACCCATGGAAGGAATCTCTCCATAACTGTTAAATTGCTCAGTAGTCTGAAGACCTTAGGTTATGTACTATACTTCAATACTCAGACAACAATAATGGAAAGTTACCTGATCTCCTTTATGGTTGGCCTTATCTAGATCTGATATGATCAGGCAAAATGTTAAGGTAAGCCATGGCTTTCTAGTACATAGGTTTAACTGTTGCAATCCTCCATACCTAGGAACAAAGGCAGCAGTTTAACAGCTAAGGCAGTTGTGCTTTATCATGGGTTTTGATTTGCACTGTCCTAAAGCAGCACAGAATAGTTGAGGACACTGCATGCGAAACTGAATGAACTTCCAGAAGCAACTAGACAAGATGACAGTCTAATCATCTTTCTGGAAATACCACAAAATATTTCTCATCAGAAAAATCTTTCCAATGTGTGGAGAATGACCTTCCACATAGACATATTCAAATATCCTAACTTCTCTTTCCTTAAAAATACTGAATTTAACAAAAACAGGATCCAAAACAAATCAAGGCATACAAAGAGTTTTAAAATTTCTCTCCCCCTCAAAAGGAGAGCCAGAGACACTGTGGTGTCTTCTAGAACTTTACTACCATCTTTATGCAGAGGGCTCTTAGGAAAGAGGCAGATACATAGAGTCCTAGGACAAAAAAGGCCAAAGAAACCACCTTGCCTGTTCAGCAACATTATATGGGCGTGTCCACACGAGATGCTTACTGCAGAATTGCTTGATTAGCTCTACAGTAGTCTCAGCATCTACACGTGCAGCCCTATTAGGCCACAGTAAATAAATGCTGCCATAGATTAGTACTCAACAAGTATTATCCTACAGCACTCTTATTTAGAACACTGCAATGCATGTGTAGACACTCACGGGGCTGGCTGCGGAACAAAGGTGCTTCAGTGAGGGGGCCGCCTGCCATGCAGTCCCGTACTGGAGCACCCTCCTGCCCCAGCCAGCCTCTCCACAGCACACTGAGTCAGGCTGGAGCAGACCTAGGCTGGAACTGATCCTGGGGACCCCTGCTGGCCAGGGCTGCTTGGACCTGGCTCAATGTGCTATGGTCCTGGGTGTATGTGTAAACATGGTGCCCGGAAACAAACGCCAGCATGAACCGTGCCGGAGTTTATTCAGCCATATTAATCACGTGTGTAGACATACCCTATATATCACTTTCCAACAGAGGCTCAGAGGAGCTTACAATAACTTATAAAACAACTTAAAAAGCAAGTAGAGTATCAACATAAAACAGAGCCCCTCCGAACAATGTCAGCCTAGCTTTGTTTGCCCAGCTAGGAAGGCGATTGTCTTGTGCATTTTTGGTGTATTAGTAGTACTTGTCAGAAGTTGCTCTCAGTCAAACTCTGGGATCACAATGAAGTATAAGGGAGAAGGCAGTTTATTAGGCATGTAAGATCCAGATAATTTAGAACATTCTAAGCTACAACCAGCACCCTGAATTACACCCAGAAAACTACTGGGAACCAGTACAGAGTCTGGAGCAGCAGGGTTATATGTTCCTGGCAGCTCACTCCCATCACAAGGTATGGCACGGTGTTCTAGTTTCCAGGCGGTCTTCAAGGGAAGCCCCACAGAGCAAAGCACAGTAGTCTAGCCTTGAAGACATGGATGATGGTGGCCAGAACTGAATCTGAAAAAAAGGTCATAGCCTTCCCATAAGCTGGTGAAAGGTGCTCACATCCACACTGCTGACCAAAGACCCAGGAGCAGCAGAAGAGCCAGAAGTAACCCAAGCCTGAGACTCTGAGATACAAGGGGAGATTGTACCCTGTCAACAGAATAGGTGTCCCAATCCCTGCCAAGTCAAGTGGTCTGCCCACCACTATCACCTCTGTTTTGTCTGGATTCAATTTCATAAAGAGAGTAAGTGCAAAATCCAGTTCAAATCTATCCTGATATTTCTGTGCAGGGCACTGAAAAATCCCAGCTACTTTAAAGACCATCCTTCTTTCTTCCCAATCACAACCTTCCTAGGTCCTCTCTATACTCCACTCACACAATACCACTTTCATCCAAAAAAAGAAACTTCTGAAAGTAGGTAACACAATCTTCAGAGGATCTAGATCCAAGACTGGAGGTCACTGTAAGATTAAATGAAACCAAAACAATAATTTTGCTGTGTTCAACACTAAATACAATATACCTTAATAATATTCCTTCATATGCATATTTCTGTACTCATAAATGTAGAAACCTAAGAATTAAGTCACTTTTGGAAGTCATAAAAAGGGAAGGAATTTATTTAGGGGGGAAAAACAAGGAGTATGGAAAGAGCACTACAATAACCCATGAGAACTGGGGGTGGGGGTTAAGAGGAGGATAAAAACAGGGAAATGAGTAATAAAAGCAAAGTAGATGTAGTTATATATTTAAAGGGATTAAACACTATTAACATGACATTAGTATGGTACCTGTTTCATTCCTTGGAATTACAGAAGGCTGGCCTCCCAAAGTATAATTAGACAGGGTGAGAAAGACTTTAACAGTCACTATTCTTAGGCTTTTAGGTTTTTCAAGGTTTGCACAAAATTCTCCTCCCCCCACCCCCAAGCAGGTTCCTTGATGCTGTTTTCAGAGAAATACTAAAGAAAGGAGTGCGAGAAACACTCCCAGTAGAGGCGCCGTCTTCCTGAACAAGACAATTATTTCATACACTACTGAGTTAGCGAGTCAGGTATATGCCTCTACCTATTTCTATTTTTATGAGTTCAAGTTATTCCCTAAATTACACAGTCTCTATAATTCTTAAGAGCCAACAAGGTCTTGTACCAGAAGATGAATTTACAAGATTAACTATGTTTTTCAAGCTTGAAAACAAATTGTTATCCTGTAAAGAAAATAGATACATCAGGAGTTTTTGATGGAAATGTTTTCCCTTGTTCTGAAAACCAACACTGATTAGGTTGACAAGTTAGTAATATGAAATCAGAAGAAACAAATACTTGCCTGCTGTTTCTGATATGCGGTGTTTGGAATTATCTTTGATTCCAAAAGTAGCGAACCTGACAAGGTGACAAGAATTATACCAAAATCAGTTTAGCAAAACATACGTCTCCATGGCTCTTCCAACAACAGGCCATCAACATATGCTCTATATCAGGGATGACCAACTTGCAGTGGCCTCTGCATGGCACACGAGAGACTGGGAGAAAGGTCAGGGTACAGAAAACAGAGTAGCCAACTGGGCTAGTGAAGGGGTTCCGACTGGCACTCAGGAAAGGCAAGCACCTAAATTTGTGGCATGCCTGCCTGAAAAGTTGGATGCTGCTCTTCTAAATCATTCACATACTCCAGCCAGCCTGGGAGGACATTTTGCACTTTAGCATAATTCCCTGCAACCTCACCAATAAGCTAGGTGACAAGCGGAAATAAAACACTCTGTTAATATGTAAGCCATTTACTTTGGATTTTACTGTCATATTTTCTTCAATTCTGTGGGGCAAACTGACATTTGTGAAGGGCGCTTCTATAAGCCCACATACCAGCACTGAAGATTAGACACTGCAGCAACCCCCTCTCAACCCCCTGCTTGCCTACCCAAGAACATGGTCCTTTTGCTCCAACTCTTTCCCAAACCAGTCACCTACAAATCTACAGGCTTGACAGTGTGTGTACACTGGAAGTGTTTGTAGCCTGGCAACAGCTCAGGAGTAATCTATCCCAGGCTCAGAAGGTTTATTTAGCACATTAGCACCTGTTGGCTGACCGAGTTGCCAGTTATGTTTTTCACCCAAAAAACCAAAGGTGAACGTATCTCAACAGGACACCACCGCCACTGTACCCCCCCTGCACAAACATGCACATGCACGCACAAATGCGCACACCTGCCTGTTCCCAACACAACCCAAGAAGTCCCAAAGTGGAGCTTCTCGTGCCCCAACACCAACCACAGCAGAAGCACCTGGGGACGAAAGCAGGGGGTGGGAACATGACCCACTCGCTCAGAGGCGGGCTCTGTCCCTCGTGGTGAGGGCAGAGACCCGGCCCCTGCGGACCACTTCAAGGCAAGAGTTAGGGGTCAGACTGAGGACTTCTGGTCTAGAGGCGGCAGGAAAAGGTGCCGTTCTCAAGTCTCTTCATGCTTGGGGTGTATGTGTGTGTGTGCGCCCCCCTTCCTGCCCCCCCAGCCGCAGGGAGAGGGGGCGCAAAGGGTACCCCGGACAAGGTCGGTGTGCGGGGGGCGGTCTCAGACACCCGCAGCCGCAGGCCGGGCTCAGCCCAGCCGGGAGGAGAGTGCGAGCGGGCGGACCCAGGCCCCCCCTTGGCCCAGCCGCGCTCACCGTCCGCCTCGGCCCGCACCAGCAGCGACATCCCCTTGAGCCGCTCCACGTAGGTAGTGGAGACGTGCCCGGTGCCGCGGTCGTCCCATTGCCGGTCCTCGTTGAGCGTGTACACCTTCACCCGCCGCCGGGTGTCCGACATGGCGCGGCGCGGCCCGGGCCCCGCTCCGCTCCGGCCCGGGGCGCGCGGACGGGAGCGGGCGGCTCAGGGGCGGCGCGGGGCCCGCAGCGCGCCACTTCCCATGGCTCCCTGTCGCTGAAAGGGGAACGCACGGCACCCGGCCCGGCCCGGCCCCTGGCTCTCCCGGCTCGGCTCAGCGCGGCCGCCTCCGCAGCTACCCCCGCGCGGCCGCCATCTTGTAACCTGACTCCGCCAGCCTTTCTCTTCCTCTCAGCGCCAGCCACGGGCTGCACTAGCAGGGGCTACGGCGGCCGCGAGGCGCCGCCCGGCTTCGCCGGGGACGGGCGCGAATGGGAGGCGGGGCGAAGGGAGGGAGGGAGGGAGGGGGCGGGGCGGCACGGCGGGGAGCGGTGACGTAACACCCCCTCCCCACCCCTACACGGCGACACCTCCCCCAACCCCCGCGCGGCATGACGGGAAGGGGCTCGTCAGACAGAGGTCTACCCTCACTCCGTCATTATTGCTTTTGTACCACGCTTTCCACCCTCGTCCCGTAGACAGTTAATACAAGTGTGCAAAATGCACCATCATTTCTGAGGTCGCGAATTGATGCTGCCTATGTGAGACCCAAGCTCCTCTTTGGTAGTCTCACTCACTTTTGGGCTTGCCCCCAGCATTTCCTTCTTACTAGACTTGCCTCCAAATAAAGAAATGCTTCCCAGAGAAAGTGCTTTCAGCCCCTGCTGCAGAAACCAGCTGGTATGTGCTTGGGATAGTGGCTTTGCCTAGGGGTCAGGCACCTACCAGTGGCTTGTCCCCCCCACTCATCCTGTACTGGAGCAGGTACCCCACCTGGGGCAGCCTCCAAGCTTGCATCAGCAGCTCCAAATTCCAACCTTCTGGTGGCTACCACCTACACCAGGCTGCTAGCAAGGAGCTGCTCCGTTCATCCTGACCTTTGCTCTGACCTCTAGCTATGCTCACCTACCCCAGCTGTGTTTTAGTTTGGTGCCAAAGCTGCATCCCATGTCTACCAGCTCTAATTCATCTCCCAAGAAGTGGTTCCTGCCTAATCCACCAGCCATTTCCTGCCAGGTCACAGAGTTCAGTTTTTAATCACTTGAATTTAACTGCTTTTGAGAGGAGCCCAATTGAAAAGGCCTGGGTATAAATGGCAAGAGACAGTCTTAAGGCATTTAGAAGTTGAGAGGAAAGGTAACTGGCTATTTGATGTTTCAAATTTATTAGCACCTTCATAGGAGCCAGAAGTGCTTCACAGTTGCATTAAGCTAACTGGACTGAGCTAAAGTACTGTGAAAATCAGCCCCCTTTTTAGTCCATCTGAACATAGACTCTGCAAAGAGAGAGGTAGCAATGATTCCCTTTCCCTCCTTTATAACGCCTTCCCCTGTGGAGAAGTGCAGACGTACTGCTAACATTTGGTACTTTCAGAAAGAAATTAACAGGGAACTTTGTTAATACATTTCATAGCGTAGGCATAACCTAGCAAATATATTGATAAACTTCCACATGAAAGTACTACCTTAGTACATAAAACAGGAGGTTTTTAATGACATTGCAGATATGACCAGGCTCCCTAAAGACCAAGTATACAGACCATGCTGTATGGAGGAGTTTAGCTGGTAAGTTAGCACGTTTCAGGGCAAATTCTCATTTCTGTGCTAGCTTAAAGAGCTGTGGTGGGTACTGGGCATGTACCTAAGGACAGAAAATGTGTGAAAGTACAGAGAAATTGCCATCTTCTCCCAGGCTGAGGAATGAACTCATTGCTGCTAAGGCAGGCCTGAGGGTGTTCAAGGCCATAAAAGAATGGACTTTTAAAGGGAATTCCACACTAATGTTAAGTTCCTATTAAGTTCCTCCCAAAAAAACTGTCCTCCCTCTTTAAAGGTTCTAGATGGTGCTCCACAGCAAAGAAAATAAATTGGAAGGATGTTTCTTAAAAATGTGCCATATCCTGTGATCTTTATTCTATCAAAAATCTCAAATTCAATGAGAATTTTGTTGAAGTAAGGTTTGCAGGATTTCCCCCCACAGGCTTTTATAGAGCCAGAACTTTAATGGGGTGGAGATAGCTAAATGTAAAACATGATGCAAAAACAAGGTTTACTGAAATGAGAACAAGCCTCTGAAGAAAAAAAAAAGGGGGGGGGGGTGAATCATTCCCTATTATTGCCCCTGCTGTCAGTAGACAACTTTTTCAAGGCAAACAGAACATTAAGGATTATTAAGAAGGAAATTGTAAACAAAATGGAAAGTATCATTATGCCCCTTTCTAATCCATGGTGCCTCCACACCTCAAGTAAGTTCTTCAGCTGCCAGACTGCCCCAAATTTTAGTCACCTACAATGCTTCTACACTAGTATAAAGATTTTGGTATAGTGGATTCAAAACAGTGAGACAGACTGACAGGGCTCATAAGGATTTATTACACTGAACTTACTTGGACTACAGAAAACTTGTTATTGTTGTTAACCTTCCTTTTTCCTTCCATTTGTTCTGTACACCCAGATACTGCATTGTTCTGATTATTAGTTTGTAGGAGAAAAGACTATTTTTACCTTAATTTTATGTTCATGTAGCGCTAGTACAATTAGGGCTTCAATCCTTTAGGTACCATTTATTTTTCCTCAATACATTAAAAATCTTTCACTATATACCTCTCAGGTAAGCAGTTTAAATGAACTTTCTTGATTGCAAACTGTTAAAGAGTAAGCATCAGGCTACTGTTTTCAATAGAGCAACTGAAAAGTACTATCTATACCAAAGCTGTGCAAAATGATTTCTAATGAGGAAGTATGATATGACTTGAGGTAAAAATCGCACTGCTAATGTAGATTAAGAGAGCCAAGACTACGTTATAAAGTAGACCAGTTAAAACTAAGTTAAAATTAGTCCTACCTTGAGATAGAATAATAGATGCACAGGTTCCTTGTCAAAAAGAGTGATATTAGAGGGCCGGACAAATCCTGGGTTGGCATCCAAAACAGTCTGCTAAATACAAATATCTCACTACAAAAATTAACAATCGAGATTGCGTGTCCTTGAAATACCAAAGAATTTTATTTCCAAAAAAATGTTTGCAGCTTGAAACGCACATATTCGTGCTATTCTTCTCTCTCGCCCCAACCCCATAGTTGTTTAATAGCATTTTAAAGAGAATTCTCCATTTCCCTCAGTTCATCCTACTGAAACAAACAAACTACAGTTTCATATTGAATAAACTGAAATTTTGCTTAGTCTTGTCTGGAAATTTCAGGCTTCTGAAATGAGCAAAATGGACTTTTTCCCTTTAAACTATTTTTAAATATTACTGTGTCATAATAGGAACGTTAGCTATTGCCATAATTGAGGTTGAAAGTCAATTTATATTGCAATCCTTTTCCACTTTGCCAGGTGCTTATAAAACTTTGGCAAATACTTCCAAGGCTGAAATTTTCAAGAGCAGCCTTAACCTAGATATAATTTTTCATTTCTATGAAAGGTTAGAACAAAACTGCATCCGTAGTTTGACATGGAAAGCATTTTCTATACCTATTTGGATAAATAATTTCACATCTAGTACTAGTTTGTGAAACCTCACCCCATCAAGCCAGACTCTTCAAAAGACTGGTTTATTTTAAGCCTCCATCTTGTAATGAACTGAGTCCTATCAAACTGCTAGCAGAGACTGCACAGCTGTCTTGCCCACATGTTGCTTATTAGAAAACTGAGCCTTAAAAGGTCAAGCCAAGTCTGAATACTATAAACTGTATATTAATGCATGATGCAAGAAAACTATCCAGTTCACATTCAATACTCTATTTATTAAGTGAAAAATATGATACAAACAGAGACCATTTTTAGGTTTCTCAGCTTTCATAAACTCTCAGAAAACAGGGCAGGAAGGGACCTTAAAAGGTAATCTAGTCCAGCTCCTAAACCGTGCCTGGTATTTTTAAATTATTCATAAAAAACCTCAATAATAGGGAGGTTTTAGAATCTATATAATCTATTCTCGTACTTAACTTTCCATATAGCTAGAAAGATTGTCTTAATATCAAATCTAAATCTCTGTTTCTGTCAGTTAATCCCATTACTTCTTGTAATTTAAGCCCTTTCTTCACTGGATATGGAAAACAGTTTATGGTAGTCCCTGTTACGTTATTGTCTCTATTATTGGACACATCATTTTTAGAACACTTTTATTTTTGAGAACTTGGAAGTGTTTTACTCATTTCAATTAAATTAAACCTCAACACCCTTGGAAGCAGGCAGATGGTTCCATTTGTAAAAATGGGGAACCCATTACAACTTAGATAAGAAGCATGGTAAAGATTAATTAAATAATGTTTTTAATGGATTTTGAACATGAAATAGTCTCAAAAGTCAGAAAATACACATGTATAATATTTTTTTTATACAGCTTACCAAAAGGATATTTTCAAGGTGATATATGTACTAAACTCACAAAAGGAAGTTAAATTCTAGTGTCCTGTCCAGTATTCTGCTGCCGTTTTCTTCTTTTCCTTCAGATCTTTCATAGTCACAGTCTCTCCAGGTTATTTTCCACCTTTGCATTCTCAATGAAACCCTCACTGTTCATGAACAGCACATTAAGAGGAGCTTTCCCCTTAGTTTACTTTCCTACCATCTGTGCCAATAGTTACCCTAGATACATTCAACTGCCTGTGCACTGTTGTGTTACCTGCCCAGCAGATGTCATGGTCATCCTCTATAGGTACCAGGTCCTATGATCCGAATATTTTGGATAGCTGTTTGAAAAAAGCCTTCTTTTGATTTGGTATTTTAGAGCTGACACCTACTGTGACCTCACAAGTTTGGTTCTCCCTTTTAACCTTGACCCAGAGACTTGTACCCTTCTGCACAATAAATGTATGCATCTCTTGCATATATAACACACTACTCTTTTTCCCACCCTACACTGGTTGGGCAGTAAGCCATAGTGTCCTGGGCCTGCCTAGCACAGTTAAGTTGCTAATGCAAGATAAATTAACTTTTCACCTTTGGTGGAAGGTGACTTAGTTCTAAAGTTGTGAGCATGCATGATTGAGCCTCTGTTTGGGCAGGAAGGCCATGAGGTAAAGCAAGCACCTACTTTTTGAGTGACATCCAAGGGCCATGTGCATGATTGAGCGCTGAGAGAAAGGGGAATGAATGATGTGTGCATGGGCAAATGACTAGATGTCTGAATGATTGGCAGGTGCCAATCATACTGGGTATAAAATGGGCCGATCTGGAGGATCAGGGTGGGTGGGTGTGGTTTGCAGGTGTTTACAGTTGAGTGTGGCTGGAGGGCCTTGGAAGCCAAAGGCCATTGCAGCTTGGTGCATGACTGCAGTGGACATGTGATTGGCGGCTGTTACAGCAGAGGAGAGAGTGAGTGAATGCAGAGTGGGTGAGGGCCAGGGCAACCAAGATCTCACCTTTGCTCTCTGTGGTGAGAGCCTGGAGTGCGAGTGTGGGGGACCAATTTCATCTGTATGCTGCATGGTTCAGAGCAAGTGTTTGGGTTTGTGTGGAGAGAGAGAGCTTGGAGTGGCTAATCTCTGTGGGTGGCTTGTGTCAGCAGGTGAGTGTGGTGGTCAGAGTGTAATTGCTCTTGTGCCCTCTCTGATATATATGTATGTACATATATAGTGCTGCTGTATTGCTCTACTGTAGTTATTGTTATAGCCTCATTGATATTGATTGTTGTTGTACACTGATTATTGATTGCTGGTATTGTTGAATACAACTAATCCTTACCCCTCCTCCCTGTGCCATCATTTCATAGAATCATAGAAGTAGGGTCGGAAGGGACCTTGTAGACCTTCAAGTCCGACCCCCTGCCTGGGCAGGAGAGAAACTGGGCTCAAGTGACCCCAGCCATGTAGGCATCGAGCCGCTTCTTAAAGACCCCCAGAGTAGGAGCCAGCACCATTTCCCTTGGAAGTTGGTTCCAGATCCTAGCCGCCCTAACTGTGAAGTAGTTCCTACAGATGTCTAATCTGAACCTACTCTCCAACAACTTGTGGCCATTATTTCTTGTTATCCCGGGGGGCGCTAGGGGAAACAAGGTCTCCCCCAAACCCTTCTGGTCCCCCCTAATGAGTTTATAGACGGTCACAAGGTCCCCCCTCAGCCTTCTCTTGTGAAGGCTGAACAGGTTCAGGTCCTGTAGCCTCTCATTGTAGGGTCTGCCCTGCTGTCCCCGGATCGTGCGGGTGGCCCTCCTCTGGACCCTCTCAATGTTGTCCACATCCCTCTTGAAGTGGGGCACCCAGAACTGGACACAGTATTCCAGCTGTGGCCTGACCAGTATCACGTAGAGGGGAAGGACCACCTCCTTGGCCCTACTTGAGATACATGATAGGGTCCGGTTAGCCCTGCCGACCGTGACCTTGCATTGTCGGCCCATGTTCATCTTGGAGTTGATGACTCCAAGATCCCTTTTTGCCTCTGTGCTCTCAAGAAGGGAGTTTCTCATCTTATAAGTGTGTTATCGGTTACTACTGCCCAAGTGCAGCACCCTGCACTTGTCCGTATTGAAACGCATCCTGTTTTTGTCAGCCCACCCTTGCAACCTATCCAGGTCTTTCTGCAGTCTTTCCTTCCCTACTCGCGTGCCCACCTCACCCCAGATTTTGGTATCATCAGCAAATTTGAACAGGTTGCTTTTCACCCCATCATCCAAATCGCTGATAAAGAAATTGAACAGTGCGGGCCCAAGGACCGAGCCCTGGGGGACTCCGCTGCCCACTTCCCCCCAGGTCGAATATGACCCATCCACCACCACCCTCTGAGTATGACCCTTCAACCAATTCCCAATCCATCTGACCGTGTAGGCATTGATGCCACAGTTGCCTAGCTTTTTAACGAGGATGGGGTGAGAGACAGTGTCAAAGGCCTTTCTGAAGTCCAGAAAGACTACATCCACGGCGACACCTGCATCCAATGCTTTTGTGACCTGATCCTAAAAGGCAATCAGGTTGGTCTGACATGACCTGCCCTTAATGAAATCGTGCTGGTTGCCCCTCAGCATCACCCCTGATACCAGCCCATCACAGATGTGCTCCTTGATGATCTTCTTAAAGAGTTTCCCCAGGATTGAGGTAAGACTGATGGGCCTATAGTTGCCCGGGTCCTCCCTCCTCCCTTTCTTAAAGATGGGGACCACATTGGCTATCTTTCAATCATCTGGCACCTGGCCCGAGCACCACAAGCACTCGTAAAGCCGTGCCAAGGGCCCTGCAATAACCCCTGCTAGCTCCCTCAACACCCTGGGGCGGAGAGCATCTGGACCTACTGACTTGAACACGTCCAGCCCCTCCAGAAGCGCTCTAACCCGGTCCTCCTCAACCTTAGGTCTTGGGGCGTTCCCCTCGAGTCCATCTTGAATCACAGTGGGGGAGTCCCGGTCCCTGCCCAAGAAAACAGAGGTGAAAAATTTGTTAAAGATTTGATTCTGTCCACTTGATTAATTTAAAGCACCAGGTAGTCGGGCTACAGACTTACACCTGGTGGGAGATAAGCTGCCCGCCACCTTCATTAACTGGTGGTTGCAGTAATTAGTGCAATTAGATGATTGGTGATCCCACTGTTTAACACATTACTAAACAAGTTATATTCATCCATGGTAATACTCCAGTCATGTGAACTGTTCCACCAAATATTAGTTGTCTCAGTTAAATGACAGTTATGATTGTACAAGGCTTTCTGATCATGCCTCTTTTTCCCCACACTTCTTGCAATAGCCTATGAATGGCTTAGATGTCTAGCCTGTTCTGCTAATTTTCCTTTGAGAACACTGTTAAAGCTCCCTTTAGTGCTGCTTCTTTCTTGGCCTTTACCAAAAATCACTCTGCTCTCTACTTACCTTTGAGCTTTTGTCTCCATTCCTGTGAGCATAATTTAAAACAATAGGGGGCAGCCTTTTTGGCAGGCATGTCACAAATTAGGCACAAACACATCCTGTGTGCCACTCCCCCTTCCCTGTCCGATCAGCTGCTTTGCTTTCTGACCTGTGCTCCTTGCCTGATCTTTTGATCTGCTTTCTATTTCCTGCCCAATCTACTCCTCTGTTTTTTGCAACCTGTCCTATCTGCCACTGGGTTGCCTGTCCCCTCCCCAGTCTGTTGTGTGCCACACTGGCTGCCTGGGCCACAGATTGGCCACCCCTGGTTTAAAGCCATCCTCATTCAGCTAGTAAGCCTGTATGTGATGAGTCTTCCCCCATTTTGTCAGGTGGACCTCAGCTCAGCTCAGCAGGTCATCTTCCTAAAACACCTTTCCATGGTCAAAGAAAGCAAAGCCCTGCTGGCACCATAATCTACAGCAGGCATATACAGCTCTCCAGAATGCATCTGATCCTGCTTGGTCCTTTATCTTTGATTGGAAGCATATATATTCCTTTCACCCTTCTGCCCAATGCCCTGTAATCACTTTGGACTGCTCAGTCTCCCTGGCAGAACTGTTGGAGCCTATGTGGAAAAGCAGTATTGGGTAGTAGTCAGAAACATAAACACGTCATCAACTCTTCTGTAACACCTTGGATTCAGATTCCTGGCAGGTAGCAGACCTCCAGAGATGACGTCTAGCCAGATGAACGCTCCTGTTCCCCTCAGAAAGGACTTGCCCATCACTACCACCCTTTGCTTCCTCATGGTGCCAGTGATCTTGATCCTCTCAACCTTTGGATACATGCTTTGGCCTTATGTCTACCAATGGTGTAGGTTCCTTCTCTTCTGATGCCAGGGCTTAATACCTGTTCTTCACTTGGACAGACTGGTGTTCAGAATTGGGGCCTCTATTGCCAGGGGTGATGTGCTGCCTGATTCTACTCTCCTGAGCATCCAGATCTTCTTTGTTCTCTAATGCCTTTTTTGGTTGGAGGTGTCTGTGCATTGTGTCAATGAATTACTTGCATTCATGCATGTTTCTCAGCCTAGCTACCTCCTCCTGCAGTTCTCTTCCTAGAATCCTACAGGTACCGAAGGCACTTCTCATATTGCAAGCACTCCCTCCACCTTGATGTTTTGGCAGGGTCATGCAGGCTGAATCCCCTATGAAGCCAGACCAGGACCTGGGTAGAAACCTAGGATGTCAGTACCTCCCCCAGTCTCCTCGTGACAGAGCCTGCAGTCAGAGAAAGAACTGGCAGTGGACTTGGAGTTGCAATATCTACAGCTATCGCATTGATTTTTCTTCTCTTGCTGCTAGTCCCTAGAAACATCTTCTCCCCACCATACTTACTGGTGTTCAGCAATCTCACAGTGAAGGGGCGCGTCTATACGTGCAATTAATGCAAAGCAATAGACTCCAGAGCTTAGGAGAATTCTTCCATACTCCCAACAAACTGTCCTGAATTTCCTTTCTTCAGGTGTTGCATCAAGACAGTTTTCTATTTCGTAACAGCACCAGAAGCCAATAAAAATGCAAGACATTATGAAATTCCTTTTCATTGTAGCTTCTATCTTCCCATGTGAAGGGTCAATTTTCTTCAACAAGGAATTACCCATGCTATTTTTGCAACAGATGCCATTGTTGCATCAGCATTTGAAATTGTGAAGAGATTAGGGGTGAACCGATAAGACATTTTTTTGGGCTGATACCAATGGCTGATTTTTAATGAGCCATACTGGCTGATACCGATTGGATTACCGATATGCAGCCTGGCAGCTTGGAAAGCAGCATCCAGCTGGTAAATCTGTTGGGGGGGGGGCATGGTGGGGGCAGATTGAGGCCCTCACAGTGAGGGAGGGAGTGGGGCTGGGGCAGAGGCAGGCGCTGCCCAGCTGGGGCGAGCCACAAGATGGAGCTGTGAGTGGCCCATCCTGGGGGCGCAGAGGTAGCAGCTCCTGCCACTACGCATACCCACCAGGGGAGGCATGGGGGGTGTGTGCACCCAGATCTGTGCATGGGGCATGCATTGGGCTCTTCCTGGTAGGGGGCTGGGTTGGGCTGCACTCAGGGTGAGGGGCAGCAGCACTGGAAGGGGGTATTACAGGAGGGGCTGCAGCCACTCAAATTTGCCGTAGCCTCCTAACCCCCCTTCCCAGTGCCGCCGCCGCTGCCCGCTCCAACACCCCCACTGGAAACAGCCAGGTGCTGCCCCAGCCAATGGCAGCCTGCTCTTGCCCTGTGCACAAAGCCAAGGGCACATGCCTCCCTTCGCTCCCCCAGGGGTGCATGTAGCAGAGAGCCACCCTCCCGCATCCTGCCCTGCCCAGGCAGCCCCAGCCCCAGCCCTACTCCCACTCCCTCCTTCACCACAGAGGCCTCTGTCTGCTCCTCCCCTCCCCTCCCCTCCCCCCTTTTCTCCTCTCTTCCCCAACAGACTTACCACTGGACCTGGCTGCTCTCCATGCTGCCAGGCTGCGTTCCTGGCTGCTTGCATGCTACGCTGCAGGTGCACGTATGCACACAGCATTTATCAGCCACATCAGCCAAAAAAAAGCCAATTGCCGATAAAAGTCATTTTTCCTTATATCAGTGCCGATCTGATATGGGACCGGCTGATGTATCTGTGCACCTCTAGAAGAGATAAATACTTTAGTTCTAAGACTTCAAAGAATTTCAGTTTGTCAGCCATGTTTCCCATTTCTCAACTGTTTTCCAAATGGAGTGCAAGTAGATAGCAATGGTTTCTAATGTGGAATGGAGAGAACTGTCCTCGAGTCTAGTTTGCTCATCCTCTCTCGCCAGAAATCTAGTTCCTCCCTATGATTTCAGACACTTTTTGGTGTGAGCGGTAAAACAGCTTAAGTTAATGCCCTAAAAGCCCTTCTCCAGAGGAACTTGTGTAATAAAGTGAGGATCATGAGCCTTCCTTTTCTATTTTCTGATTCTTACTGGTTTTGTTAGAGGGCAGGGTTTTCCACAAAACAAATTTCTTGCATTTCACCTGAATTTTATATCCTGAGGTTAGATTGGAATTCACATCTTGGCACTTCCCATCTGATGCGTGGAACCATCCATGTTGTTTTACAGGAAAGAGTTGGTTACAAAACCAACCCAGCTCCTTATCAAGTAGCTTATAAACATAGGGATAGAGCTGTAGCTTTTACTTTTTGACATGTCCCCAGCCATGGGACTTCAGTGGACACCAACAACCTGTTTATTGTCTAGTCAAAATTCACACCAGTTAATCTTCTGTATTGTATAAGAAATGTTATACTCTTTTTCAGACCATTCCCATACCCAAGATTTAATTCCAATCTTTAGTACTAACTTTGGAATTAATACCGCAATTTAATTCATTTTTTACATCAGCTTGTATCTTATCTTTTGTGTATGCATGTATATGTGCACGTGCACATACACCATTGCAGCAACTTTTTTAAGGTCCTTGTCTACCTAGCTGACCATACTGAAATTATAATTGTTTGCATTTCCATATGCATTTAAGGATTTTAAGTCACTTTACAAATGTACTGCTTTTTATTAACAAAATATTTGTGAGGTGAGAAATATTTTACAATTGGATAAGGTGATGCATGGGCAGTTAGTGACTTGCCTCAATTCTTACCAAGTAATGGTAAAAGAAATAAAGGAGGCTATGTTGCTTACCACTATTTAGCATAAGAATAAAAAATTCACGAAGACATTTCTTCTTCCAAGATTTAAACATTAGGAACTTGAGACTGTCCCTCCCCCAAGATCTCTGTTAACATCATACTTACATACTGAAATCTGTAAAATAATGGTTAGGAACTGTCACTATGTTGCCAGCCTCTCTCAACCTCCTTGAGGCAGGGAATAATGCTGGCAGCTGGCTTTGCCTCCGTTTCTTCAGAAGCTTCCCCCAGTCTGTGTCCATGGTTTATAAACGCAGTCCTACAACCAGATGACTATGAAAATTCAACCCACCTACTAGGGTGGCAGAGACCCAAGTCACAGACCCCAAACAAACATGACATGAAAGGAAACTATCCCAACTAGGCTGTTTTCAAGCTCCCTGCCCTGGTCAGCTATTCACCTCGAGTCTGGGCTCAGCTTTCAAACCCTACCCTTTTCTTAAGATTATGTACCACCTATTATAACATGGCTTAGACATTATCATGGGCTAAATAATTCAAAACTGGGCCTGCCTGGCTACAACTCTTGTATGGCAGTGTTGCTGTCTGTATTTTGGCAAGTGGAATACAATAATGGTATTTGTTGCTATAATAAAGTCTAATCCCAGTAGGAAAGTGTCTACAAGAGAGGGTGGTTGCAGGGAGGCTTACAGTACCTAAAATAGCAAAGTGGGGCACAGGGTTCTCCTGTGTTTGACACCTGACTTGTTTAGGTGTTTGCAGGGGGAAGAAGAGAATTTGTTTTAAACAGAGAAAGCAGAAAGTTCCTTTAGGAGTGTTTGAGAGAGCACAGAAGCCCCAATGAGGGCTGGAGTGCTGCTCCAGAAGCCAGGAGAGCTGTTTAGGGCAGGGGTGGGCAAAATATGGCTCGTGGCACTAGCAGGTCCAAGCAAGGCCCCACCTGCAAGCTGGGCCTGTGGGTGGCAGCTCTGGTCTCTGCTGGCGTGGCTGCCCTACCCACCCAAACTGGCACCATGCAGCAGCCTGGGAGATGGAGTCCAACCCTGCAGTGCTGGGCAAGCAGGGCTTCTTCTGTCCAGCATCCCATGGCGTCAGCAGAGGCTGAAGCTCTGCCTTCCTGCCCAGTACCATACGGCAGGCGAGGTGGGTGGAGGGGGGGAACTGAGCCCCCTGGCCCCTTATCCCCCCAGTCAGTGTCTGTACAGCGGGTGGAGGCATTCCCTGCAGCCTGGCTTTGCAGGGCTGCATGTGCCAAAGGCATGCCCCGGCACAGTGCAGCTTGTTCCCGACTGCTGGTGTCAGCCAAGCCCGGCAGTGTGGAGGATGGGGGTGGGGGGCAGGGGAGAGCGGAAATAAGATGCTACAGCCCCAGGGGGCTCATGCTTCCACAGCTGCCTTGGTGCTAGCCTTAGCTTAGCTACGGGGAGCTCGTGTGTGTGTGTGTGTGTGAAAACAGCCCTCAACAGCTCATCACAACTCATTAAGTGGCCTTCAGCCCAGATAATTGCCCATGCCGATCTAGGGACTGGCACACACCTGAAGAATTGAGAGGAACTCCTAGACTGATCGACAGCTATGCCTCTCATGTTGCCTGGAAACAGGATTGTTAAGAGCCATTTCTTTTTTCCTTTGCTTTTCTTTCACTCTAATGGTATTGTCTTCTGCTGATTGGAGGAGCAAGACTCATACTCAGTATCAGGGCCTTGCTAAAAACCATCTGAGGTCACCACCAGAGATCAAGAGTTATCGAAGTCCCCAGAGGAGTGGGAGAGAAAGTGACCCTTTGCTTAGCCCAGGGTAGGCCAGAGGGTAGGGGAAATATGTAGCTGCAAGGTGCAGGAACACCACTCAGTGAAAAGTCTGGAAGGGAAATTCAAATCTGCTCACTTCCACACTTCTCATTGGCTGAGCACACAGGAAGACAGATTTCCTCTTTCCTAAACCCTCCTCAAGACATGAAACTTAGCCACTCAATCACTGTATAAAGTCCACAGCTTATTTCCTTTGCTAATGCTACAATGATAACCTACATGAGGTCAACACTATGGTGACTCAGGCTGCTTGTCTACATCAACAGGAAACGGTTACAAACAGTTTTCAAAATGAACAAATTAGTGATTTGTCACCTTGTGAAGAATGGTGATCAAGACCACCATCTACTTAAGAAGATAATACGTAACATAACGAGGTTACATACAAGAATGACTCAATGCTATCTTAATTTCCTGGAACTCAAGCCAGCTAACCAAAAAAATCAATATTCTGAAAACAAGTATTAGACTGGTGCTGTGCAGTTTCAATGAAAAGTGGTGTATGAACGAATCATGCTTACAGCACTGGTGAAGCTGGTAAGACCTTTAATTTTCCTTGTCAAGTAGACACACACACATTGGCAATGCTAATGCAATAGGACTGAATACTGCTTTTAATGAAATGTGGTTTTGGCAATTGGAAACATGGAACTTCTCAAAGCAAAAGGTGTAATCAAATATTAAACCTACTGAGTCTACTTGAATTCAAGGGTTGGTTAGAAAAACTACAGGTATTTTTTGTAGTTTTATATTTTGCACAGATAGTTCCATTTAAATCACTTTATAATATAAAACCAGGGAATGAAGACCCTAGTCCAGCAAAAATCTTAAGATCTTACATTCTTGACCTATCCAGCTCTTTAGCACCTATGACCCTTTATACCTTGAGGAAATCTCTGAAACCTAATGTGACTGTTTTAGCATATGAAACAACATTAATTTTCTGACTGCAATTTATTTATTGGTTATGTTTATATATTTATATAGCTTTCAGAAGCCACATTTGCAGCTATGGTATCATCCTACTAAGGAGTCTTGACAGTTTCTGGTGATAAATGAGCTGGCTCAGAGATCAAGATATCAAACTTCAAAGGATCTAGATAAATGAAAATTCCTACTGGATTATTCAGAGTAAGATCAACTTGGTTTTACTGAAGGACAAGTTCCAAAATATAAAGGTGATCTGAAAACAATTAAAAAAGATGGAAAGTATACAACTAATAACATTCAGAAAAAAAATCGATATTATCAAAATTCTTGTTCTTAACTGAGGTTATGAAAATGGACTTTGAATGTCAGTGAACTAACGCACCTTGCTAAAGGAACTGAATTGATTACTTTTGTCTATGTAGAACGTCAACAAAAAGAGGGAAATTTCAAGAATTCCCCCCCTTAGATAGATCAGCCTTGCACGCACCTTGCTCTGAAAGATGCATCCACTTTAACAAGTGCCACTAAGAGAACCAGGCAGACAAGGCTCTTTGGGTGAATCTGATATCTTTTATTAGAGCAACTTAAACAGTTGGAAAACAATTATTAAGCAAGCTTTCGGGTTCAAAAACCCTTCGTCAGGCTAAGGAAGTTTCAGCAGTTGGTGTGTGCTCTTCCTAGATGGAATGAAAAGTAAAGAAGCCAGAGGCTGGTCTGGTATACATACAACCTACACCCCTGTAACTAAGAGAACCAAGCATTGCCAAAAAGGTAAATACTCGATAGCTCCTGAGCACTTGCCAGGAATCCAAAGTGCAAAGAACATCAGTGGCCCTAGATTTATAATGCACTCACCAGTGGCAAATTGTGAAGCAGCTGTTCTGAGAAGAACTTCAGGTTATGGAAAAGCCTATCAGCAACACAGTCCAGCAGTTCTTTATATTTCTCAAAATCGAAGTTGCATGTTTTGACTGAAATGCTTGGATTAGATTGAGACAGTGACAGTTGAAATTGCTGTACTTAAACCACAGATAGACAAGAGAAATGGTAAAGAACAGGAAGTAGTTTTTAGATACTACCAAGGAATTGAAGGAGCAACTGCAGCTTCCGAGGGTTCCTATTCTCATTAAAGAATTTTATCACACCAAATGATGGGCATGACTCATGAAAAAAAAAACCCTCAGTCTGTCACCTGAAAGGTATCTGACTTCAAAACTTCAGTTGGTTATACTTATGGAAGAAATCAGCTTGTTATCCAAGACAACTTCAACATTTTTTGTATGATTATTTCTTATACTGAACAAATCACACAAATATGTTATTTTCCTTATTTCATAAATATAAATGCTGATGTACTAAGACTGTTTATCACGTTGATCAATATTACTCTCCCCGATCCTCCTCCACCTCATCTGTATCCATCTGTTGTTAATCGTTTCATAGTTAGTTGTTAATTATTTCATAGTTGTGATACACCACCAAATGAACATGACCCACCAATGCAATGCTGTAGCTGGCAAAGCTAATCAAGCCTGGCATGTATCTACTGAAGCAGCTTAAGCAAGGCTAAGGATGTCAGCCTCCCACTCTGCTCAGCCTTGATGAGACTGCGGCTGGAGTACTGTATCCAGTTCTAGGCGCCGCACTTCAGGAAGGATGTGGAGAAGCTCAAGAGAGTCCAAAGGAGGGACACATGCATGATTAGAGGCCTAGACGCCAGGTCATACGGGGAGAGACTGAAAAACTTGGGCCTGTTCAGTTTGGAGAAAAGAAGACTCAGAGGGGACTTGGTGGCAGCCTACAAGTATATTAGGGATGTACGTCAGGGCCTAGGGGAGCATCTATTCACCAAGGCTCCCCAGTGGAGGACTAGAAATGATGAGCACAAACCGATTGAAGATCACTTCAGACTAGACATAAGGAAAAACTTCTTTACAGGTTGAGTTCTGAGGTTTTGGAACAGGCTCCCTCCAGAGGTGGTACAGTCACCCACCCTGGTGATATTCAAAAAGCATCTGGACACTCACCTTGCTGGGGTCATCTGACCCCAGCAGTCTTTCCTGCCCAAGTACAAGGGGGTTGACTCGATGATCTGTAAAGTTCCTTCCATCTGAAACCACGAAAACTAGTTAAATTTATGCATTTTGGGGTAGAAAATGACTTTTTGATGGTCACAAAAGTATCAAGCCTATTACTACTAAGAAAAAAATAACCCAAAATAGAACTCTTCACAATGCACATATACATTTTAGCTGTTACCACCCAGAAAGTCATTGTGGACATTTTACAAAAACCATCAGCTCAGTGTTTAGCAACAGCTGAACACACAAACAAAATATTAGGAATTATTAATAAAGGAAAAGTAAACAAAACAGAAAGCATCATTATACCCCTTTATAAAATCTATGCTGTGTCCACACCTTGTGGTGTTTTGGGCCCACCATCATAAGAGATGATATAGATCTAGAAAAGGTACAGAGAATGGCAATAAGGATGATCATGGCACGAAGGGGCTTCTAGACAGGGGACAAAATAGGGTAGGACTTTTCATCTTAGGAGAGATGCTTGAGGGAGGACATGACAGAGGTCTACACCATATTAAATAGAGCAGAGAAAGTAAACAGGGGTTTAGCATTTACCTGACTCTCCTTAGCCATTTGGAGGGAAAAGTCAGAGAATATGTTCTGAACAGAGACAGGAGGACATGAAACTATTAGGTAGTTGCTTTAAAACGATCAAAGGGAAATTTTATTTCACATAACATGCAATTAACTTGTGGAGCTCATTGCTACAATATATTGTGGAGGCCTGATACTTTAGCTCAGTTCAAAAGGGAATTGTAAAAATTAAAAAAGGAAAGGCCCATCAGTAAATACTGAACATGGAAGACAGAGATGCAACCTCCAAATCAGAACTTCCTAAACCTCTGTTACAAGCTGCTGTGGGATAGAAGCAGGTGGTAGAAAATTCAGGACATGTCCTTTTCACCTCAGAATCTACACTCTACCACTGAAAGAGGAAGGATCCCAGGCCAGATGGAGCTGTGGTCTGATCCAGTAAATGGAAGCTCTTATGGAAATAACCCCCCCCCAAAGTCTCAACAACTCTATATTCTAAATATCAACATGAGGCGGGTCTTCTGAATTATGCCTCCATACTTTCATAGAAACCTGTTTTTACTCCTATTACTTTAGAAGACCAAATTCAGTTATTTGAAAAAGGTTGGTTCATTTTGGCTCGAGAATCATCAGTTGTTACCTAAGCTCCAAAAGTAAATTCTCTCACACTGGTGGTACTGTGCTAGCAGAAAGAATCTGACTTTCATGTCATAATTTGAGTTTGCATGTCTGGCAAGTAGAAAAAAAAAACACACACACATATATATACAGATACACAAGTTTCACTTTTAAATGTGACCAAACTTGATATAGAAGTAATTGAACCAGCTATGAAATATTACAATGCCAGCATCTTTTCTTGGACCATGCCCGCATATTCAGGCAGAATTAAGTGACTAACCTTAGACTAAAATTTCATTTAAAAAGTTCTATCTACTCAAATTATCTGATCATCCCGCTTCAAAAGTGAATACAGGCATCCCGCATCTTACACAGGGGTTATGTTCTAAAGGCAGCACATAAAGGTGAAAATTGTGTATAGTGAAATCGCATATTACCATGCCAGTGGTGACTGCCTCTGCCTCCAAAACCTCCCGCTGCCGGCGCGAAGCCGTGCATAGAGCTGTGCAGCTGGCGGCAGTGCAGGGTGGTGGTGGGGATGGCTGCGTACCGCCTGGCCACCACCACACCTGGCGGCTGGCCACACAGCTCCAGGCACGGCTCCATGGCAGCGGTGAGAGGTTTTGGAGGCAGAGGCAGTCACCGCTGGCAGCGTGGTGGCGGCTGGGCCTCCAGGTAAGCGGCAGCGCCGCGTGCAGACTCAAGCCCCGCCCCCCCTCCCCACCTGCGTATAGTTGAATTCGTGCAAGTTAAATGTGTGTAAGATGCAGGATGCCTGTACATAAAACCAGGATTTGATTTACGTCAGATAGCAAGCAACACCAAAACTGAAGTTACGAGGCAATGATGTGCCTCAAAAACCAAAAGAGAGATGCATTATTTAAAAACAGGCCTGTCTCCTGGCCTTCTCGTCCACTATTAAAGGAAAAAGAGAAATATTTTCTGTGCTTATGAAAAATAACCTGTATTCTGAGAAGAAGGTGGTGCAGAGGAGAGAGTTCCCAAAGGTAGTCCCATAAGAAGGTAAAACATCTTCTGTTCAGCTTTTGATTGAGAGAAAATGTGAAATGAGCCTGTGATACCCAAATAACATTACTTGTTTTCTGTGACCTAAAATGTATTCACCTGCAATAACACAAGTGTAATGCAGGAAGTTTAAAAAAGATTTTCATTAGAAATACCAGAATAGGGTAGAAAGCAGACTATCAGGGTAAGATTTACAATTCAGTTTTACACTGTGAAATCAAAAGAAAAACGACTCAAAATGCAGTAGTGCCAGTCAATGCTTTCTTAATATTTACTCAGAGTGAAGTAGCAAAATAATTGTTGCTGTACATTCACATTTCACCTTTTCCAAACACCAGTGTTTATTTTACATGAAGAGGTAAATACTTCCCTATATACTGTTTCACTTCTTTTCTTTGGCAGCTTTAGAACCCATTTGCTTTTTAATAAAGAACTTGGTTTTCTCTTCTTAAATAAGATTTTCCAACTTCAGATTGGTCATGAGAAGTATCTTAATTGTGAAAGTCTCCACACATGAATTTAGAAAAACGCTTCATCTTCTAAGTGTTTTTAAAACATCCTTTTGACTCTAAGAGATGTGATGAGATCACTGTGTACATAATCTAACAACATTTTTAGAAACATGATTTTTGAAAATACTCCAGGTGTGCTCAACCTTTGGCCCACAAGCCAAATGGGCCAATGGAGTCATCACATCTGGACCATGGGGTTCTGCATGGGCTGGGAAATTTGGTGGTGGGGGAGCAGTAGCCATTCATACAGCCACCCTCCCCACAGCCAAATTCTCAAACCCCAAGCCTTGCACACCCAGTAGGAGCTGGGCCATGCCCCCTTTCTCCCACGATGCCAGGCCATACCCCCCATTCCCATCACAGGGCTAAATTAAGCTACCCCCCACCCCACAGGGCCAAGTTGCCCCCACCCCCTTCATGTGGCCATATGGTGGCTGCCGCACTGTGCTGGCCCTGGGTGCTAGACTGGACCCCGCCTTTGGCCTGTGGTTGGACCAGGCACTGATCATCTGGCCCTCCAGGGAAAAGGGTTGAGCATCACTAGTTTAGTCAATTAAAAAGATTCTATTGCAATGTCCTAACATTCCTAACTTCTTATTTATTCTGGGTTTATGAGCATTTATGGTATTCTCATTTTAAATACCACAAATGACGGTATTTATAGTTGAAATAGTGATTCATGAAACAGAGATTAGTGTTACTCATGCTGAATAAGATACTTTCACATTTCCTGCAGATTTTTTCCTAATGTCTTTCATCTTGGTGTTGTGTACTATAGCTGCATTTTGACTCAGAATTATATTTCGGTAGCCATGGTGTAAAACTAAGTGTCACGTTTCAAAAACCAAAGGTTTAGGAGTTCATTTTTCCCTTTGTACAGGACTGTCAAAATGGAGGGCTTCTTACTTTTAACTTTCCAAATTACACTGGAATACTTTTTAAGAATTAAATTGCCTATTTTAAAGACCTACATAGACCTGCTCTCCAGCCAATGCAACAGATGGTTCTTTGATTCTCATTACTGCTGTTCTGGAACTTAGACAATATTGTGAAGCTTTACATTACTTCTGAAATTGGATGCCTCCTCTTTGTAAACATTAGCTGATTTACTATCATCTATAGAGTCTAACGTAGGGGTGGGCAATTATTTTGGGCACAGGGCTGCTTACTGAGTTTTGGCAAGCCATTGAGGGCCACATGACAGGCATCCCAGGGCAGATAAATATCACTTTTCTAAATTTTTTAGGGACCCTGCAGGCTGGATAGAATGGCCTGGTGGGCCGCATCCGGCCCCCGGGCCGCATTCTGCCCACCCTGGTCTAACGCACTACTTTATGTGAAGCAGAATTCTTTTAATTAATTACTGTGATGTTTTCCTGGAAAAAAAGAAAAGGTGTCTTTAAAACACCATGTTTTTTACAGAATCAACTGTAAAAAAAAAAAAAAAGTCAACCTCCAATTTCCTAAAAATGCATTTGAATGGAATTTATTTTTGCATTTTTTAAAGATAAGCATGTAGGTCCTCTGATCTAGAGTTAGATTCTAAGCCAATGACAATATTGCAAGTTTTTACTGCTACTTAATTTTCTTATTTGCCAATGTCTGCATGATTTCTCCACATTTTATAGCCACTCATTTTACTATTCTGTTGACTTGTGAAAATATACACATGATGTTTTTTCTGCAAATGGTTAAAATTAAACCTAGCGTACAGCCAAATACATGTTAAAACGCTAAAAGTATTGTTTAAAAGTTTTAGAATTAACTTTTAAAAAAGCAGCAATCTTTACAACAATGCTTTAAGAATAGGCTTTATAATTCCTCTGTGGCAGTTCAAGTAAACTTTAAAAAACAATAAGTCTTTTTTTGAAAGTTCAGATATATTGAACTATTTAGAATACCCAGAACTGTTATTTTTACTTTTCGATTTTACATAGTTTATAACTGTACCACAGTGAACGTAACTTTTTTGTTGGAACCATAACATGGGAAAAAGAAATAGACAACTACTCTGAATGGTTAAATATCAAATGGCATCAAATGGCATTTTTACAAAACTAAAATATTACTGTACAATGTACAAACCTGTGGGGGAGACAAGGTTTTCATTCACATAACAGGTGAATATTTTTCAGAGAAGAACAGTATATTGAAATATCCATAACTGTTTCAACACTTTACTAGTCATTAGGATGATGAGCTAGAGGACTGTGGACTTGTACCACTCATTACAATACTGTTTCTGTCAGTTAGGGTTTTCACCACAGGTGCCGCTGGGGACTGAAGTACTTTGTGGGAAAGTCTCATTCTGCCATCACTTGGATCACGTCCAAAATATTTCACCTGTTAAGAAGAATTGAAACAGATTTTAGACTGTGGCAAGATTATATTAAATTTCAGTGTAAGAATTAATTGACATTAAAGAAATATATGGTTGAATATGAAAAGACAAGCACAATTATGTATATTTTGTTTAAACACATTGATTTGGTGCTTGTTTCTTCTCCCACTGAAAACCACGTACTTCAAGGATGCTGCATCAGGACTTTCACAAGGATAGACAGCTTTCAAATAGGGTAAATTACAGTCTTTCCTATTAGATAACTACCACATTTACTCAGATATAAGATGAGTTCCCTCCTCTCCCCCAGTCTGCATGGGGAAAAAAGCTCCTTATCTTACAACTGCATATAAGAAAGCTTCTTTAGCTGCACTGTCTATCCTTAAACTGCTGCCAAAAGCAGCACATATTTAGTAATGGAAATCAACTACAAAGGTGATTAAAATGTAGCCAATACCGAGCTTGACTATAAAAAACACAGGGTCCATCTTGGAAACACATACTGATCCTTTTTTTTTGCCAACTCAGTTCCAAATTCTATTGACTGAGTAGAGCTCCACTGTTCAAGTCTGTGTAATGGGAACCTACAAGAGGGCTAGGTTAGTGCAGCCCACCTGAATACGATATATAATAGTGCGCATTACACTCAGTCCCCCTCAGTGCTGAGCTTTTCCAAGTCATGGTGAGCCACTACATCCAATACATTCAACTTTCTGTTCACTCCCACAGCTGAGTTGTGCCTTTCTTTCCCATTTCCAATTATTCCTATTTCTTCACCCATATTATATATCTGTCAAACATCAAACAGGGTCCCAAACAGTTCACCCATAATCCCTGCTTTCCTCTCTCTCTGCCTGGTGCAGATTATTAGTGTGGCCCCATCCTCCATGAGGTGAAGCCAGACAAAGCTGCCTTGCACCTTGTCTGCATATAACTTTTTGGAGGATCCCAGGACTCACAACAAGAACGTTCAGTTTCAGTCATGAATGGGGCTAATTAACACATGAATCCTTTGTGTAGGGCATGTACTGGAAGTACAGGTTTCCCTCACTTTATGCTGTACATGTGTTCCTGGAAAATAGCACACAACTCAAATTCACATAAAGGGAACCCACAGTTTACAATGTAACCAATAGGGATACGTTCCAAGACCCCAACTGTACTGACCCCCAGGCCCATTTCTAACCACTTTTACAAGACAATTTTGGTTAAGACAGTACACACAAGCACAGGGCACTATCACAATGGGGATGGCAACTACAGAAACACGTGTCACAGACAACGAGCGAGGAGCACAGATCTGCACAGGAGACTATATTTTGGTGCGCATCACTCCCACAATGCACTGCATGAAGCAGCTGACTGCAGGCTTCCATCACACCAATCGCACAAGAGTGAATTTACCTCGCATATAACCAATTTTTGGTATAAAAAGGGTCATCGCATAAGAGCAAATTCACATGTACATAGCCTGCATAAAGCGAGGGGAACCTGAACTGTGCTGAGCTATGGGGTCTACATGGCCTGAAATGCTGTTGACTCTGCTGGGGCCCAGCCCAAGGAACTATATGGTAAATATACGCCTTTTGGCTTTGGACTAATATTATGCACAGTTTGTATTCTATACAAAGAGGTACAAAAGCTTTGCTTAAAAGTATGTTTGTGATGTACCTGTGCTACAACTTGCATCAGTTAATTCATCCTTTAGTGTTTTAAAATTTGCTCCTCATGTTTATGTGCTCAGGGGGAGCACTGTCTGACAAAAGGGGGAGGAGGAAGGGTCTACAGGGGGAAGCTGTTGGAGGGGCAGAGGGCAAGGGGGCAACCTAATCCCCCCAGGTTTATTTTCCCTGCTGTAGCAGTGGAAAGGGGGCAAATCCAAGGTAAACTGCCAAGAATTAGATTCTATACCTTGAAAATTATAACAAATATATACATTTTCAATATATGGAATCTATTTATGGGGAGGGGGTGTTCTCATAAATCAGGGCCATCTTATATTTGAGGAAATATGGTATATTCTTTCTCCAAACAAAACAAGGATGACATGCAAATTACATCATACAAGAAAAGTGTTATACTTTATAACAAGTGTTATACTTTCAGCTACTGAGAAAAAATATACACCAGTAGTTTGTGAACACTTTCGAGGTAATACGTATGTAAATAAATAAATAAATACCTTAATTTCCTGTCCAACCTGTAATCCTAGAGCACTGGGATGGTTAATCTAGGATACAATATTTTAAAAATTAAAATTCTCTCTCAAACTCAGAAAAGAATACAAATTAGTAAGACTAACAGCTCATGCTTAAAAAACAATTCCTACCTAATATAAAATTAGTAAGGCACATACTGTTCAATTAGGATGAAGTATTTACAATGTTCAAAATAAACTGGATTCAGCCAGTGTGTCTTACAACAAGCTAATGGGTAAACAGCAGAAGTTAACTACCACAAAACCAGAAGCTTTGGAGGCAATATTTTTTCAGCCAGTCCCAGTGGAGCTCTAGATCAGAATAAGATGTGAGAATTTTGCCCTAAATATGGAAATACCCTGCTAGTATATTAGGGATATTCAACATGGCACAAAACTATCTTCTTTCTCAAAACATTGCCTCCCTTCTGGCTGGTTTTTGATGATGGAATACAGCAATGTTCAATAAATAAGCATCTAGACAGTTCAGAGCAGGGTCAAAATGTAAGCAAATTTTTTTTTCCATGACAACAAATACAGGAAGTATGTTTCTCTGCCAGGTGGGACTGGTGACTGATACTGACCTACTATCCACTGACCCCAAGCTTATTAATTGGGAAGAAAACTACTTCTCTGTCATATACAGTACCTGTAATTTACCTAATTTAAACGTTACACAGCTATGTTTTCCTATATTTAATTGTAATATATTCACCTTTATATAATGTAAAATTCTTTAAATTTAATTTATGACATTGTTTTTGTTAAAACTCCTTTGCCAATCTAGCTTCACTTCTATAATACTGATATGCATCTTTTCCTGAATGACTGACCCACGTCTCATTTGTTCTTTTTTTCCCATTACCTTGTTTTTCATTTCCCTTATATCACATCCTCTAGCTACTCATTCCAAGTCTTTTTTCTTCCACCCCCAGTCTCCAATCACTTGCTTCTAACTTCTCAGTAATCACTGCTTCACTTGCCCACTCTTTCCAGTCACATCTGGGCTTGGAAAGGTTACCAGGGCCACTGAAGGAGTGCTAAAACCAGCAGGCCAAAGGCCAGTTTGAAAGATGGGGAAGGTGATTTACTAGCTACGGAAAATATGTGGAGAGATTGTCTTCTTGCCTATTGCATGCCTGTACTCAAAGGTGAGTGTGTTGTGATGCTCTCGCATGCTTTCCAAAGACTGTAGCGAGTGCCTTGTTTTCTTCTGATTAGCTGCTAGCTAACTTCTCAAACCATTCCTTCTTCACATACAAGTGCTCTCTACTTTTTAGCTTGCTAGAAGAAAGAGCACTATAAGTGCTCCTCAACCAGATTTCTGGCTGCTGCACTAAGGGTGATTTGACTGTACTACTTCCATATTCAAGCCCTTCTCAAATCCTCTTTCCAGTGCTTGCCTCTGTCCCTAATCTGAGCTGTCAGCCAACAGTAGAGTGAAACTGATCTGATCCCTGATCCTGTTATATTTGCATACAATGCTTTCAGCAGCAGCAGCAGCAGCTGCTGCAAAAAGTGACAAGCTTTGTTTAACTTTTACTATGATGTACCTAGCAAGATCTTCAAGCTAGCTATGGAAGTACTGGAATTGGCTGCCTGGTAATGTAAACATGATAGTAAATTAATTTCCACCAACTTCATATCTGGAAAGATCTCAGATTCCAGAAGAAACAAAACTTTTTTCAATTGAACAATTACATTCCAAATAAGCTAGTAATTTTCTGGATAAGTACTCTTTTTTCATCAAGGGTGAAAAATCTTCTTTGAAGAGACTTGGATCACACACCATATGAACACCCCCTCCCCACCCTAAATCAGTCTTCCAAAAGTGGGGTACATGTCTTGGGTGGGGAGGCTGATTTCTGCAATGGAATTGAAGCACAGCAATGCTGAAATAGTTGATGGAGCTGTCCTCCTTTCCCAGCTGCAGGGAGAGGCAGTATGGGTTACTTTCAACCCTTTCACAGCTTCTGATGAATTTGCAGCAGCTCTTGGCTGTGGCAATGAGAGAATTTAAATTGCAGCTTTTGGATGGGCAACAAGAGTCAGGATTCAGCCATAAGTCTGGAATTTTCTTTTTCATTCTGTCCAGAAACAAGGTACATGGGCTTTTTGGGGGTATGTGGTATGTAGGAAAATACATTATTAGTCTACCAACACAGTACTGCAATAATTTTACTCGGTCAACAAATCTTGTTCAAAGAAGGTTTTCTACATGGCAAGTACTTCAAATGTTAATCTACAGAAGTTTCTTTACAGATGAACCATTTTCCTCTTTGTTAATTTTATTTAAAAAACCCAAACGGCACCTATACATGAGCAGGGAGGTTGCTCCAATGCACTGTAATTACCATGCTCCAGAAGCCTCCAGCGTCTTGTGTATAAGCACCCCAGTACTTAAAAACGATGGTAGCGCTTTATCTAAAGCTCGTTCAGCAAGCTTTAGATAACGCACCTCTGCTGCCATTTTTAAGCATGAGGACACTAATACATGAAACACTCCAGGTGCTTTAATTAGAGCCACTCTAATTAAAGCACCTCCCTCCCCACCCCCCACTCCCAGAGCATGTGTATAAATGCCTCTAATGTCTCATAGTAAAATTATGTGCCAGAGGAACCAAGTAGGAGTTTGAGTTTAGATCAGTGATAATATTCTGAGATATGAATGTTCAGTGTTTTTGGCCAAGTTGCAGAATTTTTGTTTTTTAATTAACCACAGCAATAGTCTAAATATTGTAGCTAGAGAACGGTATGAATAATTCTATCACCAGTGGAAATGTATTGCCCAGGCCCTTCGGAATGCAAGTGCAAAAACATTGCATGATCTTGCACTGAAGGATGAAGAGCAGGACAGGGTCATTTGGCCGCACTAACTGAATAAGGAGATGCCATGTGTAGGGGTCTACCAAAACTGAGGCGGCAGCCGGCCGACTTTTCAGGTAAATCCTGGGGCTGGCTGCCATTTTTGTGGGCTGAGACAGGGCCCCTCCCATGCCTCTGGTTGGCTGAGGGGTCCTGGCAGTTCCACCCCTCCTTGCAGATTGCCATGTGGTCTAGAACTGCAGCTTGATTACCCCTGATTAAGCCCAAGGAAATCATTAATCCATGTGTTATTAAGTGTGGATTAATGTCTTCCCTATGCTTAATCAGGGTAATTAACCTGTGGTTTTGGGCCATCCTCAGGCAGTGGGCTCCACCATTTTGGCAGGCTCACTGCAAAAAAAACCCAAACCAAACCACTTACTGGTAAGCAGAGAAAAGGATGGGAAGCCCTGCAAGCATTGAAGCATGGGAGAAGAGAAGGGTGGAGAGGGAGGATGGAGCTGCTCGCAGCAGGAGGTGCAGAGGCTGCAGGCTGTTATACGGTGGGTCCTAGGCCAGCTGTGGCAGGCAGCCAGGAGGCTGCATCAAGGTCCACAGAGCCCCAGCCTGGTTGCATGTGCACAATTAGCTGAGCCAGAGCTCTGTGGACCCCAGGGCAGCCTCCCAGCTGCCTGACAGCCAGCCCAGAACCATGGTGCAGCTGCCTGCAGCCTCTATGCCTCCTGCTGCAAACAGTTCCATGCTCCAAGACTGCAGGGCTTTCTTCTCTTTTCTCTACCTGCTGGTACATTATTATTATTATGGGGGGGGGGGTTGCGGCAGGGGGGTGGTTTGCAGTGAGTTTGCAAAAATCATGGAGCCCACTGTTCTTCATATTTTCTGCAAAAATCGCAAAACTGCAA